>NC_057804.1:39850952-40196153 GCF_018294505.1 Triticum aestivum
GACTTGCAACTATGGCAATTACAAACTACATCCCTCGAGTTCCAAGTATGGGGTGGACTTGGGGTGAAAACAAACAACACCCTCCCGAGTTGCGAGTATATGGTTGACTTGCAACTGGGACGATTACAAACTACATCTGGGGTGAAAACAAAATAACACTCTCCCGAGTTGCGAGTCGAGGGTGGACTCGCAACTGGGCCAATAGAAACCCCTAGTTGCATGTCGAGGGTCTAATTGCAACTACTATGAAACAAGAACAAAAACAACACCCCCTCGAGTTGCGAGTTGATGGTGGACTTGCAACTAGGGAAACTACAAAACTACCCCCTCCCGTGAGTCGGCGGTGGACTTGTAACTAGGACAACAACAAACAACGAGCTCAGTTGTGAGTCGGGAGTGGACTCGCAACTAAGATGAAAAACAAAATAGAGGCCCAGTTGCGAGTCGAGGGTGGACTTGCAACTAGAACTACAACAAACTATGGGCCTAGTTAGGGTCGAGGGTGAACTTACAAATTTGAAAATAAAAAGCATCAACCTAGTTGTGAGTCGAGGATGGGCCTGCAATTAGGACAACTATGAAACAATGCGCCCAGTTGCGAGTAAATGGTCGACCTGCAAGTGGGATGAAACAAACTATGGACATAGTTGCGAGTCAAAGGTGGACTTGCAACTGGAGTATAAAACAAAATACATGTCTCGTTGCGAGTCGAGGGTGGGCTTGCAAGAGGGAGAACTATGAGGCCAGTTGTAAGTTGAAGGTGGACTTGCAACTGAGAAAGCTACGAAACTACGAATCCAGTTGCGGGTCAAGGGTCGACATGCAACTGGGATCAAACAAACTACAATCCCAGTTGCAAGTCAAGGGTGAACTTGCAACTAAGATGAAAAGACAAAACACAGGCCAAGTTGTGAGTCAAGGGTAGGCTTCCAACGAGGATAAAACAAACTATGGGCCTAGCTAGTTGCGAATCAAGGGTGGACTTGTAACCGGGACAACTCTATAAAACTATGATATGAGTTGCGAGTCAACGGTGAGTTTGTAAAGTGGGACAAATTGTGACCTTAATTGCGAGCCAAGGGTACACTTGCAACTGGGATAAAAAATAAACCACGTGCCTTGTTACGAGTCAATGGTGAGCTTGCAACTGGGACAAGTACACAAAAATACGATACGAGTTGTGAGTAGAGGGTGGATTTGCCACTATAAAAATTACAAACTATGAGCCGAGTTACGAGCAAAAGATGGACTTGCAACCAGGATGGAAAGCGAACAACTCACATTTTTTTGAGGTGGTCGAACAACTCAGATGGACGTGAAATGATTGGGGACAAAGAAAAAAAACAGGTCTAAACACTAACGCAGGGAACATAGGCCAACAAACAAAGACTAAGGATATAATGGGCCCAAGAAACGCAGCAACGATGCAAGCACAACGGACGCAGCAACTATGCAAGCACATAATTGACGCGGCAAACTACAGGAATCATGGGCTCGCATGAAAAAAAAGAATGTGGATTGAACGGTGAGGGACTTAGATGTGAGACATCAACAAAAATCACGAGTTTCTAAAAAGGCAACAAAAAATAAAAAGAGAAAAACCGAAGAAAAAAGACAAAAAAAGGGTTGGAAGCTTCTCCCAAAACTAGTAAAAAATCCCTTCATGGGTCAGCTCATTCACATCCGGGGAGACAAAAAACCAAACAATTGGCAGGTAGCAGGAAACTATACAAAGACATAGAACGACTAGACAAAGTTTCCTCCCTGAAAGAAAAACAATTCTCATTTTCCCTGGCTGAAAGCCCACAAAGAAACGAACGGGAGACCAACAAAAAACAAAAAGGCCCACAACGGCAGGCAGGACAAGAGGCGGACACGGGCTGGACAGTGGTTGCTGCACCTTCGGACTGGACACGGGCTGCAGCGCGCGACGCCAGCCAGCGCGAGCGAGCCGAACAAGCTGCGCGAATCTTAAATAGAAATAAGATCGGACGGCCCTAAACTTAGATGTGAGATAACTATTTCACATCTAGATGTGAAATAGCAAAGCTGATAATAAAAATTTCACAAATACATATACGCCCAAGACATGTACCTGAATTTTGTCATAAATAAAGGTGTTAATTTCAGGGTACACGAAAATGACAAATGTGTGGGTCTATCATAGATGTACTTTTGGGGAGTAGTGTAGTTGTAACTAGTGAGATGGTACCATCTAAAGCAAACTACTCCCTCTATCCGGTCATGTAAGTCGGGCATGGTTTTTTAGATCTTTGATTTGAATAATGAAATGTATGTAATATTTCACCAAAAACAAATGTTTAGAAACTTCATTCGACAACAAATCTAATGATATATTTTTAGTAGCATATAACATATATTTCTTTATTTAAACAGATGACCTAAATACCATGTCCAACTTATAGACCCAGACAAAAGTAGTAATAATGAGATGGTTAGTCTCCATAAATGACCATCACGGTACAAGGACAAACACATCTATGCGGAAAAGCATGCCACATTGATAACACGATAGTGTACCTCACTGTTGAGATCCATTAGGGTTATACCTCTATGGCAAGGTTCACGGCAGGTGTTAGAGTGGTCGTTTTCGGCTGGGTTTAGAGAAACATCCTACGGGGGTAGGCAATAGAGTGGCAATTGAGAGGTGGTTAGGGGAACAAGGCAGGTGTCTTGATGATTAAGGAGGTTGTGCAAGTGGCTCATCAATAGAGCTTGGGAATACGTAGGTTCTCGATGGTGGCAGATGTAATGGTTATTACCATTGATCAAGTCCAACGACAAGGAAAATATGATATGGTTAGGAGGTGGCGCTCACTAGTGATGAATTTCAATGGCTTCTGTAGCTGCTAGATATGGTTTTGGGGGGAGGGGCACGTCAAATGAAGTGACGAGGAAGGTGTCGAGAAATGGGGTGTATATGCACAAATAAACAAAGGAATGAGTTGCGAGAGTCATCCTTCCAAGCCAATGAAATCAACACCCGAGAGCGCGAGATGTTTGGCCCCGCTAATAGTTGGATCCCAATTCAATGGGTTGATGTACGACACTTGATAAATGATTTTCTTGTACCGCTCTTTTATGCTTTGTTCTTCTTCCATGGCAGTACAAGAACAAAACAATTATTTGATAGCCCACCTTGCAAGGGGTGAATATGTGTCCTTGGCCATAGTGTGCTCACTAATCTTAGATTTTCACATATTGGATTGGGTGGTACATGTAGATTTCAAACCTTGCGCGGTTAGTCCAGCTTTTGCATGTTTAGCGTTCCTTGGTTCACTAGAGGTATGTATGAATGTTTAAATGCAGAATGTAAAGTGGGAGACGGCGAATTGGAAGAACTTTGATATAGATTTTAATTTAATCAAGAGTCTTTGTTGTCCGTATTTATGTTTTATCTTTGGTTGGATGTATGCTATTACATACATCAATTAATAAAATTGGACCGTTTGCTAAGAAAGGAAATAATTCTTTAGAAGTATCAACCCAAACTGAGACCCTATCCAAAAAACGATAAAATGACTAGGATTTGAATGTTCAAAAGTTTATTTGGGTGTGGAGGCGAGGGGATGTGACAATATTTAAGGTACAACAAAACATGACAGGGTGATTATTGGACTTGTTGTACCTCAAGATGTGACATTTAGAATCTTGATCCTATCAAAACTAAATTAATTTCCAATTTAGAAATTATGTACAACTTTAGGTTTTGAAATGTGTAGTTGAGCGGGGTTTTTTTCCGCGATGAAAGTTAAGCAGTTGCCTTTGTAAAGTTTCAATAAAACTTCCGAAATGTTAAAAGACCGACGTCGGATTTTTAAGATTTCCAGCGAACGCCCTGAATTACCCTGCTAAAACAGATAAAATTGTCATGCTATTGTAAGGGATTTGCCATGCTCTAAAGCAAAAATTGCCATCTAATAACAAAATAAATGGCAGAAAAATTGGCACATTCTGCAGAGTAATTGTCATACGTTCGATCGGGATTTGATGGTCCTAAGAGCATGTCTAGTAGAACTCTCAAACCCTCAAACCCTTAAAGCAGTTTAAGGGTTGAGAAGTGCCAGTTTTTGGCATTTTTAAGGGTTAAAAAATAAGGGCAAAGACTAGAACCCTCAAACCCAACCCTTAAACTGCTTTAAGAGTTGGGTTTGAGGGTTCTAGTCTTTGCCTCAACCCCAACCTTTAAATCTATCATTTGACATCTCACAATTTATGACTACAAGAACACAATCAACCTCAAACAAACTACCAAATAACAATCATTGATGCATGGTTTAATAGTTTACATCACAAAATCATCATCTTCCCCCTCTCATTGGCACCATCACCAAAAAGTTGCACCTCGACGCCATCCCCTAGACCATATGCGGGCTCCATCAAGCATCTCCATAGGGGCCGGTGGAGTCGTCCACACCGCCATCACCACAACTACTCATCGGAGTGTCACCTCGAAAAGTAGAGGACGCACCACGGAACATCCTCTTCCTCTCCGTGATGTCCTCCTTGTAGTCCTTCCACCATTGCAATTGGTCTTGATCCATGTCCTTCCTGGACATCATCATGTGCTCCTTCTCTTCCACCATGAGTTCTTTCCATATCTTTGCCTCTTTGAGCTTGATCATCCCATCCTCCAAGTCGGCCTTGCGCTTTGCTTCTTCACGCTTTGCTTCAACTTGTGCAAGCTTGACCTCTTTCTTCTTCTCGGTGATAAGAAGCTTCGTCTCCAATGTCTTCGTTGTCAATTCCTCTCTTGCCTTCATCATGTGCTCCATCTTCTCCCTTAGGCTTGATGCCTCTCCTTCCATCTTCACCCTTAGCTTGCCCTTCTTGGTTCCCTCGGGCTTGCCCAAGTTCCTCTCCTCCTCATCTTCACTATCATCCATCCTAAGCATTGCCAACTTCTTGGGTGCGGTCTCTTGATCCCTCAACTTCGACTTGTCAAAGGTTTGAAGAATTGCCCAAGCATGCTTAAATGGGAATGGCTTGCCCTTGGAAGCGGCCATCTCCTTGTACCTCATGCCGACAATTGTCTCCTATCAACCACACATAATCACATAAGAACCCACCAATAGCATAGTACACACACATCATCAAAATAGTGAAGAGATATGTACTCACATAGTCACTCTCCACGGTTCCACTAGGTGGTGCATCCCTCACTTGGTCCATGTCCGCACTCCAACAAGCACAAGCGAGCTTCATCAACTCCCACCGGCCTTGAAGCGACCGGTAAGTATGAGAGATGAACCCACTATTCTTCGGCTTGATCCTACAATAGTTGTCCTCGATGCTTTGCCAATACCGTTTACCAGTTTGATCGGTGCCGGTAGTTGCATCCATCCCCATAGCTGCCCAAGCATGAACCAAGATGATATCTTCCGCCTCGGTGTAGTTTGTCGACCGCGCGTGTGGGCGGGAAGCGACGGTGAATGCCTCCTCCCCTATCTCGGCCACCTCCTCCTCGTCATCCCCTTCATCCTCCTCATCTTCCTTATCTTCCTCCAAGTCGTCACCAACCCTAAAGGGGTCTAGAGGCGGAGCTCCGAGGTCCACCTCCGCGTCTTGGAGGTGTTGGAAATATGCCCTAGAGGCAATAATAAAGGAATATTATTGTATTTCCTTGTTCATGATAATTGTCTTTTATTCATGCTATAATTGTATTATCCGGAAATCGTAATACACGTGTGAATACATAGACCACAACATGTCCCTAGTGAGCCTCTAGTTGACTAGCTCATTGATCAACAGATAGTCATGGTTTCCTGACTATGGACATTGGATGTCATTGATAACAAGATCACATCATTAGGAGAATGATGTGATGGACAAGACCCAATCCTAAGCATAGCACAAGATCGTGTAGTTCGTTTGCTAGAGCTTTTCCAATGTCAAGTATCTTTTCCTTAGACCATGAGATCGTGTAACTCCCGGACACCGTAGGAGTGCTTTGGGTGTACCAAACGTCACAACGTAACTGGGTGACTATAAAGGTATACTACGGGTATCTCCGAAAGTGTCTGTTGGGTTGACACGGATCGAGACTGGGATTTGTCACTCCGTATGACGAAGAGGTATCTCTGGGCCCACTCGGTAATGCATCATCATAATGAGCTCAAAGTGACCAAGTGTCTGGTCACGGGATCATGCATTACAGTACGAGTAAAGTGACTTGCCGGTAACGATATTGAACGAGGTATTGGGATACCGACGATCGAATCTCGGGCAAGTAACATATCGATTGACAAAGGGAATTGTATACGGGGTTGCTTGAATCATCGACATCGTGGTTCATCCGATGAGATCAATGAGGAGCATGTGGGAGCCAACATGGGTATCCAGATCCCGCTGTTGGTTATTGACCGGAGAGCCGTCTCGGTCATGTCTACGTGTCTCCCGAACCCGCAGGGTCTACACACTTAAGGTTCGGTGACGCTAGGGTTGTAGAGATATTAGTATGCAGCAAACTGAAAGTTGTTCGGAGTCCCGAATGAGATCCCGAACGTCAAGAGGAGTTCCGGAATGGTCCGGAGGTAAAGAATTATATATGGGAAGTCGAGTTTCTGCCATCGGGAAAGTTTCGGGGGTCACCGGTATTGTACCGGGACCACCGGAAGGGTCCCGGGGGTCCACCGGGTGGGGCCACCTATCCCGGAGGGCCCCATGGGCTGAAGTGGGAGGGGAACTAGCCCCTGGTGGTCTGGTGCGCCCTCCTTGGCCCCCCCTGTGCCTAGGGTTGGGAACCCTAGGGGAGGGGGCGCCTCCACTTGCCTTGGGGGGCAAGGCACCCCCCTTGGCCGCCGCCCCCTAGGAGATCCCGTCTCCTAGGGCCGGCGCCCCCCCCCCCTAGGGACCCTATATATAGAAGGGGGGAGGAAGGGCAGCCACAGCCTTGCACTTTGCACCTCCCTTTCCCCTTGCTACACCTCTCCCTCCCGCAGACGCTTGGCGAAGCCCTGCCGGGATCCCTGCTGCATCCACCACCATGCCGTCGTGCTAGTGGATCTTCATCAATCTCTCCTTCCCCCTTGCTAGATCAAGAAGGAGGAGACGTCACGCTGACCGTACGTGTGTTGAACGCGGAGGTGCCGTCCGTTCAGCGCTAGGATCTTCGGTGATTTGGATCACGACGAGTATGACTCCCTTAACCCCGTTCTCTTGAACGCTTCCGCTCGATCTACAAGGGTATGTAGATGCACTCCTCTTTCTCGTTGCTAGATGAACTCATAGATTGATCTTGGTGAAACCGTAGGAAATTTTTTGTTTTCTGCAACATTCCCCAACAGTGGCATCATGAGCTAGGTCTATGCGTAGTTCTCTTTGCACGAGTAGAACACAAATCTGTTGTGGGCGTAGATGTTGTCAACTTTCTTGCCACTACTAGTATTATTTTGCTTCAGCGGTATTGTGGGATAAAGCGGCCCGGACCGACCTTACACGTACGCTTACGTGAGACAGGTTCCACCGACTGACATGCACTAGTTGCATAAGGTGGCTAGCTGGTGTATGTCTCTCCCACTTTAGTTGGAGCGGATTCGATGAAAAGGGTCCTTATGAAGGGTAAATAGAAGTTGACAAATCAGGTTGTGGCTTTTTCGTAGGTAAGAAAACGTTCTTGCTAGAACCCTGTTGCAGCCACGTAAAAGATGCAACAACAATTAGAGGACGTCTAACTTGTTTTTGCAGCAATTGCTTTGTGATGTGATATGACCAAAAGTTGTGATGAATGATGAATGATATATTGTGATGTATGAGATCATATTCTTGTAATAGGAATCACGACTTGCATGTCGATGAGTATGACAACCGGCAGGAGCCATAGGAGTTGTCTTAATTATTGTATGACCTGCGTGTCAATGATTTAACGCCATGTAATTACTTTACTTTATTGCTAAACCATTAGCTATAGTAGTAGAAATAATAGTTGGCGAGCAACTTCATGGAGACACGATGATGGAGATCATGATGATGGAGATCATGGTGTCATGCCGGTGACGAAGATGATCATGGAGCCCCGAAGATGGAGATCAAAGGAGCTATATGATATTGGCCATATCATGTCACTACTATTTGATTGCATGTGATGTTTATCATGTTTTTGCATCTTGTTTACTGAGAACGACGGTAGTAAATAAGATGATCCCTCATAATAATTTCAAGAAAGTGTTCCCCCTAACTGTGCGTCGTTGCGACAGTTTGTTGTTTTGAAGCACCACGTGATGATCGGGTGTGATAGATTCTAACGTTCACATACAACGGGTGTAAGACAGATTTACACATGCAAAACACTTAGGTTAACTTGACGAGCCTAGCATGTACAGACATGGCCTCGGAACACAGAGACCGAAAGGTTGAACATGAGTTGTATGGAAGATACGATCAACATGGAGATGTTCACCGATGATGACTAGTCCGTCTCATGTGATGATCGGACACGGCCTAGTCGACTCGGATCATGTAACACTTAGATGACTAGAGGGATGTCTAATCTGAGTGGGAGTTCATTAAATAATTTGATTAGATGAACTTAATTATCATGAACTTAGTCTAAAATCTTTGCAAAAAATGTCTTGTAGATCAAATGGCCAACGCTCATGTCAACATGAACTTCAACGCGTTCCTAGAGAAAACCAAGCTGAAAGATGATGGCAGCAACTATACGGACTGGGTCCGAAACCTGAGGTTCATCCTCATAGCTGCCAAGAAAGCATATGTCCTAGAAGGACCGCTAGGTGAAGCACCCATCCCAGAGAACCAAGACGTTATGAACGCTTGGCAGTCACGTGCTGATGATTACTCCCTTGTTCAGTGCGGCATTCTTTACAGCTTAGAACTGGGGCTCCAAAAGCGTTTTGAGCAACACGGAGCATATGAGATGTTCGAGGAGCTGAAAATGGTTTTCCAAGCTCATGCCCGGGTCAAGAGATATGAAGTCTCCGACAGGTTCTATAGTTGTAAGATGGAAGAAAATAGTTCTGTCAGTGAGCACATACTCAAAATGTCTGGGTTGCACAACCGCCTGTCCCAGCTGGACATTAACCTCACGGATGAGGCGGTCATTGACAGAATCCTTCAGTCGCTCCCACCAAGCTACAAGAGCTTTGTGATGAACTACAATATGCAGGGGATGGTGAAGTCAGCAGAGGTAGAAATCAAAAAGGAACATCAAGTGTTGATGGTCAATAAAACCACTAAGTTCAAGAAAGGCAAGGGTAAGAAGAACTTCAAGAAGGACGGCAAGGATGTTGCCGCGCACGGTAGCCTGTTGCCGGGAAGAAGTCAAAGAATGGACCCAAGCCTGAGACTGAGTGCTTTTATTGCAAAGGGAAGGGTCACTGGAAGCGGAACTGCCCCAAATACTAAGCGGACAAGAAGGCCGGCAACACTAAAGGTATATGTGATATACATGTAATTGATGTGTACCTTACCAGTGCTCGTAGTAGCTCCTGGGTATTTGATACCGGTGTCGTTGCTCATATTTGTAACTCAAAGTAGGAGCTGCGGAATAAGCGGAGACTGGCGGAGGGCGAGGTGACGATGCGTGTCGGGAATGGTTCCAAGGTCGATGTGATCGCCGTCGGCACGCTACCTCTACATTTACCTACGGGATTAGTTTTAAACCTCAATAATTGTTATTTAGTGCCAAGTTTGAGCATGAACACTGTATCTGGATCTCGTTTAATACGAGATGGCTACTCATTTAAATTCGAGAATAATGGTTATTCTATTTATATGAGAGATATGTTTTATGGTCATGCCCCGATGGTCAATGGTTTATTCTTAATGAATCTCGAACATAGTGTTACACATATTCATAGTGTGAATATCAAAAGATGTAAAGTTGATAACGATAGTCCCACATACTTGTGGCACTGCCGCCTTGGTCACATTGGTGTCAAGCGCATGAAGAAGCTCCATGCTGATGGACTTTTAGAGTCTCTCGATTATGAATCATTTGACACATGAGAACCATGCCTCATGGGCAAAATGACCAAGACTCCGTTCTCCGGAACAATGGAGCGAGCAACCAACTTATTGGAAGTCATACATACCGATGTGTGCGGTCCAATGAGCGTTGAGGCTCGCGGAGGATATCGTTATGTTCTCACTCTCACTGATGACTTGAGTAGATATGGGTATGTCTACTTGATGAAACACAAGTCTGAGACCATTGAAAGGTTCAAGGAATTTCAGAATGAGGTAGAGAATCAACATGACCGAAAGATAAAGTTCCTACGATCAGACCGTGGAGGAGAATATTTAAGTCACGAATTTGGTACGCACTTAAGGAAATGTGGAATCGTTCACAACTCACGCCGCCTGGAACACCTCAGCGTAACGGTGTGTCCGAACGTCGTAATCGCACTCTATTGGATATGGTGCGATCTATGATGTCTCTTACCGACTTACCGCTATCATTTTGGGGATATGCTCTAGAGACAGCTACATTCACTTTAAATAGGGCTCCGTCTAAATCCGTTGAGACGACACCGTATGAATTATGGTTTGGGAAGAAACCCAAGCTGTCGTTTCTAAAATTTTGGGGATGCGATGCTTATGTCAAGAAACTTCAACCTGAAAAGCTCGAACCCAAGTCGGAAAAATGCGTCTTCATAGGATACCCTAAGGAAACCATTGGGTATACCTTCTACTTAAGATCCGAGGGCAAGATCTTTGTTGCCAAGAACGGATCCTTTCTGGAAAAAGAGTTTCTCTCGAAAGGAGTAAGTGGGAGGAAAGTAGAACTCGATGAAGTACTACCTCTTGAACCGGAAAGTAGTGCAGCTCAGGAAAATGTTCCTGTGGTGCCTACACCGACTAGAGAGGAAATTAATGATGATGATCAAGGTACTTTGGATCAAGTTGCTACTGAACCTCGTAGGTCCACAAGGACACATTCCACACCAGAGTGGTATGGCAACCCTGTCCTAGAAATCATGTTGTTAGACAATGATGAACCTTCAAACTATGAAGAAGCAATGGCGGGCCCAAATTCCAACAAATGGCTTGAAGCCATGCAATCCGAGATAGGATCCATGTATGAAAACAAAGTATGGACTTTGACAGACTTGCCCGATGATCGACGAGCGATAGAAAATAAATGGATCTTTAAGAAGAAGACGGACGCGGATGGTAATGTTACCATCTATAAAGCTCGACTTGTCGCTAAGGGTTATCGGCAAGTTCAAGGGGTTGACTACAATGAGACTTTCTCTCCCGTAGCAAAGCTGAAGTCCGTCCGAATCATGTTAGCAATTGCCGCATACTATGATTATGAGATATGGCAGATGGACGTCAAAACGGCATTCCTTAACGGCTATCTTAAGGAAGAACTGTATATGATGCAGCCGGAAGGTTTTGTCGACCCTAAGAATGCTAACAAGGTGTGCAAGCTCCAGCGATCCATTTATGGGCTGGTGTAAGCATCTCGGAGTTGGAACATTCGCTTTGATGAGATGATCAAAGCGTTTGGGTTTATGCAGACTTATGGAGAAGCCTGTGTTTACAAGAAAGTGAGTGGGAGCTCTGTAGCATTTCTCATATTATATGTAGATGACATACTTCTGATGGGAAATGATATAGAACTTTTGGACAGCATTAAGGCCTACGTGAATAAGTGTTTTTCAATGAAGGACCTTGGAAAGCTGCTTACATATTAGGCATCAAGATCTATAGGGATAGATCGAGACGCCTCATAGGTCTTTCACAAAGCACATACCTTGATAAGATATTGAAGAAGTTCAATATGGATCAGTCCAAGAAAGGGTTCTTGCCTATATTGCAAGGTATGAGATTGAGCTCGGCTCAATGCCCGACCACGGCAGAAGATATAGAAGAGATGAGTGTCATCCCCTATGCCTCAGCCATAGGATCTATTATGTATGCCATGCTGTGTACCAGACCTGATGTAAGCCTTGCCGTAAGTTTGGTAGGAAAGTACCAAAGTAATCCCGGCAAGGAACACTAGACAGCGGTCAAGAATATCCTGAAGTACCTGAAAATGACAAAGGACATGTTTCTCATTTATGGAGGTGACGAAGATCTCGTCGTAAAGGGTTACGTCGATGCTAGCTTCGACACAGATCTGGATGACTCTATATCACAAACCGGATACGTGTATATGTTGAATCGTGGAGCAGTAAGCTGGTGCAGTTGCAAGCAGAGCGTCGTGGCGGGATCTACATGTGAAGCGGAGTACATGGCAGCCTCGGAGGCAGCGCATGAAGCAATATGGATGAAGGAGTTCATCACCGACCTAGGAGTCATACCCAATGCTTCGGGGCGAATCACTCTCTTCTGTGACAACATTGGATCTATTGCCCTTGCCAAGGAGCCCAGGTTTCACAAGAAGACCAGGCACATCAAGCGTCGTTTCAACTCCATCCATGAAAATGTTCAAGATGGAGACATAGATATTTGCAAAGTACATACAGATCTGAATGTCGCATATCCGTTGACTAAACCTCTTCCGCGAGCAAAACATGATCAACACCAGAACTCTATGGGTGTTCGATTCATCACAATTGAAAGGATCGATATGGTTGACTAGAGGGGGGGGTGAATAGGCAACTAACAATTTTTAAACTTTTCTTTAACAATTTAAACCTTGCAACGAAATAGGTTGTCTATATGTGCAACTACGTGGACAACCTATATGATGCAAAGACAACTAGCACACTAGCAAGCAATAGATACAACACAAGTAAGCTTGCAAAAGTAAAGGCACAAGATAACCAAGAGTGGAGCCGGTGGAGACGAGGATGTGTTACCGAAGTTCCTTCCTTTTAAGGGGAAGTACGTCTCCGTTAGAGCGGTGTGGAGGCACAATGCTCCCCAAGAAGCCACTAGGGCCACCGTAATCTCCTCACGCCCTCACACAATGCGAGATGCCGTGATTCCACTATTGGTGCCCTTGAAGGCGGCGACCGAACCTTTACAAACAAGATTGGGGCTATCTCCACAACACTTGGAGGCTCCCAGCAACACCACGAAGCTTCACCACAATGGAGTATGGATTTGAGGTGACCTCAACCGTCTAGGGTGCTCAACACCCAAGAGTAACAAGATCCGCTAGGGATAAGTGGGGGGAATCAAATTTCTCTTGGTGGAACTGTAGATCTGGGCCGTCTCAACCAATCCCGAGCAAATCAACAAGTTTGATTGGCTAGGGAGAGAGATCGGGTGAAAATGGAGCTTGGAGCAACAATGGAGATTTGGGGGAAAGAGGTAGGCCAACTTTTGGGAAGAAGACCCCTTTATATAGTGGGGGAACCAATCCAACCGTTATCCCACTGAGCAGCCCCGCACAGAGCGGTACTACCGCTTGGGCAGGGCGATACTACCGCTTAGGGCAGTACTACCGCTCTTACCCAGCGGTACTGCCGCACTGACAGGGTCCTGACCCCAGGGCGGTACTACTGTGGGGGTAGGCACGGTACTACCGCTTGGAGCGGTACTACCGCCACTACTACCGCACTTAGTACCGCAAAACCCGACACGAAAAACTTCGTTCTCGAATCGAGGCGGCAGTAGCCCAGAAGCACTGTGGTACTACGGCCGAAGACCACAAGTGGTACTACCGCTTGGGAGCGGTACTACCGCTCTGGGAGCGGTACTACCGCTGGGGTGCTTCGGTGGTACTACCGTTGTGGACCGCGGTACTACCGCTGGGGCAGGACAAAGCATACTCAGGGGAAAAGGGGCAGCTCCAATGAAGCGGAAGGAAAACGACGGGTGTGATATGGATGTGTACGTGTTGATTCCACCCTAGCCTTACCAAAGCGGATCCCCTCTTGATAGTACGGTGACTCCTACGAAACTAGTCCACCAACAACGAAACGAAGGAGCTACACCGTCTTGAATAAAACACCGAGGGGAGATAATCGTCTCGTGCCAAAGGATGAATCTCTGAAAGAACTTAACGCACACGATTAGTCTGCACAAGCATTGTCATCAATCACCAAAACATCTTGGCGATAAATATGCCCTTACAATCTCCCCCTTTTTGGTGGATTGATGACAATACGGGATTTGCACTATATGAGAGAATATAGAGCAAGCACAAAAACCCCAACGTCCTAATATGTAGATGAGCTCTCCCTAGTTGTGTGCTATCTAGATAAGTGCTTTGGACTGCACGGCACACATACTAGGATCAACGCTCCCCCTACATTTTAGAGACCAACACCTAAGTGGGGTAAATGAGAGTAGCAAAGATAACTTAACAGGATAAGCATGCAACTCATAAGCTAACTTAACAGGATAAGCATGCAACTCATAAGCTAGATAGTGACATAGATAAAGATACTTGAAAGATAAGGTAGCATATGTCTCACACCATATGACTCGAACTTAGGTCTCACTGACACAAACCAAACAAAGCAAATGCGAGGAAAACACAAACACAAAAGACGGAAGACACAAAGCACAAATCCCTAAACTCTCTCCCCCTTTGGCATCGAGACACCAAAAAGGAGAGGGAGTGTTGCTACGGCTCCAGGTGAGAGCAAACGAGGGGCACACACATCATAGCTCAGCGGGATCATCTGCGCCACCGTCGTCAGTCTGGAAGTGCTCGGCATCAGAATCGGTCCACGGGCAGTGTTGCTGAATCCACTCCTCCTCCTCGGTAAGCTGGTCCTCAGATCCACTGATAACTGTAGCACCCAACTGACGCATGAGCTCCTTGTGGCCACCTCGGGCCTTCTTCTCAGCCACATGAGTCATGTACTGACCGTGAGACTCCATGCAGAACAACTTCTTCATCTTGAGCTTGAGCTTCTTTGCCCAAGAGGGCTCTGCCTCAGAAGGCACGTAGTCATCATCATCATCCTCAGCGCCAGTCTCCTCCTCGGTCTCCATGGCAGTAGCAGACGAAGGAACTCCAGTCTTAGGGGCCTGAGTGCCCCAGTTATCCTTCTTCCTCAGACGCTTGACGTCGTGAGAGACCAACTCTCCAGTCTCCAGTAACACCTGGGGATAGACACGATCCCAGGCCTTCTCAATGAGCAGCATGATGAACGGACCATAAATCGGGCACTTGCGCTCGGAAATAGCAGATAACAGCTTAGACCACATAACATGAGAGATATCCAAGGACTCTCCGGTGTTCTATCCCTTCTCACGCTGGCAGAAGAGAAGCATGTCCACGAGATAGGAGTGAACCTGGTCCAGATTCCCGATATGAGGGAAAAGAGTCTCTCTGAAGATACGGTGAAGGATATCCAGATAGGCAGGCAACTCATAGGTTTCCTTCTTCGTCTCAGGGTTGATCCTCAAAGTGCAGTAGGGCCATAGAGCTTGCTTGTGAGTGGCGTTGGTGCGGTGGTGGGGGCGAAAGCCGACAGAAGACTCAAGACCTAGATCTTGCACCCCAATCAACTCCATGAAAGCTTTCCACTTGACTAAAAGCAACTTGCCATTGGTCATCCAAGTCAGTGTCCTGTCCTCATCAGTCCCAAGGTGAACCGTGGCATAGAATTGGGCCACAATATCAGCATCATAATCCTTCTTGAATTGCATGATCCCAAGAATGTTCAGTTGAGTGCACATCTGAAGAGCTTCACCAAAGTATTCAGGATCTTTCTCCATATGGTCGGTGTCGATGGAGTGCACGTTGACAAAAAGGTTCTTCTTGGCTTTGAGAACATCAAAGAAGATGGCAAACTGGAACCTGTTCCAGAACGGACGGTTGACCAAAGAGGGATCTTGGTCTTCCTCATACGGGTTGCGGCGGCGCCTTGCCCAGAACTCCTTGGGCGGCATTTCTGGCACGGTTTTGCCTGGCTTTGGCTTGACCCCAAGCTTCTTCTGGAGTTGAGGTGGAGGAGGAGCACTTGAAGAACCTCCGGCAGGCTCGGTGGTGCGGTAGCGCTTGGACATGGAACGACCGGGGTTGACACGACGAGCCTGATGCTCAGGAACCTCATCACCTGGAACCACACACAAGAACACGCAAACAACCAGAAAGAAAGAGCATAAGCCACAAACATGAGAAAAAGGATCACTGAGAGGTAGGAATATGGTGGAAACTGGTAGAGGGCGGTAGTACCGCGACCCGCGAGCGGTAGTACCACTCCAAGGGGTAGTTCCGCTCTGGAGAGAGCGGTAGTACCGCTCGAGACGGGGAAACAGCAGTTTCCTACTGTCGTGGTCAGATCCGGTACTACCGTCCTACCAAATTCAAAAATACTCCAACCAAACACTAATCCAAATTGTCTAGAAGCATTCTCCATCCTACTCAAGCCTAGATCTGGCCAAAAATCTAGAGATGCAACTGCTATTGCCCCTAAGATGCTAGATTGGAAATCTAGACAAAAAGAAACAGGGAGCGGGGGCAATACTGGCATCCATGGCAAGAGAACAAGGTGGGGATCATCTCCACCGAAGGAAATGGAGAGGAGCGCCCCGGAGAGGGAGATCCGCCGGCGCCCTCCCGCGGCGCCGGTTGCTGAAGAGAGAGGAACAGAGCGAGGGGGCGAGCGAATGGGTATGGGGGAGAAGAAACTCCCCTGCCCCTGATATAACCCCCTGCCTGCGCCTCACAGCGGTAGTACCGCGCTGGAGGGCGGTAGTACCACTCGGAGCGGTAGTACCGCTCGCCACCAGCGGTAGTACCGCTCAGCAACCACACGGCTTCTAGACAAACAGCTAAAACTCCAAAAAGACGGGAAAGCAAGGCCAAGAGAAAGAGAAGACCAACAAGGCAACACACACACTAACAACGGACCAGAAACCACTCTAACAAAACAACCACACGAAGCAGAGCGAGCTCTGGCCTCTCTCAAGAGAGGGCAGTGGCCGGAGCCACCTATGTTTGAGTCAATTGGTATGGCACCGCGAAGAATTATCCTTGGGCCCATGACCAAAACTCGTCTTTGAAGCACAAGTACCATAAAAAATGGCTAATGTGAAAGAGTTGATCGTTTTATGCATAATGGGGGGAGGGAGAGTTCATTGAGAGAACAACACTCCCCCTATGTCCATGCCTACATCTAAGCTAGACATCAAGTTGAGTGAGGTGGGGTGTGCAAGGGTTCAAGTCACATTGCTCGAATCAATGATATTTAGCTCATGCCTTAACTCGCGAAATCTTGCTTCATCCAAGGGCTTCATGAAAATATCTGCAAGGTTATCATGAGTGTTGACATACTTGAGCTCGATCTCCCCTCGCCTAATGTGATCCCGGATGAAATGATACCGAATCTCAATATGCTTCGTCTTGAAGTGTTGCACCGGGTTGAGAGAAATCTTGATGGCACTTTCGTTGTCACACCAAAGAGGCACTTTGTCACAAATGACACCGTATTCCTTTAAAGTTTGCCTCATCCATAAAGGTTGTGCACAACAACTACCGGCCGCCACATATTCCGCTTTGGTGGACGAGAGAGATACACAACTTTGCTTTTTGGAAGACCAACTCACCAAAGAGCACCAAAGAAATTGGCACCCTCGGGAAGTGGACTTCCTATCCACTTTGTCTCCCGCCCAATCGGAATCCGTAAATCCTTCAAGCTTGAAGTTTGCCCCTCTTGGGTACCATAGGCCAAAGTTTGGGGTATGAGCCAAATATCGAAAGATTCGCTTGACCGCCACATAGTGACTTTCCTTTGGTGCGGCTTGAAACCGTGCACACATCCCCACACTCAACATGATATCTGGTCTAGATGCACAAAGGTAAAGCAAGGAACCAATCATGGAGTGATATACCTTTTGATCCACTGCTTTACCATTGGGATCAATGTCAAGTTGGCACTTGGTGGGCATTGGAGTAGAAGCCGGCTTGACATCACTTAGCTTGAATCTTTTTAGCATGTCTTGAGTGTATTTGGCTTGGTTGATGAAGGTTCCTTCTCTTCTTTGTTTGATGTCAAAACCAAGGAAGAACTTCAACTCTCCCATCAAAGACATCTTGAACTTAGAGGTCATGAGAGCAGCAAATTCTTCATTTAAAGCTTTGTTAGGAGAACCAAAGATAATGTCATCAACATATAGTTGGCACACAAACAACTCCCCTTTGACCTTCTTAGTAAAAAGAGTGGGATCGATTAGCCCAACTTCAAATCCACGATCTTGTAACAACTCGGTAAGGTGGCCATACCACGCACGTGGGGCTTGTTTAAGGCCATAGAGTGCCTTATCGAGTTGATACACATGATCCGGGAAGTAAGGATCCTCGAACCCGGGGGGTTGCTTGACATAAACCAACTTATTAATGGGACCATTAAGAAAAGCACTTTTCACATCCATTTGTTGCAACTTAAAGTTGTGATGGGAAGCATAAGCAATCAACAAACGAATGGATTCAAGGCGAGCAACGGGAGCAAAGGTTTCACCGTAGTCGATACCCTTGACTTGGGAGTAGCCTTGTGCTACCAATCTTGCCTTGTTGCGAATGATGTTCCCATGAGCATCTTGCTTGTTCTTGAAGATCCACTTGGTTCCAATGATGTTATGGTTCCCCGAAGGCCTTGGCACCAATCTCCACACCTTGTTATACTCGAAGTTGCTGAGTTCTTCATGCATGGGATTGAGCCAATCCGAGTCTTCGAGCGCCTCATAGACCTTATGGGGTTCAACACAAGAGACAAATGCGTGATGTTCACAATAGTTTGCTAATTGTCTACGAGTGCTTACCCCCTTTCTTAGGCTTCCAACCACATTCTCCATGAGATGACCTTTGGTGGTGAGTTTGGAAGCAATCTTCGCGGCACGACGCTCTAATTCCTCCTCGGATGTGGAAGGAGGAGGGTTCACTTGATCATCTTGAGCGTCTTCATGAGCTTGTTCTTGATCTTGAGCTTGCTCATGATCTTGAACTTGCTCGAAAGGGAGAACTTTACCTTGGGCATCATGTAGAGGTTCTCCACCATCTTGAGGTTGATCTTGCCCTTGGTCTTGTTCCCGAGGTTGAGGGCCTACACTTTGTTCTTCGGAAGCGTGTGGGTCTTGAGTAGGTGAAGGCTCCACTGGAGTGGAGCATTGTCCTTCTCCTTCGGCCACAAGGGGTTCCTCAATGGGTAGAATATGACCAATACCCATTCTTCTTATGGCTTGGGGAGGAATTTCATCACCTACATCACAAGTACCACTTTGCTCCACTTGAGAGCCGTTATTTTCGTCAAACTCCATGTTACACATCTCCTCAATGAGTCCGTTGGACTTGTTGAGAACACGGTAAGCATGAGAGTTTGTAGCATAACCAACAAATATGCCCTCATGAGCTCTAGCCTCGAATTTAGACAAACGAACACCTTTCTTGAGAATGAAACACTTACACCCAAACACCCGGAAGTACTTGAGATTGGGCTTGTTCCCGGTGAGTATCTCATACGGAGTCTTGTTCAAGCCTTTGCGGAGATAGAGCCGATTGGATGCATGACATGCAGTGTTGATGGCTTCGGCCCAAAAGTTGTATGGAGACTTGAACTCCGCCATCATGGTCCTTGCCGCATCCATCAACATCCGGTTCTTCCTCTCCGCAACACCATTTTGTTGAGGGGTATATGGTGCAGAATATTGATGCTTGATCCCCTCATCACTAAGAAACTCATCCAAGGTGTAGTTCTTGAACTCGGTGCCATTGTCACTCCTTATTGTCAGGATCTTTGCATTATGTTGACGTTGGGCTTCATTTGCAAAGTCGATGACGGTTTGTTGAGTCTCACTCTTCCTCTTGAAGAAGTATACCCAAGTGTATCTTGAATAATCATCCACAATCACCAAGCTATACTTTCTACCCCCAAGACTATCAAAGGATGGAGGCCCGAAGAGGTCCATGTGCAGGAGCTCCAAGGGTCTCTTCGAGTAGATGATAGTCGTGGGAGGGTGAGCCGTCTCATGAAGCTTTCCTTTGGTACAAGCACTGCAAACACAATCTTTGGCAAAACTAACATTCGTTAGTCCATGAACATGGTCCCCCTTGAGAAGACTTTGCAAAGATCTCATATTGACGTGGGCTAAACGGCGATGCCAAAGCCATCCCACATCAACTTTAGCCATTAGGCATGTCGCGGTCTTAGTGGGTTGCTCCGAAAAGTTAATCACATAGAGACCGTTCTCGACATGCCCAACAAAGGCTACTTTAAGAGTCTTGCTCCACAAGAGGGCCACGGTATCAATATCAAAGAAGGTGGCAAAGCCCATGAGTGCAAGTTGACGAACAGAAAGTAAATTGAACGCAAGGGACTCAACAAGCATGACTTTCTCGATCGTTAGATCATGAGAAATGACAACCTTGCCAAGACCCAATACCTTAGAATGTGAGGCATCACCCCATTCGACATTGGTGGGCATAGATGGGATCTTGTGCACGTCCACCACCAAGTCCTTGCTCCCGGTCATGTGATTTGTTGCTCCACTATCGAGCAACCATGATCCCCCACCGGAAGCAAACACCTACAAGATATCAATGCTTGGTTTTAGGTACCCATTGAGTAATGGGTCCTTTGATGTTAGTAACAAGGGTCTTAGGAACCCAAATAGACCATTCAATGTACTCATAAGAAGAACCAACAAATTTAGCATAAACATGCCCATCACTAGCACGACACAACACATAAGAGGGGTTAAAGTCGCCGACTTTGTTGGGAGAGATGGCTTTGCGCTCTTTGGCATCACCACTCTTCGCATTGTTATTCTTCTCCTTAGGAGCACCCTCTCCCTCCTTCACAAAGGTTTGCTTGAGCGGGGGAGGTCGATTGGTCTTGTTCTTCTTCTTGTTCTTGGACTTGGGCGTGAACCCAACTCCCTCCTTGCCCACAACTTCCTTTTGATTGCTCAAACGGTCATTTAGGTTCTTCTCGCCTTGTATGCATGACACAAGACCTTTCTCGAGTTGTTCCTTCAACATGGCATTCTCCTCCACAAGATGCACATGCTCACAACATGGGTTAGTAGCATTTGCATTATCAATTAAGATCATGTGAGGAAATGTGGCCTTTTCCTTGGTAAGCTTAACTTGGAGTTGAGCATGAGACTCCTTCAGGTTTGCATGAGCACCTTTCAAGACCTTATGGGCCTTGTAAAGTACATCAAACTCCTCCTTGAGTCTAGCATGATCAACCCCAAGTTTAGCCTTCTCGGAAGTTAGAACACGAGACACAACAAGAGAATGATCAAGATCTTTCCTTAATTTGGCATGGTCATCGTTGTGTGACTCCTCAAGAGCCAAACGATGCCCACGCTCTTTCTCAAGATCATTAGATAGATCCGATATCTCATCGGCATAATCATGACTATGACCTTCCATCTTAGAGATGGTTTCTTCGTGAGCCTCTATCATGTCATTGGCTTCACCAAGTTGTTCCAAGAGAGCAATGAAGTGCTTCTTGGATTTGCCCTTGAGCTTACTCATGAAGGACTCAAATTCATTAACCTCCTCATTAGACCCCTTGCCATTATCAAAGTCATCCATTGAAGGAGGGTTAGGAATAATGGTGGTTTTGATGTTGAGGGTTACCTTGTTGGTGGCCTTAGCCATGAGGCACTTGGCGGTGATGTTCTCGTTAGGTGAATCAAAGAGAGACACCCGGGGAGTTGTGACAATGGCAACGGATGCCATGGCCATTGTTTCACTATCTTCATCATCATCGTCATCCTCACGGTATTCTTCTTGAACCACCAACCCGCGAGTAGGAGTCTTCTTGGTGAAGTTGTTCTTGTTGGGGAAGGACTTGGCTTTGTCTTTTCGGATGAACTTGCCACCATTGTCTTCCCGCTTCTCGTAAGGACAATCCGCAACGAAATGGCTCACATTGCCACAGTTGAAAGAAGTTCTAACTCGTTGCTTGCCCTTGAGGCCACTTGAGTTGTTCGTGTTGAAGTTGGGTCTTGTATTCTTCTTACTCCAAAATTGTCTTGAGGCAAGAGCCATGTGCTCATATATAATCATACTTCGTGTCTTCGGGGTTGCTCTCCTCATCTTCCTCTTCTTCTTCTTCTTCCACACTAACCTTGGCCTTCAAGGCAAGATTGGGCTTCTTTGCCCTTTGAGAACGGAGCACCACATTGTCGGCGGTCTTGTCCAAGATGCTCATTGCAACAAACTCATCTAACACTTCACCTAAGGTCATGGAGTGGAAGTCCGGTCTTTGACGAATGATGGAGGACATGGCCTTGTTGTAGGGCATCATGGCCTTGAGGAACTTGCGCTTGATCCAATTGTCATCCGTGTCCTTTCTCCCATGATCTCGAAGTGCGACCGCGAGTTTGGTCACTCTTCGAAAGAGCTCACAAGGTTCTTCATCCTCTTTCATTGCAAACTGATCGGCTTCATCTTGCACCACTTCATAGTTGGAGCGTTGAATGCTAGCACTTCCTCGATAGAGAGATTCAACACATTTCCATGCTTCTTTAGCCATGACATGAGGTCGAAGGTGAGGGAGATCTTCGGGAAGGATTGCATCTTGGATGATGAAGAGAGCACTCTCATTGAATTGATTGTCCACTTCTTCTCGAGGGGTGAAGTTGCTTGGGTCATGAGGATAGAAACCTTCTTCAATGATTCTCCAAAGGTTAGTATTCACATGTTTTAAATGACGCTTGAAGCGATAAACCCAAGAATCAAAATCTTCATTTTTCACATATTTAGGAGGAGGACCGGCATGATTCAAATGAGTAGAGGGGATCGGTCCTCTATACACTAGGGGTTCCACATGGGCAAATATGCCGGTGCTATTTCTACCACTAGTAGAAGGACTCTTTTCACTGTTAGCTTCCCCCTTGTCGGAGGTAGCATCCGTCACCTTGTTAGTGGGATCACCCACTTTCATCGGCGAGGTAGATAGTTTAAGTCCGTCTAGGAATTCAGAAAACATGCTTTTAACCTCGGCCGTCGTGGAGGTTTTCAATGTGTCTAAAGCCACATTGAATTCCTCACGTGAGACCGAGGTTCCCCCTTCGGCCGCAGACGAGATGGGATTCACACCGGAGTGCTCCTCCGCAGCGTCGTGGGTGTCAACCATACTCTTCGGACGACAAAGTCCTTAATAAAGAGACGAGGCTCTGATACCAATTGAAAGGATCGATATGGTTGACTAGAGGGGGGGGGGTGAATAGGCAACTAACAATTTTTAAACTTTTCTTTAACAATTTAAACCTTGCAACGAAATAGGTTATCTAGATGTGCAACTACATGGACAACCTATATGATGCAAAGACAACTAGCACACTAGCAAGCAATAGATACAACACAAGTAAGCTTGCAAAAGTAAAGGCACAAGATAACCAAGAGTGGAGCCGGTGGAGACAAGGATGTGTTACCGAAGTTCCTTCCTTTTAAGGAGAAGTACGTCTCCGTTAGAGCGGTGTGGAGGAACAATGCTTCCCAAGAAGCCACTAGGGCCACCGTAATCTCCTCACGCCCTCACACAATGCGAGATGCCGTGATTCCACTATTGGTGCCCTTGAAGGCGGCGACCGAACCTTTACAAACAAGATTGGGGCTATCTGCACAACACTTGGAGGCTCCCAACAACGCCACGAAGCTTCACCACAATGGAGTATGGCTTCGAGGTGACCTCAACCGTCTAGGGTGCTCAACACCCAAGAGTAACAAGATCCGCTAGGGATAAGTGGGGGGAATCAAATTTCTCTTGGTGGAAGTGTAGATCCGGGCCTTCTCAACCAATCCCGAGCAAATCAACAAGTTTGATTGGCTAGGGAGAGAGATCGGGCGAAAATGGAGCTTGGAGCAACAATGGAGCTTTGGGGGAAAGAGGTAAGTCAACTTTGGGGAAGAAGACCCCTTTATATAGTGGGGGAACCAATCCAACCGTTATCCCACTAAGCAGCCCCGCACAGAGCGGTACTACCGCTTGGGCAGGGCGGTACTACCGCTTAGGGCAGTACTACCGCTCTTACCCAGCGGTACTGCCGCGCTGACAGGGTCCTGACCCCAGGGGGGTACTACCGTGGGGGTAGGCGTGGTACTACCGCCACTACTACCGCACTTAGTACCGCAAAACCCGACACGAAAAACTTCATTCTCGAATCGAGGCGGCAGTAGCCCGGAAGCACTGCGGTACTACGGCCGAAGACCACAAGCGGTACTACCGCTTGGGAGCGGTACTACCGCTCTGGGAGCGGTACTACCGCTGGGGTGCTTCGGCGGTACTACCGCTGGGGCAGGACAAAGCATACTCAGGGGAAAAAGGGTAGCTCCAATGAAGCAGAAGGAAAACGACGGGTGTGATATGGATGTGTACGTGTTGATTCCACCCTAGCCTTACCAAAGCAGATCCCCTCTTGATAGTACGGTGACTCCTACGAAACTAGTCCACCAATAACGAAACGAAGGAGCTACACCGTCTTGAATAAATCACCGAGGGGAGATAATCGCCTCGTGCCAAAGGATGAATCTCTGAAAGAACTTAACGCACACGATTAGTCCGCACAAGCATTGTCATCAATCACCAAAACATCTTGGGGATAAATATGCCCTTACAACAATGTAACTAGATTATTGACTCTAGTGCAAGTGGGAGACTGTTGGAAATATGCCCTAGAGGCAATAATAAAGGATTATTATTGTATTTCCTTGTTCATGATAATTGTCTTTTATTCATGCTATAATTGTATTATCCAGAAATCGTAATACACGTGTGAATACATAGACCACAACATGTCCCTAGTGAGCCTCTAGTTGACTAGCTCGTTGATCAACAGATAGTCATGGTTTCTTGACTATGGACATTGGATGTCATTGATAACGAGATCACATCATTAGGAGAATGATGTGATGGACAAGACCCAATCCTATGCATAGCACAAGATCGTGTAGTTCGTTTGCTAGAGCTTTTCCAATGTCAAGTATCTTTTCCTTAGACCATGAGATCGTGTAACTCCCGGACACCGTAGGAGTGCTTTGGGTGTACCAAACGTCACAACGTAACTGGGTGACTATAAAGGTATACTACGGGTATCTCCGAAAGTGTCTGTTGGGTTGACACGGACCGAGACTGGGATTTGTCACTCCGTATGACGAAGAGGTATCTCTGGGCCCACTCGGTAATGCATCATCATAATGAGCTCAAAGTGACCAAGTGTCTGGTCACAGGATCATGAATTACGGTACGAGTAAAGTGACTTTCCGGTAATGAGATTGAACGAGATATTGGGATACCGACGATCGAATCTCGGGCAAGTAACATACCGATTGACAAAGGGAATTGTATACGGGGTTGCTTGAATCCTCGACATCGTGGTTCATCCGATGAGATCATCGAGGAGCATGTGGGAGCCAACATGGGTATCCAGATCCCGCTGTTGGTTATTGACCGGAGAGCCGTCTCGGTCATGTCTACGTGTCTCTCGAACCCGTTGGGTCTACACACTTAAGGTTCAGTGACGCTAGGGTTGTAGAGATATTAGTATGCAGCAAACCGAAAGTTGTTCGGAGTCCCGGATGAGATCCCGGACGTCACGAGGAGTTCCGGAATGGTCCGGAGGTAAAGACATATATATGGGAAGTCGAGTTTCGGCCATCGGGAAAGTTTTGGGCGTCACCGGTATTGTACCGGGACCACCGGAAGGGTCCCGGGGGTCCACCGGGTGGGGCCACCTATCCCGGAGGGCCCCATGGGCTGAAGTGGGAGGGGAACCAGCGGGGAGGGGGCGCCTCCACTTGCCTTAGGGGGCAAGGCACCCCCCTTGGCCGCCGCCCCCCTAGGAGATCCCATCTCCTAGGGCCGGCGCCCCCCTGGGGACCCTATATATAGAAGGGGGAGGGAGGGCAGCCACACCCTTGCACTTGGCGCCTCCCTTTCCCCTCGCTACACCTCTCCCTCCCGCAGAAGCTTGGCGAAGCCCTGCCGGGATCCCTGCTGCATCCATCACCACGCCGTCGTGCTGCTGGATCTTCATCAACCTCTCCTTCCCCCTTGCTGGATCAAGGAGGAGACGTCACACTGACCGTACGTGTGTTGAACGCGGATGTGCCGTCCGTTCGGCGCTAGGATCTCCGGTTATTTGGATCACGACGAGTACGACTCCCTCAACCCCGTTCTCTTGAACGCTTCCGCTCGATCTACAAGGGTATGTAGCTGCACTCCTCTTTCTCGTTGCTAGATGAACTCATAGATTGATCTTGGTGAAACCGTAGGAATTTTTTTGTTTTCTGCAACGTTCCCCAACAGGAGGAGGTCCATGAACGAGGATGGGGTTGCCATTTCCTCGAACACCTCGTGCACGGCGGGAGGAGGTTCGGCGATGGCGGCGGACGGGGCCAAGGGCGGGGCCGCGGGCTTCTTCCGCACCGCGGGCTTCTTCCGCGGCTTCTTCACGGCCGGGGACGAGCTGGCGACCTTGGAGGCGGGCGGGGCGGGCGCGGCGGCGGCGGCGGAGGCCTCCATGGCCGGCGGGGGGCGAGGCGGCGGGAGGAGCCGGGAGGCGGGACGAAACTTCCCTCCCGCGCGAGACGAAAGAGTGCGGGTTGGGGGAAGTTTTTCCTCTCAACCCTCACTTCTACAGGTTGGGAAACAGTTTGAGGGTTGGAGCTCTAAATTTTTTTACGGGTTTGAGAGTTTAGAGGTTCTAGTCTACGACTTTTTTTCGACGAAAACTGTAAAAAGGCATTTATTTTTAGGGGTTTGAGGGTTCGAGGGCTCTACTAGACTTGCTGTAAGAGTGTTCACTGGGATTGCTTACAAAAATGACGTTCCCTGGTTAGCGATGTCAAATTGATGATCTGTAATCTTGTCGACAGAAATAATGCAACGGATAGACACCAAAACTGTTGTACCATATTAAACTATCTGGTCGATTTAAAATTTTAGTGTTCTTCCACTATCTGTATCTGCAGCTGTGCAAATGTTTGGCTACAGTTTGAGAACGGACAGTCCAATATCTACACGCGCTGCTCGATCACTTCCCGGAGCGCATGTCTCGCTGCTGCCACGTCCCTCCCGGCGACGAACGGGTGCGCGAGGAGCTCCGCGGCAGATGGCCGCCTCCGGTGGTCCTTCTGCAGGCAGGCGGACACGAAACTCCGGAGCTCCGGCGACGCCGCGCCATCGGGAAGTGCCGGCAGATCACCGAAGCAGATGGCGCACATGAGCGCCGCCCAGGTCAGCTCCTGCCCGGCGGGGAGCAGCGGGTAGCGCCCAATCAGAAGCTCCAGGACGGTCACGCCCAGCCCCCACACGTCGGCGGCGTAGGGGTCGACGCGGTTCCCCTCGCCGTCGTGCAACCGCTCCGTGTCGAATCGCTCGGGGCTCATGTAGGCGGCGGTGCCCTCGTATGCCGCGCGGTACTTGCCGGCCCGGGAGACGACCTCGGCGATGCCGAAGTCGCCGATTTTGACCTGCCCGGCCCTGTTGACCAGGAGGTTCGCCGGCTTCATGTCCCGGTGGACGACGCGGCGTGAGCGGAGGTACGCCAGGCCGGACAGCGCCTGCGCCGCCACCTCCGGCAGCGCCGCCTCCGGGAAGCCTCCCTGGCCGCCGCGGACGAGCGAATCGAGCGAACCGCCGTCCATCAGCTCGAGGAGCAAAGCAGAGTCGCCGGACGCCGTCGGGAGTACCGAGTGACACCGGACGATGTGAGGCGAGTCGACGCGGCGGACGACGTCCACCTCCTCGCCGGCGCCGGGATGGCCGCGGTGAATGATCTTGAGCGCGTACAGCGCCGACGTGCGGCGGTGCGAGACCTTATGGACGGTCCCGCCGTTCCCGCGTCCAAGGACCTTGAGCATGTCAAAGTCGCTCAGGCGGAACTCGCCGTCCGGCCGAGCCGCCGAGGTGGACGGCGTCGCCGCGGTGACCGGCGCCGGGGCCGGGCACCGGAAGGCCCACGTTGGGGCGTCGAGCGTGAGGTGCAGCTGCGGCAGACGTCTTTCTCGGGCGGCCGCCATTAGATTGATCGCCTTGTGCGTCTGAACTCTTAAGATCGAATTTCGAAGCTGATTGATGATTTTGGATCGAGCCTTCGAATTCAGGGGGGAATGATGGAGGAGGGATCGTGATATTGGAATTCAGGTATGCTTTATACTGAAAATTGTGGCGGCTGAGATTGTGACGAGTAACGGCCGTCCTTTTTAAATCTTTCCTTGGAAAGCAATGTGAAAATGGCAATTCTTAATTAGCTTAGCCGACTACCTTATGAGAGATGTGGATATGCATGGAATTTATATCTCTGCTATTTTAGGAGTTTGGTGGATATACTCAAGCTGGCTGGAGACCTACATGTTGAAATTGACAGGAAATCAATAACCTGGAGAATGATGATTTCAGAACAACAACACATGAGGATCTTTGGGATTTTTTTAGTATCCTATATACTTAAGAGCATCTCCTGGGGGGCTGCCGGCGAAATTTTTTCCTTGTGAACGAGAAAATGTCCACTCATTGGCCCCACCCACGCACTTATCCACTCGTCACCGCAGGGCAGGCCGCCTCGCCTGCCGCTCGCCGCCTCCGCCCTCGGCCCTCCTGCTCGCCGCCCTTGCCACGGCGCTGCTTGCCGCCACGGACAGCAGCGTGGACTCCATCCCCTTCGCCGGAGACCAGGACCAGTGTGGCCTGCCGGGCGTCTCGAGCAACTCGACCAGCCATGGCTTCTGGACCTGGCGCATGGCGCCCGTCCCGCCCGCACCGCGCCGTGCCCACGCCTCGCCGTCCAGGCCACAGCCGCGCCGTCGCTGATCCGCACGAATGGGGAACCTCACCACGGCGTCCTCCACCGTCTCCCGCTCCTTCCCGACGACGGAGCTGAGGCACCGCGCGAGGACGACGGCGTCCTCCAGCGCGACACACGCGCCCTGTGCCAGGTCCAGAAGCCATGGCCGTCGGGGTACTTGGCGTGCCCCCACGAGCCCTTGTCATCCCACCCACGGCCGCGCCCGCCCATGCCGCGCCCGCCCACGCCCGCGCCCGTCCCGCCACAGCGGGGGCAGTCGTGGCGGCGTCGTTCGCGGGCTTCGCGCTCTAGGCGCTGCGTGGTGGCCAGCGAGTGGTCGGACGCGACGACGCGGCGGACCCCGAAGCGCACGCCCAAGTGCCCCGGCCGAGCGCGGCCGCCTCCTCCTCGTTCCCAGTCCCACCAGCGCTTGAGCGAGCCGCCCGCGTACTCGGCGGCGAGCGACGGCGCCAACCGGGTCCGCCGGAACGCCCACTCGGCGGACGCGGAGGAGATGGGCTGGATCTTGCGAGGATGGTGGCCATGGCGCCCAAGCGAGGAGGAAGGAGATGGTCCGCGAGCCTTGCCCGGCCATGCACGCTGTGTGGAAGGAAAGGGAGAGGAGAGGAGAAAGAAAATAAAGAAAGGGGAGGAGAGAGGAGGGAGAGGGGAGAGAGAGGGGCTGACGAGTGGCCATGTGCATGCAAAAGTCATCTGCCGGCATCCCCAGCTGCCCCCCGGGGGGCTGGGTTTGGTGTGGTAGCGCCGACCGTAAATCTCGCGGAATCCGGCAAAAAACGTGTCTCTAGGGACCCGAGTGGGGCGTTTTTTGCCCGCCGGCGTCCAAAAAATTCCTTGGGAGGCTTCCTGGGGGGGGGGGGGGGCTGGAGATGCTCTAAGAAGTTCACCCCTACTACTTGATTTATCTCAACATGCAGCATAGCCAAGTCATCATCCATTCACATCCAGCCACGTCACACCTCATGCATTCCCACTCAAGACAATGCCAGGTTTTTTACATATAAAAAGGTTTTCCTTCTCTGTGTAATCTTTCTATAATAATTTCTACAATGCTACATGGCACGTAATTGTAACTCTTAACATGCCACGTTTCATTACCAGCGTCCGACTGTACACCTGCCTTCTCTTGGTTTCCACTTCCAGCCGTAACACACGGACATACAACTTCATCATTGGAAAGAACACAAAACGATCGACCCCTCTGTTCCCCACAAAGAAGGACACCAGTTTTCTCCCCCGCTATGGAGGCTGGGAGCCGATCTCTGCATCAGGGAACTGCTGCTCTCCTCGGGGGCTCTCTGGGATTCTCCTTGCCGGTGTATTTCCATGCGTGCGCTGGTCCTCCACTCCCCGTGTTTGCCTCCGTCATGACTAGGTAGCTGCACAGCCATTGGGGAGGTCGATGTCGGCCGGTTCCAGCAGAATCAGATCGGCGGCTGGTGGGTTTCTAATCTGAAGTTGGCTTTCTTTTCATCCTCGAAGGAACTCGATCATTGGTGCATCGCTGCACATAGCCTCAGCCATGGCGTGGAGGTATTTGTTTTCTGCCTGGAGGGAACACCCGGTGTACCGATGAGTCCACCGGGTCACGATGTCATCCAATTTTCATATTTTTCCCTTTTCATCATGGCAGGAACACATTGGTGTGCCGCCGGGCAAGGCCTCAACCATGGCGTGGAGGTTTTCTCTTTTTGGCCTGGAAGGAACTCCCATACAGGAGTCCACCGGATCACCGTGTCATTCAATTTTCAACAGAACATTGCTCCTCTCCATCTCCTACACAGTCAAGACTCTTCTCCATGCAATAGAAACAATCAATACAACGATTCTGGCATGTAACCGATGAGGCAGGCGAGTAGTCAACTTCCTATAATATATCTTGCTCACCACATCCATGCCAAAATAACGATGTTCTACTATACCCAGGCAAGCTGTTGTTACCTTTTCTTCCTGCCTCCCATTCCACGGTGGCCACCCAACCCCGGTAGTGTGCACGCCTTCACGGTTCATTCCCGAGTCCCGCCGCACCGTCTGTTGTACACTCACTGGTCTAGGTTACCAACTCTTTTGGGCGCTCTCCCTCCTCTAGCGCTCCGTGCCGGCCGCCACTCCAGCGCCGGTGGCCACCAACCGCGCCGCCCTCCACTCCGGAGGCGGCGTCCACCGCTCCGCTGCATGGCTTCGAGGGTTTCCCGCTCTGGTTCCCCCTTCCTCTCCTCGGACGCGGGCTCCGCCATGCCCGCCTCCCCGCCGCCGCCTCCTCCCCCTCCCCCTGCTCCTGCGGCACGGCCGGTGCTCCGCTCCATCATCGTCCCGCAGGTCCTGGGCACGGCCTTTGGCCCGCTCGTCCAGGGTGGTGGCGCTGGGCCGTCGCGCGCCGCTCGTCCCCCTCCGCCGGACGGGGGGTGGCAGGTCAAGGTTGAGCGTCGTCTGAGGACCACGCGTGAGTCGGCTCCCCGGCGCCGCTCTGCCGGGCCGTCTCGTGTGTTGCCTGCCTCCCGCCCGCCACACGCCTCGAAGCTGCCGCCGGAGCTTTACGGGTGCTAGTACAACTGCGGAAGTGAGGGGCACATCCCTGTGGACTGCACGAACCCGCTGTTCTGCGTGCGCTGCCGGGGGGTGGGGCACATCTCGCGCGGCTGCACCCGCCCGCGCAGCCCTTCTCCAGTGGATATGCCGCCGCGCCTACCGCCTGCCATTCGGCACAGGATGGATGTGGACCACGCGTCTCCGCCGCTGCCGTCGCCGCCAAGGCGCGCGCTTTCTCCTCCCCTGCCACCACCACCGCCCGGCCCGCCGCCTCCTGGTGTTTTCCGTCTCTGGACTGATGCTGTGCGCGCACTGCCCGCGCCCAGGCTGCCATCTATGCACGCGCCGTGCCAGCCGAGGCCGCCGTCCGCGGGGAATTTGGCGGGGCCGGAGTTCTCGGCGCCGTTTGGCTTCACGGAGGTGGGGCCGTCTAGGATGCCGCGGGATTGCGAGGATAAGGTGGAGGCCTGCTTCTTGGAAGCGGCTGAGGATATTTGGCAGATGGAGTCGGAGCTCGCCAGGGCTATCCTCGTCATGGTCACCGGAACCAGGCCGCAAGTGGATCTGGCCTCTACTGTGGAGGCACTGCATGCCGCTTTCGACGTCGGGCCGGCAGACATGTCCATTAGGACGTTCTTCCCGGAGGACTTCCTCGTGCTCTGCCGGAGCGGTGATGTTCATGATCGGATGGTGCGTGAGGGCCGGGTTCTTGCTCCCTGGTTCGAGCTGTCTCTCAGGCCATTGATCAGGCAGGCGCAGGCCACTGCTGCACCTCTCCCTTACCTCGTCCCGATCTCGCTGAAGGGGGTGCCGGCGCATGCATGGTGCCAGCGGACTGCAAGTGTGAGCTTGCGCGGCCTTGGCTACGTGGTGGGCGTCGACGACAGTACTGCACGCCAGCTGGGCATGGCAGATTTTCGGGTCTGGCTGCGCACAGACCGCCCAAGGCAAATTCCATGCCGTCGTCTTCTTTTCAGCGATGAGCCAAGGCGCACTCTTTGGGCGGAGCCTGAAGGGCAGAGGATGTCCATTGGAAGAAGGTCAAGCACGTTGTGGTATCCCATTGAGATCACTGTTCTTGCGGATCCACGGTTGGACGATGGTGCTCCTGAGGACCGGCAGCCACCGCCGCCCTCGCCCCCCTCCGATGATGCCGATCCTGAACTCCGGCAGGTGGATGGTAGGGCTATGAGGAACAATGCGGTAGGTCATGGTGATCCTAGTGGTGCTTCGCCGGGTTCGGTCGGGTCATCGACGGCGATGCCGCCGGCGCCGCCGACAGGCATGCATAGGAGGATTCAAACGGCTCTATCTGCGGTCGTCGAGGAGGCCTGCAACTGCCGCGTGGCTACCGTCACCGGTCTGTTGCCTGATACGGTGGTGGGGCCAGGAATTAGGGGTGCTGCATGCTACCTCTTGAGCACTGCGTTGGATTTCCCCGAAAAGGAGAGGATGATGCGATAAAGTAGCGTAAGTATTTCCCTCAGTTTTTGAGAACCAAGGTATCAATCCAGTAGGAGACCACGCACAAGTCCCTCTTACCTACACAAAACGATAGCAACTCGCAACCAACGCTTAGGGGTTGTCAATCCCTTCACGGTCACTTACGAGAGTGAGATCTGATAGAGATAATATTTTTGGTATTTTTGATAAATAGATGCAAAGTAAAAAGTAAAGGCAAAGTAAAAATAAAGCAAGTAAATAAAGTGATATAGATTGATATGATGAGAATAGACCCGGGGGCCATAGGTTTCACTAGTGGCTTCCCTCAAGAGCATAAATATTCTACGATGGGTGAACAAATTACTGTTGAGCAATTGACAGAATTGAGCATAGTTATGAGTATATCTAGGCGATGATCATTTATATAGGCATCACGTCCAAAACAAGTAGCTCGAAACGATTCTGCATCTACTACTATTACTCCACTCATCGACCGCTATCCAGCATGCATCTAGAGTATTAAGTAAAAACAGAGTAACGCCGTAAGCAAGATGACATGATGTAGAGGGATAAATTCATGCAATATGATAAAAAACCCATCTTGTTATCCTCGATGGCAACAATACAATATGTGCCTTGCAACTCTTTCTGTCACTGAGTAAGGACACCGCAAGATTGAACCCAAAGCTAAGCACTTCTCCCATTGCAAGAACTACCAATCTAGTTGGCCAAACCAAAAAGGATAATTCGAAGAGACTTGCAAAGATAACTCAATCATACATAAAAGAATTCAGAGAAGAATCAAATATTTTCCATAGATAATACTGGATCATAAACCCACGATTCATCGGTCTTAACAAACACACCGCAAAAAGAAGATTACATCGAATAGATCTCCACGAGAGAGGGGGAAAACATTGTATTGAGATCCAAAAAGAGAGAAGAAGCCATCTAGCTACTAGCTATGGACCCGAAGGTCTGAAGTAAACTACTCACACTTCATCGGAGGGGCTATGGTGATGATGTAGAAGCCCTCCGTGGTTGATGCCCCCTCCGGCGGAGCTCCGGAACAGGCCCCAAGATGGGATCTCGTGGATACAGAAGGTTGCGGCGGTGGAATTAGGTTTTTGGCTCCTGTTCTGATCGTTCGGGGATACGTAGGTATATATAGGAGGAAGGAGTACGTCGGTGGAGCTTCGAGGGGCCCACGAGGTAGGGGGGCGCACCCAGGGGGGCACGCCCTCCACCCTCGTGACCTCCTCGGGCACTGCTTGGAGTAGGGTCCAAGTCTCCTGGGTCACGTTCGGTTGGAAAATCATGATGCCGAAGGTTTCATTCCGTTTGGACTCCGTTTGATATTCTGTTTCTTCGAAATACTGAAAATGGCAAAAAAACAGCAATTCTGGGCTGGGCCTCCGGTATAGGTTAGTCCCAAAATTAATATAAAAGTGGAAAATAAAGCCCAATATAGTCCAAAACTGTAGATAAAGTAGCATGGAGCAATCAAAAATTATAGATACGTTGGAGACGTATCAGGCATCCCCAAGCTTAATTCCTGCTCGTCCTCGAGTAGGTAAATGATAAAAAAAGAATTTTTGATGCGGAGTGATACTTTGGCATAATTTCAATGTAAATCTTCTTAATTGTGATTTGAATATTAAGATCCGAAAGATTCAAGACAAAAGTTCATATTGACACAAAAATAATAATACTTCAAGCATACTAATCAAAGCAATCATGTCTTGTCAAAATAACATGGCAAAAGAAAGTTCATCCCTACAAAATCATATAGTTAGGCTATGCTTCATTTTTTTCACACAAAGATGTTCCCAACTTCTATACCCCCGATGACAAGCCAAGCAATTGCTTCATACTTAAATAATCTCAAACTTTTTCAACCTTCACGCAATACATGAGCGTGAGCCATGGATATATCACTATGGGTGGAATAGAATATGATGATGGGGATTGTGTGGAGAAGACAAAAAGGAGAAAGTCTCACGTTGACGAGGCTAATCAATGGGCTATGGAGATGCCCATCAATTGATGTCAACATGAGGAGTAGGGATTTCCATGCAACGGATGCACTAGAGCTATGAATGCTTGACAAAAGAAAACTAGTGGGTGTGCATCCAACTTGCTTGCTCACGAAGACCTAGGGCATTTGAGGAAGCCTATCGTAGGAATATACAAGCCAAGTTCTATTGAAAAATTTCCACTAGTATAAAAAAGACAACTTATGAGACTCACTACATGAGGAACAAGGTGCTACTTTGATGCAGAATATATGAGACTCACTACATGAAGAACAAGGTGCTACTTTGAAGCACAAGTGTGGAAAAAGAGATAGTAGCATTGCCCTTTTTTTGGGCCTTTCTTTTTTATTTTTGGCTTGTCTCTTTTTTTTATTTGGGCAATGCTCTAATAATGATGATCATCACACTTCTATTGATTACAACATAAGGATTACAACTCGAAACTTAGAACAAGATATGACTCTATATGAATGCCTCCGGCGGTGTACCGGGATGGTGCAATGAATCAAGAGTGACATGTATGGAAAATAATGCATGGTGGCTTTGCCACAAATACGATGTCAACTACAAGATCATGCAATGACAATATGACAAAAGTAATGTATGTCATGATGATGATGGTGGAAGTTGCATGGCAATATGTCTCGGAATGGCTATGGAAATGCCATGATAGGTAGGTATGGTGGCTGTTTTGAGGAAGATATAAGGAGGTTTATGTGTGATAGAGCGTATCGTATCACGGGGTTTGGATGCACCAGCGAAGTTTGCGCCAACTCTCAAGGTGAGAAAGGGCAATGCACAGTACCGAAGAGGCTAGCAAAGGTGGAAAGGTGAGAGTGCGTATAATCCATTGACTCAACATTAGTCAAAAGAACTCATATACTTATTGCAAAAATTTAGAAGTCATCAAAAATTCAAGTACTACGCGCATGCTCCTAGGGGGCTAGATTGGTAGGAAAAGACCATCGCTCGTCCCCGACCGCCACTCATAAGGATGCACAAGCCAGGTACACTTCATGTTTCAAATTTGTTACACAACTTTAACCATACATGCATGCTATGGGACTTGCAAACTTCAACACAAGTATTTCTCAAATTCATAATCACCCAACTAGCACGACTTTGATATTATTACCTCCATATCTCAAAAAAATTATCAAGCATCAAACTTATCTTAGTATTCAATTCACTCAAAAGAAAGTTTCACATATCTTGAACACCAAGTATATTAACATTAAGCAAATTACCATGCTATTAAAGACTCTCAAAATAATCTAAGTGAAGCATGAGAGATCAAATAGTTTCTTTAAAACAAATCCACCATCGTGCTCTAAAATATCTAAGTTAAGTACTAGAGCAAAAATTATCGCGCTCAAAAGATATAAGTGAAGCACTATGAGCAAAACTATCAAGCTCAAAAGATATAAGTGAAGCACACAGAGTATTCTAACAAATTCCAATTCATGTATGGCTCTCTCAAAATGTGTGTACAGCAAGGATGATTGTGGTCTAACAAGCAAAGACTCAAATAATACAAGACGCTTCAAGCAAAACACATATCATGTTGGTGAATAAAAATATAGCTCCAAGTAAATTACCGATGGAAGTGGACGAAAGAGGGGATGCCTTCCGGGGCATCCCCAAGCTTTGAATTTTTGGTGTCCTTGGATTATCTTGGGGGTTCCATGGGCATCCCCAAGCTTAGGCTCTTGCCACTCCTTGTTCCATAATCCATCAAAAGAATTCACCCAAATCTTGAAAACTTCACAACACAAAACTCAACAGAAATCTCATGAGCTCCGTTAGAGAAAGAAAACAAAAGACTACTTCAAGGTACTTTAATGAACTCATTCTTTATTTATATTGGTGTTAAACCTACTGTATTCTAACTTCTCTATGGTTTATAAACTAATTTACTAGCCATAGATTCATCAAAATAAGCAAACAACACACGAAAAATAGAATCTATCAAAAACAGAATAGTTTGTAGCAATCTGTAACTAACGCAAACTTCTGGAACTCTAAAACTTCTACCAAAATTGTAAGTCCTGGACAATTTGTTTGTTGATCAGCAGAAAAAAGAATGAACGCAAAATTACATTCCTGTGATTTATCATAACTAAATTTGTGCGTGCAAAGTTTCTGTTTTTCAGCAGAATCAAATCAACTATCATCGTAGGTTATCCTATAGGTCCTACTTGGCACAAACACTAATTAAAACATAAAACCACATCCAAACAGAAGGTAGATGGATTATTTATTCCTAAACAGAAGCAAAAACAAAAAAACACAAAATAAAATTGGGTTGCCTCCCAACAAGCGCTATCGTTTAACGCCCTTAGCTAGGCATAAAATCAAGGATAGATCTAGGTATTGCCATCTTTGGTAGGCAATCCATAAGTGGCTCTCATGATAGATTCATATGGTAATTTTATTTTCTTTCTAGGGAAGTGTTTCATACCCTTCTTTAAGGGAAATTGGAATCTAATATTCCCTTCCTTCATATCAATAATTGCACCAATCGTTCTAAGGAAAGGTCTACCAAGAATAATAGGATATGAAGGATTGCAATCTATATCAAGAACGATAAAATCTACGGGCACATAATTCCTATTTGCAACAATAAGAACATCATTAATTCTTCCCATAGGCTTTTTAATAGTGGAATCCGCAAGATGCAAGTTTAGAGAGCAATCATCAAAATCACGGAAATCTAGCAAATCACATAAAGTTTTGGGGATAGTAGAGACACTAGCATCCAAATCACACAAAGCATGAAACTCAAAATCTTTAATTTTAATTTTAATAGTAGGTTCCCACTCATCATAGTGTTTTCTAGGGATAGAAACTTTCAACTCAAGTTTTTCTTCATAAGATTGCATCAAAGCATCAACAATATGTTCGGTAAAGGCCTTATTTTGACTATAAGCATGAGGAGATTCTAGCACGGATTGCAACAAGGAAATACAACCAATCAAAGAGCAATTTTCATAATTAAATTCCTTGAGATCCAAAATAGTTGGTTTAGCAACATCACTGTTTTTATTTATTTCAATCCCACTTTCATCAATTTCATCATCAAGATCTAGGAACTCCGAATTCTTAAAACGCCTTCTAGGTAAAGGAAGATAATCTTCAGATTCATCAAGATTCATATTGCAAAACAAAGATTTAATGGGGGATACATCAATAACTTTTAGATCTTCATCTTGATTTTCGTAGGGATTAGAAGAACATGCTTTAATAAAGGCATCTTTGGAAGCACGCATCCTAGCGGTTCTTTCCTTGCACTCATCAATGGAAATTCTCATGGCTTTGAGAGACTCATTCATATCATGCTTAGGAGTAATAGATCTAAGCTTTAAAGAATCAATTTCAAGAGAAATTCTATCAATGTTCCTAGCCAAATCATCAACTTTAAGCAATTTCTCTTCAAGCAAAGCATTAAAATTCTTTTGTGAATTCATAAACTCTTTAACACTACTCTCAAATTCAGAGGGCATCTTATTAAAATTTCCATAAGAGTTATTGTAGGAATTTCCATAATTATTAGAAGGATTACTAGGATAAGGCCTAGGATTAAAATTCCCTCTATAAGCGTTGATTCCAAAACTACAAAATTCACATCCATAGATTCATTATTATTCTCAAGCAAATTAGATAAAGGCATATCATTGGGATCAAGAGGAGTATTTTTAGGAGCAAACATCGTCATAAGTTCATCCATCTTTTCACTCAAAACATTGATTTCTTCTATAGCATGCACCTTTTTACTAGAAGATCTGTCGGTGTGCCATTGAGAATAATTAGCCATAATATTATCAAGCAATTTGGTAGCATCCCCTAACGTAATTTCCATAAAAGTGCCTCCCGCGGCCGAATCTAAGAGATTTCTAGAAGCAAAATTCAATCCGGCATAAAATTTTTGTATGATCATCCATAAATTCAAACCATGAGTAGGGCAATTGCGAAGCATTAATTTCATTCTTTCCCAAGATTGGGAAACATGCTCATGATAAAGTTGTTTAAAATTCATGATATCGTTCCTAAGAGTGATAATCTTAGCGGGAGGAAAATACTTAGAGATAAAAGCATCTTTGCACTTGTTCCAAAAATCAATACTATTTTTAGGCAAAGATGAAAACCAAACTTTAGCACGATCTCTAAGTGAAAACGGAAATAACTTCAATTTGACAATATTGATATCCATATCTTTCTTCTTTTGCATATCACACAAATCAACAAAATTGTTTAGATGAGTAGCATCATCTTCACTAGGAAGGCCGGCGAATTGATCTTTCATAACAAGATTCAACTAAGCGGTATTGATTTCACAAGACTCATCATTATTAAGAGGAGCAATCGGAGTACTAAGGAAATCATTATTATTGGTATTCGAAAAATCACACAATTTGGTATTATCTTGTGCCATGGCAACAAGTAATCCAACACACAAGCAAACAGAAAGGCAACGGGAAAAAGGCAAACGGGAAAGAGAGGAGGAGATTGGGAAAGAGAGGGCAAATAAAACTTCAAGGGTGAAGTGGGGGAGAGTAAAACGAGAGGCAAATGGCAAATAATGTAATGCGAGAGATAGGGATTGCGATGGGTACTTGGTATGGTTGACTTGCTTGCGTGAGCCTCCCCGGCAACGGCGACAGAAATTCTTCTTGCTACCTCTTGAGCACTGCGTTGGATTCCCCGAAGAGGAGAGGATGATGCAGTAAAGTAGCGTAAGTATTTCCCTTGGTTTTTGAGAACAAAGGTATCAATCCAGTAGGAGACCACGCACAAGTCCCTCGTAGCTACACAAAATGATAGCAACTCACAACCAACGCTTAGGGGTTGTCAATCCCTTCACGGTCACTTACGAGAGTGAGATCTGATAGAGATAATATTTTTGGTATTTTTGATAGATAGATGCAAAGTAAAAAGTAAAGGCAAAGTAAAAACAAAGCAAGTAAATAAAGTGATATAGATTGATATGATGAGAATAGACCCGGGGGCCATAGGTTTCACTAGTGGCTTCCCTCAAGAGCATAAGCATTCTACGGTGGGTGAACAAATTACTGTTGAGCAATTGACAGAATTGAGCATAGTTATGAGTATATCTAGGCGATGATCATGTATATAGGCATCACGTCCAAAACAAGTAGATCGAAACGATTATGCATCTACTACTATTACTCCACTCATTGACCGCTATCCGGCATGCATCTAGAGTATTAAGTAAAAACAGAGTAACGCCATAAGCAAGATGACATGATATAGAGGGATAAATTCATGCAATATGATAAAAACCCCATCTTGTTATCCTCGATGACAACAATACAATACGTGCCTTACAACTCTTTCTGTCACTGAGTAAGGACACTGCAAGATTGAACCCAAAGCTAAGCACTTCTCCCATTGCAAGAACTACCAATCTAGTTGGCCAAACCAAAAAGGATAATTCGAAGAGACTTGCAAATATAACTCAATCATACATAAAAGAATTCAGAGAAGAATCAAATATTTTCCATAGATAATACTGGATCATAAACCCACAATTCATCGGTCTCAACAAACACACCGCAAAAAGAAGATTACATCGAATAGATCTCCACGAGAGAGGGGGAGAACATTGTATTGAGATCCAAAAAGAGAGAAGAAGCCATCTAGCTACTAGCTATGGACCCGAAGGTCTGAAGTAAACTACTCACACTTCATCGGAGGGGCTATGGTGATGATGTAGAAGCCCTCCGTGGTGGATGCCCCCTCCGGCGGAGCTCCGGAACAGGCCCCAAGATGGGATCTCGTGGATACAGAAGGTTGCGGCGGTGGAATTAGGTTTTTGGCTCCTGTTCTGATCGTTTGGGGATACGTAGGTATATATAGGAGGAAGGAGTACGTCGGTGGAGCTCCGAGGGGCCCACGGGGTAGGGGGCGCGCCTAGGGGGGGCGCGCCCTCCACCCTCGTGACCTCCTCGGACACTGCTTGGAGTAGGGTCCAAGTCTCCTGGGTCACGTTCAGTTGGAAAATCACGATCCCGGCAGAAGGTTTCATTCCGTTTGGACTCTGTTTGATATTCTGTTTCTTTGAAATACTGAAAAAGGCAAAAAACAGCAATTCTGGGTTGGGCCTCCGGTTAATAGTTAGTCCGAAAAGTAATATAAAAGTGGAAAATAAAGCCCAATATAGTCCAAAGCAGTGGATAAAGTAGCATGGAGCAATCAAAAATTATAGATACGTTGGAGACGTATCACTGCGCCGCAGCCAATTGCGGGGAGGAGCACGACTCTGCGTGTTGCGACTGTGGCTACGGGACCGGCTGGAGTGGGTGGACAGGTGGATCAGGGTGGGCCCCTGCGACCGGGGGATAGGCTGTGTCTCCAGTACTGGTTCGCTCCCCTGATTCGGTGCAGCTAATCAGGTGGGGGCAGGCGGATAAGACTAGCGACAGGCTGGGGGCATCGGATCAGGTGCCCAATGGGGAGTCCGTACAAATTGGCTCCTACCGCATCCCTTTGCTGCATGCAAGTGCGATGGACCAGTCCTTGGACTGCTTTTCGGAAGTTTCTGCTTTCAGCATTGGCGCGCTGCCCCAGGAAGAGGATGTGGGCTACCATGTGGGCCAGGCCTGGGAAACTTTTGAGGTCAGCCTATCGACATGGAGCTGCACCCATGCAACATGTGAGGGGCCACAGGTGGACACACCAACCCCGGACGTGGGTGGTGGCATGCAAAATGGAATCCAAGGGCAGAGCACACTAGCGCATTCACACGAGGGGAGCCCTTTGCGTGGGAGTGCCATGCAGCCGCTCAACCATGAGCCATGTACGCCATTGCAACCTGTGGTGGGGAGCCCCCTGCAGGTCTGTGTGGAGGAGCTGCGTGCTCAAATGTGCAAGACTATTGCTCCCGTCCTCCCACTGCCTGTAGACCGAGCTGGTGTGACGAGAAACCGTAACCAGAGGAAGAAAAGGAAGCTAGACACAACACCCAGGCGGAGCGCTCGACTTGCAAAGCTCGGAGCAACTAAGCCGCAACAGATCCTCATTCGCAAACTTTGCTTGGCGCATGAGGGTGAGGTCATTTCAGAGGAGGCTCTCAAGATGTATGTTGATCTATTCTCGCGGCCGCTCTCGGACGCGCACATCGCGGCGGTGCTAGCCTTGTTTGGCTGGGAGTCACCGGTTGCGCCACTTCAGGAGACTTTGGGGGATGCCACGGAGGTGTAGGCGTCTAGCTGGCGGCATAGGTGGGACTTGAATTATGACGATTAACACACACCCCCTAAAGATGTTAGTGTGGAACGTACGTGGCCTTAATGCCCCTGCGAGGCGGAACACAGTGTATCAGGTGGTGACCTCGGCTAGCCCGACCATTTTGTGTCTACAAGAGACTAAACTGTAGGATATCTCGGATGTCATAGTACCAGTGTATCGGAAATAAATTCGAAAAGTTTTTTTACTTGCCGGCTCTTGGAACGCGTGGGGGAATCTGGATAGCTTGGGATGTAACTATAATCCAGTTATCGAACCCACACTTCACCAGGCATACGGTTACAGTGCTTGTCAAGTGTTTGGAAGATGAGCAGCCGTGGTGGCTTACATGCGTGTATGGTCCGCAGGATGATGTTGCTAAGGTGGAGTTCATGCAATATTTGGTGGACATCCGGGATTTGCATGCTGGGCCATGGCTTGTGGCCGGGGACTTCAATCTCCTCGCCAAGCAAGAGGATAAGAGCAACAGCTTGGTGAATAGGAGGACACTTGCGAGATTCCGGGCCAAGTTAAACTGGCTGGAGCTGAAGGAGCTCTACCTCAATGGGAGGCGCTACACATGGTCGAATGAAAGGCAGAATGCGACCCTTGAGAAAATTGATCATGTTTTTGTTTCCAAAGAGTGGGATGAGGCGCACCCCTCTTGCTTCCTTTCTGCCCTTGGCACTTCGGTCTCGGACCATTGTCCATTGATGCTAAACCTGAACATGGATATCAGTACGATGAAGCGGTTCAAGTTTGAAGCTTTCTGGTGTAAAGCGGATGGTTTTATGGACGTCAACCCCGGCAGCATTGAATGTGTAAAGCGGATGGTTTTATGGACGTCAACCCCGGCAGCTTTCTGGTGTAATGCCTCGGCAGTGTATGCATACTATGGGACTGCTTTTGGCACTGTGGAGCCGCGTGAGCACACTATCAACTTAGATGCCTTGAACTTACCACATTTGAACCTCTCACACCTTGAGGAGCCGTTCACAGAAGATGAGGTCGAGAGGGTGATCAAATCCATGCCCCCGGATAAAGCTTCGGGGCCGGACGGATTCACAGGCAGGTTCTATGCAATGTGTTGGCATATCATCAAAGAGGACTTCATGGCAGCCATGCGCTGCTTCTACAATGGTGACATGAGGGGGAATGGCAGCGATAAACAAGTCTCTTGTTACCATCCTGCCGAAGAAAGAGGGGGCCCTGGATGTGGGGGACTTCTGCCCCATAAATCTTGTGCATGGTGCAATCAAAATCTTTGAGAAAGTGCTCGCCTGCAGACTAGTGGTGGACTTGCCGAGACTCGTAGGCAATCATCAGAGCGCATTTGTGAAGGGTCGATCGCTGCATGACAACTTCATGCTAGTGCAATGCATGGCCAGACGCCTCAACGACTTGGGAAGGCCGGCGATTTTGCTTAAGCTTGATATCTCAAAAGCCTTCGACTCGGTGAGGTGGCCTTTTCTCATAGAGTTACTACAGCAAATGGGTTTTGGACCATGGTGGAGATCATGGATTTGCGGCATACTTGCGACCTCGTCCACCAAGGTCATGGTTAATGGTGAACCTAGTGACACTATCCTCAACTGCAAGGGGCTGAGGCAAGGTGATCCCATCTCACCAATGCTATTCATTCTAACCATGGAGCCGCTTCAGCGCTTGTTTGAGTTTGCTGCCAGTAGAGGATTCCTTGCGCCCTTGGCACATGTAGGCCTAAGGAAGAGGCTTTCCATCTTTGTGGATGATGTGGCCTTGTTTGTGAAGCCTATCCCTATGAATCTTGCTATCTGTCGGTGCATTTTTCAGCTGTTTGGAGAAGCGTCAGGCCTCAAGATCAACATGAACAAGTCGGCGGCCTTGCCAATACGCTGCATGGTGGAGGAAGTCAACTTGGTTTGTAGTCAGCTTGGATGCCCTGTGGGGTCATTCCCTATCAAGTACCTTGGCATGCATTTGTCCTTGCGGAAGCAGACCGCGCCCCAGTTGCAATATCTTGTGGATCAAATGGCAAACAAGTTGCCCTCGTGGAAAGCTGCCCTGATGCTGAAGAGTGGTAGATTGACCTTGGTGCATTCGGTCCTATGTGCCATGCCAATTCATGCGATGACGGCAAGGACCTACCCATGAAAACGATTGAAGCTATGATCAAGATATGTCGAGGCTTCCTCTGATGCAGACGATGGGAAGCGCAGGGTGGAAACTGTGTTGTGGCTTGGGATGCTGTTTGTGCTCCCAAATGGGCAGGAGGCTTAGGCCTGCCTAAATTGAGATGGATGAACGTGGCCATGCAGTCTAGATGGTCCTGGCTCAAAAGAACAGATGTGACCAGATCATGGAATGAGTTCAGCATTAAAGTCCCTAAGGAGTCCATGCAAATCTACCACTGCGAGCCCTGCTAATGATGGACGCACAACACTCTTCTGGGAAGATCGATGGTTGCATGGGCAGAGGGTGCAAGAGATTGCACCCTTGATCTACAGCAGTATACCGAAAAGGATCCAAACCTCTATGGTGGTTAGGCAGGCCACCGAGGATGCCGCCTGGGCCAGAGATGTGGGCCCGAACCTGGGGCCGGATGCGCTGCAACAATTCTTGCTGCTTTGGCAGAGCGTGAGCACTTGGGAGGTTGTGGAAGGCATGCAGGACACAACCTCATGGTCTTGGGAGATGAACGGTCAGTTTTCGGTTTGATCCGCGTATGCGGCCAAGTTTTGGGCAAGAGAGGTTATACCCACGGCGGATCTAACTTGGAAATCATGCGCGCCATCACAATGCAAATTCTTTGCCTTGCTGGCCTTGCGGAATCGATGCTGGACGTCTGATCGCCTAGCACGGCGTGGGCTACTGCACCAGGATGTGTGCCCGTTTTGTGACCAGGAGCAGGAAACAATCAACCATCTACTACTCACGTGCGTCTTTTCCAGGACGGTCTGGAAGGAGATCTGCGAGGCTTTTGGGTGGCCTGATTGGGCGCCGACACAGCACGACATCCTTGCACCTTGGCTATGCAACAAACATGGACTGAACAGCATGAGCATCAAGGATCTGCGTACTATTCTAGGACTAACTATGTGGGAGATATGGAAGCATAGGAATGCCATTGTTTTCGATGGGGCTCAACCATCATGTGAGGTGTTGCTACGTAGAATTAGGCTCGAGGGCTTAGTATGGGTGTCGGCAGGACTACTGAAAGGGGATGTAAGCCCCTTCTTTAGTTGGCTGGCACGGTGGGATAGACGCGAGGAGTAGCGTACCGAAATTGAACATTGTATTATGGTGGAGGCATTCTTTTGCCCTTCTTCCTTAATATATGATATGCACACTCGTGCATATTCAAGAAAAAAAAACTCTGCGTCTTTTCACATAGACTTCACGGAGATGCACTTTCACTTGGACATAAGGTAACAAATATCTTTGTTGATTATACATTGTTTGATTGCTAATATATGTCTTTGTTTTTCTCATGATTTTTTTACCAATTACTAAAGTGTAACGGTGTAATGCCTACCAAGATTTAATTTTGTTTCCTTCACAATTAGGCCTTTCAACTTTACTGCCTTAGTTGCTCATTATTTTCCGTCATATTGATTGATATCCCTCCCTCTGAATTTAGAACTACGAGATGATGTGTCTAACAAAAAAAACAGTGCGAGTTTATAAATTGCTCCATTGAACAGGTTAGTTACACAAGTGATCTTCCCCACAGGTTATCATATAAGTGTTGCGACTTGAATCCATCAGTTGGTATGCCTTTGCAAAGTTAGGATAGATATAGAAACATCATAATTCAACATCTATAGTTCTATACATATCTTAAACATTCTATGATTTTTTGGAAGTCGAAATATGTTCGGATTTTACCTCTTCACGGCACACATATAAGGTAGATTCATATTAACTGAGTCATGAAATGATTCACCGATCTGGCCGAATAAGTTACTTCATGTAGTAAAAATATGTTCTTCCTTTTGTCTATTAATAGTTTGTATGCATTTAATCTTGCAAGATGCATCCTGCATGCCCATTTGGAGGAGGTATATTAATTTATTACGAAGGCAATCTATTTATTGCCATTCATCTGTACGATTGTATTTTGCTTTGTTTCCTTCATATTTGTTACAAAATGCACCCTATTCTCCCTTTGGCGAACTTTCTTGCACTTATTTATTCTTTGCAGAATGTGGCAATAGAGAATAATATATATATTTGGTCATTGCTTATTGAAGAACCTCTGAACTGTTTCAAGATGCTAAGGTTAGCTTTCAATTTTAGAGATTTGTTTCTTTAGTACTCCCTCTGTAAACAAATATAAGAGCGTTTAGATCACTACTTTAGTTATCTAACGCTCTTATATTTCTTTACGGAGGGAGTACTATATATGGTTTAATGGTCGCATGTTATAATTTCTTGATCTACTATCGGTTTCACAACTAAATTTATGTTTAGTTTGCATCCAAGCAATGGGAACACGATGCCATTGACACTCATAATCTATGATAGTTATCATGTCTGATGTGCTAGAGGTAACTCATCCATCATTTGTTCGTGAGTCCCCTTAACTAAGGTGATAACTTTTTCCACTGATTTGTTGGAGATGCTTTGTGCAAATTAGTGCAGTTGTTTTGATGCTTTAGGATATGTCATGTTTCAGAGCCAAAACAAGTTTCAGTTAGTGTTACTATAAAAAATGTTTCACTTTGTTTTTTATAATATTTCCATAAGATACATATGCTGGTGGTTATCAAGTGTATTCCTCATTTTCTGTCATATGCTGCCATATCAAGATGTCAATTTTGTCATGCGGTTCCAGATTAATTGTGGTGGTTATTTGTACTGATTCCAATTTCCTAACCAAACATAGTTCCCTTTTAAAGATACTTCGATAAAATGTGGCTTTCACATTCATGAGGATGGTTATGAAATGCAAAGGATCAGCACAATCGATTATCACAAAAATATATTTCAATCAGTTCCCGCCGCAACGCACGGGGTATCATCTAGTTTTATGCATGTTTGATACACAGAGTTTAGTACAGGATTAAAAAAAGACTCCACTATAAATCTGATGCCAGATTTTTTACCATGGCGAATCGAACATTTTTCATGGTAAATTATGTTTTTTGAGGATGGCAAGTTTAGTTGAAAAATTGCCATTCTTGCAAAATTAAATTGTCATCATCGCATCAATATAAATTGTCATGAAAAATGTCAGATTTGCCATGCCTAAAATTCTGACGTCGGGTTTTTACCGTTTTTGTAAAAAATGAAAAAAAGCCTAAGCTCCTACTCGGGATATTTGAGATTTCTTCTTTATACAAGTTTTTTAATATTTATATCTTGAGATTGGTTACTAGCTCTAGTTTGATAGAAATTTTTTGGGGGGAACTTGAGGGGATGTGTTCTTATTTATTGATTGCTTTTTGAGTCACTGGAGATTTTGACCTATGAATACAAATTTTAGTGTTTTCTATCTTTTGGTCAATGAGTAGTTTAAAGTTAACATGGCTTTATATCCCCGGTTATCGTAAAAGTAGTCCAACCATGTAAAGCGAATGTGGTAATAAATATTAAAAGCGGGAACGGTGAAGAAATATATTGCTCTATATCAGGAATCAAATTTGAGCCATTGGATGCAACTTGGATGTCCCAGATTAGAAGATGCCCCTTGGCCGTTGTGGTCTGAAATTGCAGAGTGCCCATTTAAATGAAGAATGACCCCTTAGAAAAATGAAGAATGAGGAGCAGTTTTGTCGTGCACGCAAGCACTGCACTCGCGGACGAGGGATACCCCCTTGTTTGTTCGGTGAGGGGATAACACTCGCGATTTACTTCTAACTCCCGAGCACAAAACAAGTGATGACATGGTGATTTTTACCCAGGTTCAGGCCACCCGGATGTGTAAAACCCTATGTCCTGCTGCTTGGATTGATTATATGATGGACATGATTACTACGGTGAGCTAGGGTCCTTCTCTCCGAGGAGTTCGAGGAGGAAGAAGAGGTGCTGCTCCTTGTCGGTGTAACTCTTTCCCTAGTAGCTCTGTGGCGTGTCTAAGCGTGACAAGTCTGAACCCTTTTTCAGGGGGCTATGGATCTCTTTTATAGTCTCAAGGAGTTGCCACAATAGACAAGCTACATCTATTACAATAAAGCATGAAATGCCTCGATATGTGTCGGTCTACCCCTTGCTAGGTAGGTGAAATGCATGTCTTGTCGAAGTAGGTATACCATGACATGTCGTGGAGGAGGTGTCATGCTCTTGGGGAAATGGGGTGCTGGCTCACCATGGTCTCCACCTAACCACCTCACAGCAGTGTTCTCCATGTGACATCTCACCCCACGCCTTTGGAGGCTTGTGGCAGGCCTGTGGACTAGGCTCACCACTGTTGGCCGTGGCACGGGTTGCCGTTACACCCATCAGCCACTCACTGCAACATTGACGAATGGTTGCCAGGGTAGGAGCTGTTGAAGCCATTGGTGGGACGTCGACGCCAAAGAAGCGAATGATTGGAGTGATGTCCACTATGCAAGTTTATTCTTGTAGACTCTATTGGGCCTCCAAGCACAGAGTTTTGTAGGATAGAAACATTTTTTTTCTCAAGTGGATGACCTAAGGTTTATCAATCCGTGGGAGGTGTAGGATGAAGATGGTCTCTCTCAAACAACCATGCAATCAAATACAAGATATTTCTTGTGTCCCCAACACACCCAATACAGTTTTGAATTGTATAGGTGCACTAGTTTGATGAAGAGATGGTGATACAAGTGTAATATGGATGGTAGAAATAGGTTTTATAATCTGAACAAATAAAAACAACAAGATAACAAGTAGCAATCAACGAATAAACGGTATATCAATGCTTAGAAACAAGGCCTAGGGTTCATACTTTCACTAGTGCAATATCCCCACAGTGCTAACATAATTGCATCATATAACCATCCTTCAATGTGTGACAAAGAATCACTTTAAACCTCCTGTCGGAGAAAGTAGGACAAGAATGTGTATCAACCTTTGTGCCTAGATTGTCACCACGGGAATCCGCAAGTTGATTATCAAAACATATATCCGGTGACTCAATAGAATACCTTAAAGACAAAGACTCAAGTGATCTCAAATCCAAAATATTCAATTCGATAACAATGAAACCTCAAAGACAAAGACACAATTCATCACAACAAGGATAGAGAGGGAAGAACACCATATGATTCCACTATATTAACAAAGCTCATGGTACATCAAGATCATAAGCAATCAAGATCATGAGAGAGAGAGAGATCAAACACATCGCTACTGGTATATACCCTCAACCCCGGGGTGAACTACTCCCACCTCATCATGGAAGCAGCGGGGATGATGATGATGGCCTCCCATGATGATATCTCCCCTCCGTTAGTGCGCCAGAACAGGGCTCCGGATGAGATCGCTTCGGAGAGGCTTGCGGTGGCAAAAAACTCATCTAGGTTAACTTTTAGGGCTTTCTAGATTTATAGGAATTTTCAGTGTTGGAATCACGCCAAAAGGAGTTATGAGGGCCCCACAAGCTCGGATGGCCCTCCCGGCACCATAGGGCATGCCATGTGAGCTTGTGGTGTCCTCGTGGGTCTTGTGGTCCTTCCCCGAAGTTTCGAGGGTCTCTCATGTTCCAAAAAAATCAATGTATTTTTTATCGCGTTTGGACATCGTTTGGTATGGTTTTTCTACGAAACAAAGAAATAGGCAAAAAAACAGGAACTGGCACTAGGCACGAAGTTAATAGGTTAGTCCATAAAAATCATATAAAATTTCACCAAAACTATGTAGAAATTAAGTAAATATAGCTTGAATACTTCATAAATCATTGATACCTTGGAAACGTATCAGGGAGGAAGCCGCACATAGGTTGCCGGCAAGAGGTCCTAGTAACAAGTCATTGGCTGTTCCTGGGGATGTAGTATCCTTTTACTATAATATTGGACTTGACATTGTCAGTGGTGTCAGAGAACTCCTCTTCTAGGGCGGTGGTCTTACCAGTAAGGGTGTTCACAAAGTTTGTATGTTGAGGATACGTCTTGACAAAGATCTGCATGCCACCATGTTGCCGAAAGGCAAAGCAAAGGATGGACACCTTTTGGATGTTGTAGCCAACAAGGGTGTTTCCATCCTCAAGATGCATGCCAAGAAGATGGAGCATGACTGTGGGAGGGAGGGAGCCTTTCTATTCTTAAATTTTGACAAAGATCTGCATGCCACCTTGGAGGCATCCAGGTCTTGCGTTACCATGAGGTAACTGTCCGTAGAGTGCCAAGCACGACCATGATGGCCCATGTTGGGTCTCACACCCTGGTTCTCACGGGACTTGTAAGTTCTAAAGGGAGGTTCATAGTAGGGGATTGATTCTTGCTAGGGCATGACAGAAGATTCCAACATGTAATCAACATTGTAAAAGGCACAATTTGCTCTGACGTGCTAATGTGTGCTATTATGATTCATGTGTTCCGAACAAGTATGGTCAGTTATTAGAAATTATTACTGTTGGGGAACGCATTAATTCAAAAAAATCCTATGATCATGCAAAATCTATCTAGGAGAAGCATAGCAATGAGACGGGAGATTGTGTCCACGTACCCTCGTAGACCGAAAGCGGAAGCGTTTAGTAACGCGGTTGATGTAGTCGAACGTCTTCACGATCCAACCGATCCAAGTATCGAATGTACAGAACCTCCGTGTTTAGCACACGTTCAGCACGATGACGTCCCTCGAGATCTTGGCCCAGTATAGGATCAAGGGAGAGTTCCGTCAACACGACAACATGGCGACGGTGTTGATGAAGTTACCGGCGCAGGGCTTCACCTAAGCACTACGACGATATGACTGAGGTGTTAAACTATGGAGGGGGCACCGCACACGGCTAAGAGATTGTCTGTTGTGCTTTGGGGTGCCCCCTGTCCCCGTATATAAAGGAGGGAGGGAGGAGGCCGGCGGCCAGGAGGGGCGCACGCCATAGGGGGAGTCCAACTAGGATTCCCAATCCTAGTTGGAGTCCCCTTCCTTTTCCAAGAGGGGGAGTGAGGGAAGGAGGAGGAGAGGGAGAAGGAAAGAGGGGGGCGCTGCCCCCGCCCTAGTCCAGTTCGGACTTGCCATGGGGGGCGGCCTCCCTTGCGGCCCTCCGCTCCTTTCCACTAAGGCCCATGAAGGCCCACTATTCAAAGTGCAAGTGGCACTTATACTATATTTTGGTGTGATGACAATGTGGTTAGTTGAACTAATATCGGTTGCTAAAGTTTATCTTAGGATATTGGTTCTAAGTGCCCACGATGGAGATGTGCGACCCCTCCATTTAAAAAAGGGCAAAGGTGTGGTATTTCGACGCTTTGACGGTTTTAGTTTTGGTTTGCTTCGAGTTGTAGGAAAGACCGCACTATTAAGAGGGGTTTGTGTGGATGAAAGTCGTGTGTGAATGCCATTGCCGAACCTTACTCTCTTATCCTTCCCACTCCGACCACCTAAAGAACCTAGTGTGTGTGTTGTGGTACTCAGAAAGCTTGCAACAGAAAGTTACTGGGTACACCGTGCTCACGGGGTCTTTTGACCCCCGTGCGCATGGGGTACTGCGTAACTCTCTGAGTACCCCGTGCGCACGGGGTCTTTTGACCCCCGTTCGCACGGGGTACTATGTAAACTCTCTGAGTACCCCGTGCACATAGGGTCTTTTGACCCCCGTGCGCACGGGGTGGTGTGAAAGTCTTTGAGTACCCCGTGCGCATGGGGCTGACTTAGCCCATGCGCACCGGGTCCAATAGGCAAAATTCCCCACCAGCCAAGAACACTATATATATGCCCTTCTTCCTCCTCCAACCCCTAACCCTAATGTCTTGTTGAGCTCCACCATTGCTACACCCCATTTTTCTCAATACTCTCAATCCCTCCACCCAAACTTGTTGAAACTTTCGGGATTGGGAGAGCAAGACCTGATCTACAACTTGACCAAACCAAATCGCGTTCCCTGCAACATTTCTTCACAATTGACTCATTACTCTTGGAGCTTGGGCTCCTAGGCGGCTAGAGGTTCCTTCAGAAGCTTCCTTGCTTGTGGTGTGCTCCCGAGAAGTTTGTAAAGGTGTGGTGTTCGCCTTCAAGACCAACCCCGAGTGATTCGAGGCTCATCCGTTGGGGGTGACTCGAAGGAGATTACGGTGAGCCTTTGGTGGCGTTCTCCAAGCTTTGGCTCCAGCACCGCTCCAAATGGAGAGTAGCTCTTCCCCAAGGAAGAGTGAACTTCGGTATAAAATCTGCGTCCTCGTCTCACTTGTGGTTAATCCTTTCCCGCACCTTACTTTGTTGTTGTATACTTGTTGGTGTGCTACTTAGTTTGTAACCTAGCATATTTCTCTTGGAGCTTGCTTGTCATATAGGTTGCATTCACCTAGTTGCATATCTAGTGAACTCTATTTATCCGCGAACCCTTAAAATGACAAGAATGATTAAAATTTGTAGTCTCCTATTCACCCCCCTCTAGTTGACCGTATCGATCCTTTCAATAGGTATCAGAGCCTCGTTCTCTAATATAAGGTTTTACAACCTTGGAGGATATGGTGAATCTAGGGAATGAGGGAGGGGACGCACCTGTTGCGGGGGATGGTCAAAACCTACCCCCCACCGCGAACGAGGCACTTGGTGCCCCGATCGTTGCTCCCACCGCTCCTCCTGACCCGGCCGCCCCTTTGACCGCGGCCGATATTCTTTCAATGTTTGCGGACCTCAAAGCCTCTATGTTGAAAGAAGTTTGGTCCTCGGTCAAGGAGGAAATTGATGCTCGCTTGAAGCCATCAACATCTGCGTCAAACTCGTTTGATCGAAATGTTGTTCATGATGCGGAGGACTCGAGGGAACCTCTTGCTTCTCTGGCTCGTACTTAAGTCCCCAAGTACAATGTCGTGGAACCCTTTTCCTCTCCCCAACCTTTGCAACATCCTCGCATTAATCCTGTTGGGACTCCGCCCCCTTTGAAAGCTAATGCGTTTTCTAAGTGGAAGCTAGATATGGAGTCCTACATGCGCAGTGCTTCAACTCAACTGTGGTGGATTGTGGTCAATGGATTCAACCCCAAGGACCCAATGAATCTCACTACAAGGGAAGCGGTTGATGACCAACTCAATGCAACCGCACACAACATGTTGCGCACCGCTGTGACCGAAGACAATAGTGACTCCATTGCTCATCTCAAAACCGCAAAGGAAATTTGGGATTGCCTTGAGGAAGCTCTTGAAGGAGATGAAGCAATTCGAAGATCTCGTTTGGCTTTGCTCAAGCAAGAAGTCAATCTCTTTGTGAGGAATGAGGGTGAGTCCAATGAAGAGGTTTTCTGAAGGTTGAAGTCCCTTGTGCTCAATTTGAGAACCTTTGGGTGCAGTTGGGCAAATGATGACTTCATCAAGGACAAGTTCATAGATGCTATGGTTCGCACGGAACATACCATGGTCATGATGGTGCATCAACTTCCGGACTATCACAAGTTGACCGTGGCTCAAGTTGTTTCCACCTTCTCTACTCATGTTGTTTTGGAAACCAAGTCCAAGAAAACCTTTGCAATAGCTGAAGCAACCAAGAACTCCAATCTTGCTTTGAAGGTCAAGAAAGTGATAAGCCAACCCTCAAGGAAGGAAGAAGTGAGTGAAGAGATATGTGAGGAGGACATTGACACCTTGTGCCCGACAAATGATTTTGCAGAAGACTTGGCACTCTTAGTCAAGAAGTACTTCGGGACTATGGCAAACAAAGGAAAAAATCTTCAAGGAAGATCCTTTGGACGAAGGAAATGCTACAATTGTGATAGCCCAAGACACTTTGTTCATGATTGTCCATATGACAGACGTGAAGACAAGTCCGAGAAGCTTGTGCTCAAGAAGAAGAAGTTCACCAAGTTTGCAAAGAGGAAGGATGACAAGGCTCTTTTTCATGAAGAATACATGTCTGGAGATGAAGATGACGGTGATGATGATCAAGTGGGCATGACCGCCTTTGCCATGCATGCCACTACCTCCTCCCCCACCACCAGCCTCTTCGACTCCCCAAACGAGGACAAGCTATTCACTCATCGGTGCCTCATGGCCAAAGAGGAAAAAACAAAGTCCAAATCCAAGAAATCCGACAACTACACTCCCAATGTCTCATGTGAGATAGTGGAGGATGAGTGTGATGAGGGGGTGGATAATGATGAGGAATCCTTAATGGCTTTCATGAAAACTCTTCATGGTGAAGCTCGTGCTCGTTTTGGCGATCTCCTTAAGTCACTTGCCGAACGCGATGACTTTATTGAGAAAGTTGAAAACCTCCTTATAGAGGAAAAAGAGAGAGTTCATCTTCTCGAGCACGAACTTAATGAAGAGAGTGTCATGGGAGCATCACTTGAGGAAGCCTTATCGGCTCATCAAATTGACTTTGTTGAAACCAATGATGCTTTGCAACTTGCTCTTGAGAACGAAGATGCTCTTAACGTTAGAGTTGAAAAGCTTCTAGTTGATCACACGAGACTTGTTGAGGAGCATGAGTTCCTTATGTCTAGTTCCAAGGTTGTCAAAGGTGACCTCATTGCCCTCACCGAGTCTTATGCTCAACTAAAAGCTACAACCATTAAGGCTCTCACTTCCGTATCTCATATAGATTTAAGTGATGATGCTTGTACGGCTAACTTTGTTCATGATTGCGCCTCCCTTCAAGAGGAGAATAAAAAGTTGAAGGCCCAAACTGAGAAAGGGCTTGTATCATGCATCCAAGGGGAGAAAAACCTAAACGGCCTCTTGAGCAACCAAAAGGAGTGTGTTTCCAAGGAGGGAGTTGGATTTGATCCCGCATCTAAGAATGGTAAGAAAAAGAAGAAGAACAACAAGAAGATCGGTCCAACTCCTTCCCTACCCCAAAAAGTAGTGTTTGTGCAAGAAGGGCACAAGGAGAAGGAGAAGGAAAAGGAGGGTGTTGGGAGTGGCAAGGTCACTAGGGACAAGGCCACTCTCAAGAATTTTGCTGGCAAGAACAATCCATCTTATGTCCTCATGAGAGGAGATGATGGCTATACCTTTGCAAAATTTGTTGGGACTAACTATGATGATTATGCTTGGACCATTTGGGTCCCCAAGACCCTTGTTTCTAACTCACTAGGACCCATTGCAAAATGGGTACCTATAACCAAAGCTTGATTCTTGTAGGACTATGGCTCTGGTGGAACTCAATGGGTGATCGATAGTGGTTGCACCAATCATATGACCGGCGAAAGGGAGATGCTTGTGGAGTTCATTGATTCACTCAAGGCCTCTTCGAACATCTCTTTTGGTGACAATAGCAAGGGAAAGGTATTGGGTTTGGGCAAGGTGGTAATCTCTAATGATTCGTCCCTTTCAAATGTCATGCTTGTCCAATCCCCTCACTACAATTTACTTTCAACTATTCAATTGGCTCGTGCCAGATATGATACACATTTCGGTGAATTCCATGTGACCGTCTTTAAGAGAAGCAATCTCAAAGTGGTCTTTGTTGGGCATGTTGAAGACAACCTTTACGTGGTTGATTTCTCAAAAGAGAAAACTCATCTTGCAACATGCCTAATGGCCAAGGCCAACACGGGGTGGCTATGGCACCGTAGGCTAGCCCACGTGGGTATGAGAAATTTATAATCTCTCTTAAAGGGGGAGCACATCCTTGGACTAACCAATGTGCCTTTTGCCAAAGATCGTCCTTGTAGTGCTTGCATTGCCGGAAAGATTCATGAAAAAGCTCATAAAGTGAAGACTGTCTTCACCACCTTGAGGCCCCTTGAGCTTATTCATTTGGATCTGTTTGGACCTCCAACATATGATAGTCTGTGAGGGAGGAGGTATTGCCTTGTCATTGTTGATGACTTCACAAGATATACTTGAGTGTTCTTGCTCAAGACTAAAGATGAAACTCAAGAAACCTTCATCAACTTCGCCAAAGAAGCTCAACGTCAACATAACTATGAGATCAAGGCAATTCGAAGTGACAATGCCATCGAGTTCAAGAACTATACAATGGATGAATTCTTGAGTGAAGAGGGGATAAAGCACCAATATGCCGCACCATATACTCCCCAACAAAACAGTGTTGCGGAGAGGAAGAATCGGACTCTTATTGAGATGGCTAGGACCATGCTTGATGAGTACAAATCTCCATACAAGCTTTGGGCCAAAGCCATCGACACCGCTTGCCATGCTTCAAACCGGCTTTATCTTCGCAAGCTCAAGAACAAGATCCCGTATGAGCTCCTAATAGGGAGAACGCCTAACGTAAAATACTTTCGGGTATTCGGTTGTAAGTGTTTCATTCTAAACAAGAAATCCCGGTTAGCTAAATTTGAGTCTAGAACTTATGAGGGCATATTTGTTGGATATGCATCAAACTCTCATGCTTATCGAGTTCTCAATAAATCCACTGGGTGCATTGAGGAAACGGTAGATGTGGAGTTTGATGAAGATAATGGCTCCCGTTTGGAGCAAATTGTTCCTAGTGTTGTAGGTGATGAGGCTCCTTCACAAGCTATAAGGACAATGGGGATAGGCCACATTCTTCCACAAGAAACACCCAATGTCCAAGTAGAAGAAGAATGAGTAAGAGCCCCTCTTGTGGAGTCTCCACAAGGGAAGTCATCACCGACACCACTTGTACACGATGCTTCAGGAGATCATGAACCTATCCAAGAACAAGATCAAGTCCCTCATATTCCTGAGCAAGATCAAGAGCAAGCTCTTCCAAATGATGAAGAACCAATTATTGAGGCTCAAGATCAAGCTCAAAGTCCTGATCAAGATCAATATCATCTCCAAACCACAAGTGTCACCACAAGTGTCTTCATCCTCATCACTTCCTAAAGAACAAGAACTTGTGGTTGCAAAGAGAAGGGTGTCTCCAAGGCTAAAACAATCCCAAGGGCAAGCTTCTTCATCAAGTCCAAAACCAAGTGAAGAAGAGCTTGACCTCAAAGAGTAAAAAGTGGCTGCCAAGCTAAAACATCTCCAACATCTCACCGAGAACATCTATGGAAGCATCAAAAAGGGGGTAACTACTCGTAGACGTTTGGCAAACTTTTGTGAACATCACTCGTTTGTCTCTTGTGTTGAGCCCCTTAAGGTGGAAGATGCACTTGACGACCCCGATTTGATAGATGCTATGCATGAAGAACTCAACAACTTCACCCACAACAAAGTGTGGACCCTTGTGGAAAGACCCGAGGAATATCATAATGTCATTGGGACAAAGTGGATTTTCAAGAACAAACAAGATGAACATGGCCAAGTAATAAGGAACAAGGCAAGGTTAGTGGCACAAGGTTTCACCCAAGTTGAAGGTTTGGACTTTGGTGAAACTTTTGCCCCCGTTGCCCGTCTCGAATCCATTCGCATCTTGCTTGTTTATGCCTCTCATCATGATTTCAAATTATATCAAATGGATGCTAAGAGTGCATTTCTTAATGGTCCTCTTAAGGAGTTGGTGTATGTCAAGCAACCTCCCGGTTTTGAAGACCCCGATCATCCCTCTCACATTTATGAACTCCATAGGGCACTCTATGGACTCAAACAAGCACCTCGTGCTTGGTATGATCACCTTACGGCGTTCCTAAGCGAGAAGGTGTTCCAGATTGGGGTAATAGATTCCACTCTCTTTACAAAGAGGGTAAAAGGAGAGTTGTTTGTCTGCCAAATATATGTTGATGATATTATCTTTGGTTCCACTAACCATGCTATTAACATTGAGTTTGAGAATCTTATGACTAAGGAATTTGCGATGAGCATGGTGGGAGAGTTGAAGTTCTTCCTCAGTTTTCAAGTGAAGAAATTCAGAGGAGGAACCCTCATCAATAAATCTCGTTATATCCAAGACATGCTCAAGAGATTCAAAATGCAAGATGTCAAGCCAATGAAGACACCCATGCCCACAAATGGTAAACTTCATCTTGATCCAAATGGTAAAGAAGTGGATCAAAAGGTATATCGCTCTATGATCGGTTCTCTGCTTTACCTTGGTGCATCTAGGCCAGATATTATGTTGAGTGTGTGTATGTGTGCAAGATTTCAATTCGCTCCTAAGGAGAGCCACTATTCGGCAGTGAAAAGGATCCTTCTATATTTGGTTCATACCCCAAACTTGGGCCTCTGGTATCCCAAGGGATCATCATTTGAGTTAATGGGTTACTCGGATTTGGATTGGGCTGGAGACAAGGTTGATCGCAAGTCCACTTCAGGTTCATGTCAATTCCTACGGAGATCGTTGGTAAGTTGGTCTTCAAAGAAGCAAAATTGTATATCTCTCTCCACAGCCGAAGCTGAGTACATTGCCGCCGGAAGTCAATTATTACGGATGAGGCAAACTTTGATGGATTATGGTGTCAAATGTGACAAAGTGCCTCTTTGGTGTGACAATGAAAGTGCCATCAAGATCGCCGAGAATCTGGTTCAACATAGCCAGACAAAGCATATTGAGATTTGCCATCATTTCATTAGAGATCATGTGGCCAAGGGAAACATTGAGTTACTCCATGTCAACACCGAGAATCAACTAGTAGACATCTTCACCAAGCCTCTTAAAGAAGCAAGATTCCACGAGTTAAGGCATGAGCTAAATATCGTGGATATTAGTAACTTGGGATGAAACCCTTGCTCACACACACATACTCATGTATTATCTTGCTTAGATGTAGGCACATGTCTAGGGGGAGCTAGCTCAACTCATGAGTTATCTTATCCTAGAAGTGCATAAATTAGACACAATCTTTCACATTAGCCATTTTAGATGGTACTTGTGCTTCAAAGATGAGTATTGGTCTTCGGCCCAAGGTTCATATCTTCGCGGTGCCATACCAAATAAACTCAAACATGATGGCTTCATGCACCGCCCTCTCTTAAGGGATGTGTCCGTGTTTGCTTCGTGTGTGTGGTGTGTTGGTTTTCTTGTCTTTTCTCTTTTTTCGTGGGTGTTTCTTGCTTCTCTTCTGGTACAAGTGCTCGACATATATCCTTCTCATAGTGATAGGACATACCTTGCGGCGTATTCAAGAATATAGACCGGGTATCTTGTGAAGAAGGGGTAAGAGTCTACACTCAGCCCTATATTCAAAAAGTCACTCATGTCAAAATTCCTGAATACCCCGTGCCCACGGGGCCCCCATGCCCACGGGCTCTGTACCGTGCGCACGGGACCCCCGTGCGCACGGCTGTCACTTAGCCCGTGCGCACGGGGTCTGCAGTTTCTAGCTCTAACAAGGTGGGGTGTGGGGGTGCTCGGGTTCATTCCCACCCATTCGCCCCCTCCACTCCCCAGGAAACCTCCAGCGCCGCCATCGTCGCCTCCACTCGCCGGAGCTCCTTCGGGCTTCGTCGGGCTTCTTCCTTCGTGGATCTGCATCAAGATGGGTTCCTCCTCTGGTTGGTCTTGTCACCTTGCTCTCTCTCCATGAGTTCCTATCTAGTTTCCTAGCTTTAGGGTTTCCTTGCTCCCTAGATTCGTTATGGCCTCAACTAATTTGTAGACAGAAGTTTAGTGCATAGGCCCTGGTCCCTCTGCTGCACCCACTCCCGGAGTTCGATCTGGAAGTGGCTGCCGCTGGGAGATCCTCGTGTCCACGAGGTGTTTGACCCCTGTCCGCATGGGGCCCCATGTCCAATGTGATGTACCGTGCGCCACGAGACCCCCGTGCCCACGGGGTCTAAACCCCCGTGCGCATGGGCTATCCAGGACCTATTTGCTTGTCTTCTGTCTATCCCCTTTCCATCCATCTTGCACTTGTACTCATTTGTGTTTCGTGCTTTGTGTTGTTGGGTGTTCGCGTGTGTTTCAGACTCCGCTAACAAGAGGGCTGAGCTTCGTCACAAGCGTGCAAAGGGAGGATCCAAGGAATTCAGCATTGCTCACCGCCAGCTATCGGAAGGCATTGGTTAGGGGTCTGGGTCTGGTCAGGGCCGTGTTCGCCGTGCAGCCTCAAAGCGGCCCGTTGTTGAGGCCTCCGATGATTCCGAGGAAGAATATGACTCGCAAGACGATGCTCACTATGACAACCCCAATGATGATGAATAGTTAGAAGAGGAAGATGATCATGTTGACGAACATGAAGAGGAGGAAGAGGTGTCTGTTGGGGATCGTTGCAGAAATTAAAAAAAATTCTACGCATCACCAAGATCAATCTATGGAGTAACTAGCAACGAGAGAGAGGGTAGTGCATCTTCATACCCTTGAAAATCGTGAGTCGGAAGCGTTACAAGAACGTGGATGAAGGAGTCGTACTCGTAGCGATTCAAATCGTGGTGGATTCCGATCTAAGTGCCGAACAACGGCACCTCCGTGTTCAACACACGGGCAGCCCGGTGACGTCTCCTGCACCTTAATCCAGCAATGAAGAGGGAGAGGTTGAGGAAGATGGCTCCAGCAGCAGCACTACTACGTGGTGGTGATGGAATGGCAGTTCTCCGGCAAGGCCTCACCAAGCTCACGCGGAGGAGCAGAGGTGTTGGGGAGGGGAGGCGCTGCACCTTGGATGTGGTGCTGCAGCCCTCCCTCCACCCTTCTATTTATAGGGAGAGGGGGCCGGCGGCCAAGGGGGAGGGGGCTTGCCCGCCAAGCAAGGGGGGTGCCCCCTTTAGGGTTCCCCCCAACCCTAGGCGCATGGGCCCTAGGGGGGATGGCGCGTAGCCCACTTAGGGGCTGGTTCCCTTCCACCTACAACCCATAAGGCCCTCCGGGGCAGGTGGACCCTCCCGGTGGACCCCGGGAACCCCTCCGGTGGTCCCGGTACAATACCGGTATACCCCCGAAAATTTCCGGTGACCGTATGATGACTTCCCATATATAAATCTCCACCTCCCGACCATTCCGGAACTCCTTGTGACGTCCGGAATCTCATCCAGGACTCCGAATAACATTCGGTAATCACACACAAAGCTTCCTTATAACCCTAGTGTCATCGAACCTTAACTGTGTAGACCCTATGGGTTCAAGAATCATGCAGACATGACCGAGATAGGTCTCTGGCCAATAACCAACAGTGGGATCTGGATACACATGTTGGCTCCCACATGTTCCATGATGATCTCATCGGATGAACCACGATGTCGAGGATTCAAGTAATCCCGTATACAATTCCCTTTGTCAATCGGTACGTTACTTGCCCGAGATTCGATCGTCGGTATCCCAATACCTCGTTCAATCGCGTTACCGGTCAAGTCACTTTACTTGTTCTGCAATGTATGATCCCATGACCAACTACTTAGTCACATTGACCACATTATGATGATGCATTACTGAGTGGGCCCAGAGATACCTCTCCGTCATACGGAGTGACAAATCCCAGTCTCGATTCGTGCCAACCCAACAGACACTTTCGGAGATACCTATAGTGCACCTTTATAGCCAGCCAGTTACGTTGTGACGTTTGGTACACCCAAAGCATTCCTATGGTATCCGGGAGTTGCACTATCTCATGGTCTAAGGAAATGATACTTGACATTAGAAAAGATTTACAAATGAACTACACGATCTTGTGCTATGCTTAGGATTGGGTCTTGTCCATCACATCATTCTCCTAATGATGTGATCCCGTTATCAATGACATCCAATGTCCATAGTCAGGAAACCATGACCATCTGTTGATAGACGAGCTAGTCAACTAGAGGGTCACTAGGGACATGTGGTAGTCTATGTATTCACACATGTATTACGGTTTCCGGGTCAATACAATTATAGCATGAATGATAGACAAATATCATGAACAAGGAAATATAATAATAACCATTTTATTATTGCCTCTAGGGCTTATTTCCAACAGTGTCTAGTCCCGAGCAAGCCATTCCAGGCGGACGTGACCTCCGGAATATGCCTCTTGCCAAGTGGACCAAGCCAGAGCTCTGGGCTGAGAGACAGAGTCATCCTTATGCAGCTGCCACTGGTATGGGAATGGATCCTCGCTTCAAGAACGAGTTTCAACAAAGGGTCTACCATGAGTGATACGTCTCCAATGTATCTATAATTTTTTATTGTTCCATGCTATTATATTACCCGTTTTGGATGTTTATGGGCTTTACTTTACACATTTATATCATTTTTGGGACTAACCTACTAACCGGAGGCTCGGCCCATATTGCTGTTTTTTGCCTATTTCAGTATTTCGAAGAAAAGGAATATCAAATGTAGTCCAAACGGAATGAAACCTTCGGGAGCTTGATTTTTGGAATGAACGTGATCCATAGGACTTGGAGTGCAAGACAAGAAGCAGTAGAGGCGGCCACGAGGGTGGAGGGCGCGCCCACCCCTACTAGGCGCGCCCCCCTATCACGTGGGCCCCTCGGGCGTCCACTGACCTACTTCTTCCTCCTATATATACCCACGTACCCCGAGAACATCAAAGGCGACCACGAAAAACTATTTCCACCACCGTAACCTTCTATATCCGCGAGATCCCATCTTGGAGCCTACGTCGGTGCTCCACCGGAGGGGGAATCAACCATGGAGGGCTTCTACATCAACAGCATAGCCCCTCCGATGAGTTGTGAGTAGTTTACCACAGACCTTCGGGTCCATAGTTATTAGCTAGATGGCTTCTTCTCTCTTTTTGGATCTCAACACCATGTTCTCCTCGATCTTCTTGGAGATCTATTCGATGTAACTCTTTTTGCGGTGTGTTTGTCGAGATCCGATAAATTGTGGGTTTATGATAAAGTTTATCTATAAGAAATATTTGAATCTCCTTTGAATTCTTTTATGTGTGATCAAGTTATCTTTGCAAGTCTCTTTGAATTATCAGTTTGGTTTGGCCTTCTAGATTGATCTTTCTTGCAATGGGAGAAGTGCTTAGCTTTGGGTTCAATCTTGTGGTGTCCTTTCCCAGTGACAGCAGGGGCAGCAAGGCACATATTGTATTGTTGCCATCGAGGATAAAAAGATGGGGTTTATATCCTATTGCATGAGTTTATCCCTCTACATCATGTCATCTTTCTGAATGCGTTACTCTATTCTTATGAACTTAATACTCTAGATGCATGCTGGATAGCGGTCGATGTGTGGAGTAACAGTAGTAGATGCAGGCAGGAGTCGGTCTACTTGTCACGAACATGATGCCTATATACATGATCATGCCTAGATAATCTCATAATTATTCGCTTTTCTATCAATTGCTCGATAGTAATTTGTTCACCCACCGTAATACTTATGCTATCTTGAGAGAAGCCACTAGTTAAATCTATGGCCCCCGGGTCTATCTATTATCATATAAGCTTTCAATTTACTTTTATTTGCATCTTTACTTTTCCATTCTATATTATAAAATACCAAAAATATATTTATCTTATCATATTATCTCTATCAGATCTCACTTTTGCAAGTGGCCGTGAAGGGATTGACAACCCCTTTATTGCGTTGGTTGCGAGTTCTTTGTTTGTTTGTGTAGGTGCGTGGGACTTTTGAGGAGCCTCCTACTGGATTGATACATTGGTTCTCAAAAACTGAGGGAAATACTTACGCTACTATTGTTGCATCACCCTTTCCTCTTCAAGGAAAACCAAAGCAAGCTCAAGACGTAGCAAGAAGGATTTCTGGCGCCGTTGCCGGGGAGGTCTTCGCTCAAGTCAAGACATACCAAGTACCCATCACACACTCATCTCCCTCGCATTTACATTATTTGCCATTTGCCTCTAGTTTTCCTCTCCCCCACTTCACCCTTGCCATTTTATTCGCCCTCTCTTTCCCAATCTTCTCCTCTCTCTTTCGCTTGTCCTTTTTGTGTGCCTGCTTGCCCTTATGGCTTTTCCTAAGAACACCGACCTTCATCTTAGAAGGTTGGAAGAGATTGAATCAAACGTTAGAAGTTTTATGACTTTACAATTTGAGCATAATAATTTCTTCAGAAAAGAGCTTAAAGAACAAAAAGGTTTTTTGGGGTTTACGAACAAAGAGCTTGATGATATGTCTAAAGAGTTTTATCGTTTGAACTCCCAAATTACTCGGCTTGAAAATTCTATAGCCCAAATTTCTGATAAGCAAGCTACCTTAGTCAATAAGATGGCTGCCAAACCAGAAAAGTTAGGTGAAAATAATGATGAAGATCTTAAAGTTATTGATGTGTCCCCTATTAGATCTTTGTTTTGCAATATGAATCTTAATAATGATGGGACTGGAGATGAGTCTACTTTAGTTAAAAGGTGTCCCAATGATTCGGAGTTTTTAGATCTTGATGCTAAATTTGGTAAAAGTGGGATTGGAGAGGTCAAGACTTTAAATAGCATTGAACCCACTATCTTGGATTTCAAGGAATTTAATTATGATAATTGTTCTTTAGAAGGTTGTATTTCCTTGTTGCAATCCGTTGTGAATTCTCCTCATGCTTATAGTCAAAATAAAGCTTTTACCAAACATATTGTTGATGCCTTGATGCAATCTTTTGATGAAAAACATAATTTGAAAGTTTCTATACCTAAAAAACTTAATGATGAGTGGGAACCTACTATAAAGATTAAAATTAAAGATCATGAGTGTTATGATTTATGTGATTTGGGTGCTAGTGTTTACACGATTCCGAAAACTTTATGTGATATTCTAGGTTTCCATGATCTTGATGATTGCTCTTTAATTTTGCACCTTGCGGATTCCACCATCAAAAAGCCAATGGGAAGGATCAATGATGTTCTCATTGTTGCAAATAGAAATTTGGTGCCCATAGATTTTATCGTTCTTGATATAGATTGTAATCTTTCTTGTCCTATTATTCTTGGTAGACCTTTCCTTAGAACGATTGGTGCGATTATTGATATGAAGGAAGGGAATATTAGATTCCAATTTCCATTAAGCAAAGGCATGGAGCACTTTCCAAGAAAGAAAGTCAAATTACCTTATGAATCTATCATGCGAGCTACTTATGAATTGGGTGCCAAAGATGGCACCACTTAGATCTATCCTCGCTTTTATGCCTAGCTAGGAGCGTTAAACGAGAGCGCTAGTTGGGAGGCAACCCAATTTTATTTGTGTTTTTTATTTTTGTTCCTGTTTAGTAATAAATTTTGAATCTACCTTCTGTTTAGATATTTTTTTATGTTTTAATTAGTGTTTGTGCCAAGTAGAACCTATAGGATAACCTATGGTGATAGTTAGTTTGATTCTGCTGAAAAACAGAAACTTTGCGTGCAAAAAATTAATTTTGTTAATTCACATAAACGTGATTTTGCGTTGATTATTTTTGCTGAGGATCAATAGACAAATTTCCCAGGACTTCCTATTTTGGTAGGATTTTTAGAGTTCCATAAGTATTTGAGGGTTACAGATTGCTACAGACTGTTCCGTTTTTGACAGATTCTGCCTTTCGTGTGTTGTTTGCTTATTTTGATGCATCTATGGCTAGTATTAAGTGGTATGAACCATAGAGAACTTGGAATAAAGTAGGTTTAAGACCAATATAAATAAAGAATGAGTTCATTACAGTACCTTATGTGGTTGTTTTGCTTTCTTTCACTAACGGAGCTTATGAGATTTCCTGTTGAGTTTTGTGTTGTGAAGTTTTCAAGTTTTGGGTAAAGATTTGATGGACTATGGAATAAGGAGTGGCAAGAGCCTAATCTTGGGGATGCACCCGGAAGGCATCCCCTCTTTCGTCTTCGTTTATCGGTAACTTTACTTGGAGCTATATTTTTATTCGCCACATGATATGTGGTTTACTTGGAGCGTCTTGTATGATATTAGTCTTTCCTATTTAGTTTTCCACAATCATCTTTGTTGTACACACCTTTTGGGAGAAGCCCACTTTATTAGAATTTGTTAGAATACTCTATGTGCTTCACTTATATCTTTTGAGCTAGATAGTTTTTGCTCTTGTGCTTCACTTATATCTTTTAGAGCACGGCGGTGGCTTAATTTTGAAGAAATTGTTGATTTCTCATGCTTCACTTATATTATTTTGAGAGTCTTTTAGAACAGCATGGTATTTGCTATGGTTATAAATTTGCTCCTAGAATGATGAGCATCCAAGTTGGGTATAATAAAAACTATCATAGAAAGTGCATAAAACACTAGGATCAATTTGATGCTTGATAATTGTTTTGATATATAGAGGTAGTAATGTTAGAGTCATGCTAGTGGGTAATTATGAAATTGAGAAATACTTGTGTTGAAGTTGGCAAGTCCTGTAGCATGCACGTATGGTAAAAGTTGTGTGATAAGTTTGTTGCATGAGGTGCTCCTTTAATTGTCTTCCTTATGAGTGGGGGTCGGGATCACGCGATGGTTAACTCCTACCAACCCTTCCCCTAGGAGCATGCGTAGTAGTACTTTGCTTCGAGGCCAAGTAGACTTTTGCAATAAGTATATGAGTTCTTTATGACTAATGTGAGTCCATGGATATACACACACTCACCCTTCCACTTTGCTAGCCTCTATTATAACACGCAACTTCCGTCGGTATCATGCACCCATTATTTACCATCCTCAAAACAGCCACCATACCTACCTATCATGGCATTTCCATAGCCATTCCGAGATATATTGCCATGCAACTTTCCACCGTCCCGTTATTATGAGATGCTCCATCATTGTCATATTGCTCTTTGCATGATAATGTAGTTGACATTGTATTTGTGGCAAGGCCACCCTCATAATTTTCATACATGTCATTCTTGATTCATTGCATATCCCGGTACACCGCCAGAGGCATTCATATAGAGTCATATTTTGTTCTAAGTGTTGAGTTGTAATTTTTGAGTTGTAAATTAATAAAAGTGTGATGATCTTCATTATTAGAGCATTGTCCCAAGTGGGGAAAGGATGATGAAGACTATGATTCCCCCACAAGTCGGGATGAGACTTCGGACTAAAAAGAAGAAAAAAGAGAAAAGAAAACAAGGAGGCCAAAGAGCCCACCAAATAAAAAAAAGAAAGGCCAAATAAAAAAAGAGAAAGGCCAAACAAATAAAAAAAATTAAAAATGAGAGAAAAAGAGAGAAGGGACAATGCTACTATCTCTTTTCCACACTTGTGCTTCGAAATAGCACCATGATCTTCATGATAGAGAGTCTCTTATGCTGTCACTTTCATATACTAAGTGGGAATTTTTCATTATAGAACTTGGCTTGTATATTCCAATGATGGGCTTCCTCAAAATGCCCTAGGTCTTCGTGAGCAAGCGAGTTGGATGCACACCCACTTAGTTTCTTTTGTTGAGCTTTCATACATTTATAGCTCTAGTGCATCCTTTGCATGGCAATCCCTACTCACTCACATTGATATCTATTGATGGGCATCTCCATAGCCCGTTGATACGCCTAGTTGATGTGAGCCTATCTTCTCCCCTTTTTGTCCTCACAACCACCACCATATACCACCATAGTGCTATGTCCATGGCTTGCGCTCATGTATTGCGTAAGAGTTGAAAAAGATGAAGCGCGTTAAAAAGTATGAACCAATTGCTTGGCTGAAACCGGGGTTGTGCATGATGGGAGTATTTTGTGTAATAAAAATAAAGCATGGCCTAACTATATGATTTTGTAGGGATAAGCTTTCTTTGGCTATGCTATTTTGATAGGACATGATTATTTGTTAGTATGCTTCAAACAATTACTATTTTTTATGTTTTATAAGCTTTTATCTTGAATCATTTGGATCTGAACAATCATGCCACAATAAAAGAAAATTACATTGAGAATTATGCTAGGTAGCATTCCACATCAAAAATTCTGTTTTTATCATTTACCTACTCGAGGATGAGCATGAATTAAGCTTGGGGATGCTTGATAAGTCTCCAATGTATCTATAATTTTTGATTGTTCCATGCTATTATATTACCCGTTTTGGATGTTTATGGGCTTTACTTTACACATTTATATCATTTTTGTGACTAACCTACTAACCGGAGGTCCAGCCCGTATTGTTGTTTTTTTGCCTATTTCAGAATTTCGAAGAAAAGGAATATCAAACAGAGTCCAAACGGAATGAAACCTTTGGGAGCGTGATTTTTGGAACGAACGTGATCCAGAGCACTTGGAGTGAAAGTCAAGAAGTAGTCGAGGCGGCCATGAGGGTGGAGGGCGCGCCCACCCCTACTGGGCGCTCCCCTATCTCGTGGGCCCCTTGGGCGTCCACCGACCTACTTCTTCCTCCTATATATACCCACGTACCCCGAGAACATCAAAGGCGACCATGAAAAACTATTTCCACCACCGTAACCTTCGTATCCGTGAGATCCCATCTTGGAGCCTTCGCCGGCGCTCCGCCGGAGGGGGAATCAACCATGGAGGGCTTCTACATCAACACCATAGCCCCTCCGATGAGTTGTGAGTAGTTTACCATAGACCTTGGGGTCCATAGTTATTAGCTAGATGGCTTCTTCTCTCTTTTTGGATCTCAATACCATGTTCTCCTCGATCTTCTTGGAGATCTATTCGATGTAACTATTTTTGTGGTGTGTTTGTCGAGATCCGATGAATTGTGGGTTTATGATCAAGTTTATCTATGAGAAATATTTGAATCTCCTCTGAATTCTTTTATGTGTGATCAAGTTATCTTTGCAAGTCTCTTCGAATTATCAGTTTGGTTTGGCTTACTAGATTGATCTTTCTTGCAATGGGAGAAGTTCTTAGCTTTGGGTTGAATCTTGCGGCGTCCTTTCCCAGTGACAGCAGGGGCAGCAAGGCACGTATTGTATTGTTGCCATTGAGGATAAAAAGATGGGGTTTATATCATATTGCATGAGTTTATCCCTCTACATCATGTCATCTTTCTTAATGTGTTACTCTGTTCTTATGAACTTAATACTCTAGATGCATGCTGGATAGCGGTCAGGAGTCGGTCTACTTGTCACGGACGTGATGCCTATATACATGATCATGCCTAGATAATCTCATAATTATTCGCTTTTCTATCAATTGCTCGACAGTAATTTGTTCACCCACCGCAATACTTATGCTATCTTGAGAGAAGCCACTAGTGAAACCTATGGCCCCCGAGTCTATCTCTTATCATATATGCTTTCAATCTACTTTTATTTGCATCTTTACTTTTCCAATCTATATTATAAAATACCAAAAATATATTTATCTTATCATATTATCTCTATCAGATCTCACTTTTGCAAGTGGTCGTGAAGGGATTGACAACCACTTTATTGCGTTGGTTGCGAGTTCTTTGTTTGTTTGTGTAGGTGTGTGGGACTTTTGAGGAGCCTCCTACTGGATTGATACCTTGGTTCTCAAAAACTAAGGGAAATACTTACGCTACTATTGCTGCATCACCCTTTCCTCTTCAAGGAAAACCAACGCAAGCTCAAGACGTAGCAATGAGCTTCTTATGACCAAGTAAAAGAAGTTTGCTCCTCACAAGAAAGTCAACACTGAGAGTTTGCGCGACAATGATCATTTGTATCCCGGTGTGTAACCCGCTCTTGGAGATTGGGTCTCATTCCGTTTGTCATGTTCAACCATCCCTATAGTGAAGATCTAGTGATGCAGTTCTTTGCCACTCTGTATTTCTCCAATGACTCTGCTCGCACCCTCACTTGGATGTCTGGAACGCATTAGTGCTCTGCTCCTATGGCTAAGTTCACTGAGATCATTCCCTACCCATTCATGGATGCAGAGGCCGTATCTGATGCGTTTGGCATAGTTAGGGAGAGTGGGCAGTGCACTAAGGATGAGATTGCTTTTGCATACAAGCAGGAGAAGTCGTTTTTCACTGGGTCCATCAAGGATCTCTTGCCCCTCTATGACACAATGCGCCATATACTGAGGTATACCCTCAATCCAAAGGCCGGCGATTCCCATAACATTCGGAGCTCCATGCTAGATGTCTTTGTGTATCTACATCAGAAGAAGAAAGTGGATGTTCTGGATTTCATGTACTATGAGATCCATCAACGTGTGCAAGAGAACAAGTCCTTGATCTATGCTCCATTCATACAGGCTTTGATCGAAACCGTCTGTCCTACCAAGTACATTGCCTCTTTCAATACCTCTGTTCCCAAGCGCAACTCCAACTGGACGTCAGCTGATCCTGCTCCTTATGTGCCTATCAAGAAGGGGTGCAACCCTAGGCCTAAGGATCGTGCTACTTACACTCCAGGCATGTCCTCTACTGCACATATCCCTCATGGTAAGGCCAAGTCTGTTGGTTCTGAGGCCGTCTTTGCCAGGGGAGAGAAGAAGTGCCAGTCAATTCAGCACCGTCAGATTAAGGAAATCAACAAGGAGAAGCTTGTTCGGCGTGAGCAGAACGCAGCAAGGGCTGCAGCTGGTGAGGTGGTCGGTCCAGGTTCAGAGGACAACGACAGTGAAGCCACTGCTCAATCTTTCCTGATGGTCGGGTGGCGTTTTGATGATGATGATGATGATGCCACAAGTGCTCCTCCTCTTGTCTAGTGGGTCTGGGTGTCGCCATTTGTCTCCTTTTTGTTGTCTTGATGACAAAGGGGGAGAAGTGGTGTGTGTTCCTGGGTGTGTTGTGTGTGCGTTGAGATCTCAAGCCTCGTGTTTCTCGCTATTGGTTGGTTTTAGTTGGCTTGAGATACTCTTATTTACTTTCCGTTTGTGTGGTTGTGTGAGCTTCTCAATTATGGATGTGAGACTCTAGCTTTATCTTTGAACCTAGTGCAATTATCTCATTATGCTTATCTTGGGTCTCACATTATTTGCTCACCGCACTTTGTCATGAGATCTAGGCACCGTTATAGGTTTATTATGGTTAATCTCATGACTTGACAATAGTGATCTTGGTAGAGCCTCCTATGTGTGTACTAGATGCATTCTTGTTTTCGGGCACACATATAGGGGGAGCTATCATGATCATTATTTGTCCCATGGCTTTCTATATGTTTATCCTCTATGCCATGCTCTAACCACGTTGTCATCAATGCACCAAAAAGGGGGAGATTGAAAGTGCAAGTGGCACTTATACTATATTTTGGTGTGATGACAATGTGGTTAGTTGAACTAATATTGGTTGCTAAAGTTTATCTCAGGATATTGGTTCTAAGTGCCCACGATGGAGATGTGCGACCCTCCCCCCATTTCAAAAAGGGCAACGGCGTGGTCTTTCAACGATTTGAAGGTTTTAGTTTTGGTTTGCTTCAAGTCGTAGGAAAGACCGCACTATTAAGAGGGGTTTGTGTGGATGAAAGTCGTGTGGGAATGCCATTGCCGAACCTTACTCTCTTATCCTTCCCACTCCGACCACCTAAAGAACTTAGTGTGTGTGTTGTGGTACTTAGAAAGCTTGCAATAGAAAGTTACTGGGTACCCCGTGCGCACGGGGTATTTTGACCCCCTTGCGCACGGGGTACAGCGTAACTCTCTGAGTACCCCGTGCGCATGGGGTACTATGTAAACTCTATGAGTACCCCGTGCGCACGAGGTCTTTTGATCCCCATGCGCACGGGGTGGTGTGAAAGTCTCTGAGTACCCCGTGCGCACGGGGCTGACTTAGCCCGTGCGCGCGGGGCTGACTTAGCCCGTGCGCACTGGGTCCAACGGGCAGAATTCCCCACCAGCCAAGAACACTATATATATGCCCTTCTTCCTCCTCCAACCCCTAACCCTAATGTCTTGTTGAGCTCCACCATTGCTACACCCCATTTTGCTCAATACTCTCAATCCCTCCACCCAAACTTGTTGAAACTTTGGGGATTGGGAGAGCAAGACCCGATCTACAACCTGACCAAACCAAATCGCGTTCCCCGCAACATTTCTTCCCCATTGACTCGTAACTCTTGGAGCTTGGGCTCCTAGGCGGCTAGAGGTTCCTCTGGAAGCTTCCTTGCTTGTGGTGTGCTCCAGAGAAGTTTGTAAAGGTGTGGTGGTCGCCTTCAAGACCAACCCCGAGTGATTCGAGGTTCATCCCTTTGGGGTGACTCGAAGGAGATTACGGTGAGCCTTCGGTGGCGTTCCGCAAGCTTTGGCTCCGGCACCGCTCCAAACGAAGAGTAGCTCTTCCCCAAGGAAGAGTGAACTTCGGGATAAAATCCACGTCCTCGCCTCACTTGTGTTTAATCCTTTCCCGCACCTTAGTTTGTTGTTGTATGCTTGTTGGTGTGCTACTTAGTTTGTTACCTAGCATATTTCTCTTGGAGCTTGCTTGTCATATAGGTTGCATTCACCTAGTTGCATATCTAGTGAACTCTATTTATCCGCGAAGCCTTAAAAACGACAAAAAAATTAAAATTTGTAGTCTCCTATTCACACCCCCCTCTAGTTGACCGTATCGATCCTTTCAACTACTTCCCCCGGCGGGTTCCGATAACCTCCCGGTACTCCGAAAAATGTCTGAACTCTTCCAAAACCTTTCCGGTGTCCGAACATAGCCTTCCAATATATCAATCTTTATGTCTCGACCATTTAGAGACTCCTTGTCATGTCTGTGATCTCATCCGTGACTCCGAACAAACTTTGGTCATCAAATCACATAACTCATAATGCAAATCGTCATCGAATGTTACACGTGCAGACCCTATGGGTTCGAGAACTATGTAGACATGATTGAGACACATCTCCGAGCAATAACCAATAGCGGAACTTGGATTCTCATATTGGTTCCTACATATTCTATGAAGATCTTTATCGGTCAAACCGCACAACAACATACGTTGTTCCCTTTGTCATCGATATGTTACTTGCCCGAGATTCGATCGTCGGTATCATCATATCTAGTTCAATCTCGTTACCGGCAAGTCTCTTTACTTGTTCCATAATACTTCATCCCGTATCTAACTCATTAGTCCTACTTAGTAAATGGTTGTTTAAACATCTTACTGAGGATGGTGTTTGGCAAACCATGCTGCGCAACAAGTATCTAGGCCAAAAGGCGGTGTCTCAGGCATATTGGACACCTGGCGACTCGCACTTTTGGGCTGGCCTAATGGCAGCAAAGAAACATCTCTTTCGCTTTGGGTCTTTCGCGATAAGGGACGGGTCGGAGGTTCGTTTCTGGGAAGACATTTGGTTAGGCAATGCCAGTCTTCGAGAACAATATCCAGCCATGTACAACATTGCTCGCGAAAAGAATAATACTATTGCGCAAGTGCTCAGTTCATCCCCACCCAACATTTCCTTTAGGCAAGATTTGATTGGCCCCCAACTTATGTCATGGCACGATCTTTTATCCCGTCTGGATTCGATTAATCTTAGACAAGGCCGAGATGTGTTTCACTGGAACCTTACTCCATCGGGGTCATTCACAGTAGACTCTATGTATCGTGAACTCATGCATTCTGAGGTACCAATGAGTAATAACAAGAAAATCTGGAAGTCGAAGATTCCACTAAAAGTTAAAATCTTCATGTGGTATCTTCGTAGGGGAGTTGTTCTAACCAAAGACAACCTCGCGCGGTGCAACTGGCCAGGGAAGAAGAAGTGTTGTTTTTGTACTCATGAAGAGACAATCAAACACCTCTTTTTCCAATGCAAGTTTGCACGTTCTATGTGGTCAATCATCCAAATAGCGTCAAATTTGTATCCGCCCACAAGTGTCGCCAATATTTTTGGTCATTGGTTGGATGGTATTCCAAATAGATTGAAAACACTAATACGGGTGGGAGCATACGCCTTACTATGGTCGCTTTGGCTATGTAGAAATGATTTGGTTTTCAATGATAAAAACGCTTCTCCTTTGCAGGTTATTTTCCGTTGTATGCATTCGCTTCGTACGTGGTCTACGCTACAACAAGCGGAGTACTAGCAGATGTTCAAGGTGGTGTGTACGCGGTTGGAGCAGGTGGCTACGGTGGTTTTTACCCAACATGGGTGGCAGCATAATCTCCGGATCGATCCACCATCCCTTACGACATAGGCATAGTGTCGGTCTATAGGACTCTGTTGTCGCGGATTTGTCTTTTTTTCCTTTCATTTTGTCAGACTTAACGTGTTTGGCTATGTGCATCCTAGTTATGCAGAGGCCGGGTGTTACTCATAATGCTTTGTATCCGCTTGATGCTACATTTCGAGATAATAAAAGCACCCTTTATCGGAAAAAAATTCTAACTCATTAGTCGCATTGCTTGCAAGGCTTATAGTGATGAGCATTACCGAGAGGGCCCAGAGATACCTCTCCGAAACACGGAGTGATAAATCCTAATATTGATCTATGCCAACCTAACAAACACTTTCGGAGACACCTATAGAGCATCTTTATAATCGCCCAGTTACGTTGTGACATTTGATAGCACACAAGGTGTTCCTCCGATATTCGGGAGTTGCATAATCTCATAGTCTGAGGAACATGTATGAGTCATGAAGAAAGCAGTAGCAATGAAACTATAACGATCATAATGCTAAGCTAACGGATGGTTCTTGTCCATCACATCATTCTCTAATGATGTGATCCCGTTCATCAAATGACAACACATGTCTATGGTCAGGAAACATAATCATCTTTGATTAACGAGCTAGTCAAGTAGAGGCATACTAGGGACACTTTGTTTTGTCTATGTATTCACTCATGTACTAATTTCTGGTTAATACAATTCTATCATGAATAATAAACATTTATCATGATATAAGGAAATATAAATAACAACTTTATTATTGCCTTTAGGGCATACTTCCTTCAACTACTCCCTACATGCTTTTTGTCTGACCTTTATATGATATGGAATAATATAGCGCCCTGCTGCATTTTGCTGCCGGGTGTGAATGGTTTGATCCCTGGTGTCATACAAAAATCATGTACGCTGTCATGTTTTTATCCTAAATCCGAAACACTTCAACATGTTAAAGATAAATATCCTCTTTAGTACATAATTATGTTGTGCAGATATTCTAATGGAACAATAATTCAAATATAAATATTACAATCCAAACATAAAATTTTTGTAATAAAATAGTTCAAATTTTATTTCAACTTATTTAGACATTTTTTAGTTATTCCCTCAAATTGCCCATAAATGCTCAACCAAATTATTCTGAAGCTGCTCATGAGTTGCTCGATGGTGAATCTATTGATGCATCTGAATAAATCCCTTGAACATTGTTGAACCCACTATGGAAGTTTGATAGGATCACCCATTTGCTAAAATTTTAGACCATGACAAACTCCATCACTCGCATCTTCTACAATCATGTTGTGTGTGATCACACAAGCTGTCATTGCCTCCCACAACGTCTCTGAATCCCGTATTTCTGTTGAAAAAACTATAAAACAGGTTTGGAGCACTTCACATGCTCTCTTGACATCCTTTCTAGCTCCTTCTTGTCTTTGGGCAAAGTGAGATCTTTTCTCACCCCTTGGCTCAAAGATGGTCTTTAAGAAGGTCACCCACATAGGATAGATACCATCACAAATATAACAGCCCATGTTGTACTCATGATCATTGATCGTATAGTTGCACAAATGAGATTGTCCCGCACACAGCCTTGCAAAAAGTAGAAACCGCCGCAGCATGTTGATGTTATTGTGAGACCCGGACATCCCAAAGAAAGAGTGTCAAATCTAGAGGTCTTGTCATGCAACTGATTCAAGAATGATGGTGGGCTTCTTTGCAATGGCCCTGATATTGCCCTTGTAGAGCACATGGAAAATTCTTCACTTGTGAGTGCATGAAACCGAGTGGTAAGAACATACTTGGCCACCCTCTTACTTTTGGCAGTGCCATTTGTCGTTCGGTGTCCTGGAAAATTGGTTTACACCTTGACCACCGCAACAGCAAACCTGGCCATGGTTTCCAGACATGTTGATGCAGAGCATCCTACGGCTATCTCCATGTACACCATCATAGCACCTTAAGCCCCAAGTGAACCTACCGGACTTAAGGTGAACCCGCTCCTCTTTGAGATTTACATGAATATCCTTTAGACTTGGTCACTACCTCAAATGTAAACTTTGTGCATTCTTAGGTACCAAGAAGAAGACCATGAAGAGGCACGAACCCTTGTACCCCTCTCTCCCTCATAATTCGCCCCTAGACTATATATACCCCTTCCCTAGCTCATTTAGAGGAAAACAAAGTATATGAGAGACATTAGAGAGCTTTGCTCCTTGTACCCACTCCTCTAGGAGATCAAGACCTCCTAGGAGAAGATCCATGGTGGATATCAAGCCCCCAACTTAGGAAGGATCCCCATAATAGGATCATCAAGACCTCTCTCCTCATAAGATTGGGATGAACTAGTTACATTGTATCTCTCCTTTGTTTTCCTTGAGTCATTGTGATCTCTTGTGTGTTCTTGGATCTAGCATATGTGTGATTGGATCTAGTTAATTTTAGTGTTTCCCCTCTCGTGTGTTCTTCGTGTTCTTCGTGTTCTTGGGGATTTCCCCTCCAATTCGTGAAAGATCTCCATCTAGGGTTCCACCCTACAACATCTTGGTATCATGAGCCATGGTTTCTCATGAAACTGGAGCCCCCCTCTTTGTTTTCTAGCCTAATTTTGTGTGTTCTTCCCCAATTTCGAAAATTCCCCACCAAAAATAGCCCCAATTTTTTTGTGATTTCTTGGTTTGATGAGATTTTGTTGGATTTGATCCATGGATTTGCTTGGTTTCAAGTGGATCTAGCCTTCCCCCCATCCATGTCCATCTTTCCCTCCACGAAATCCTCCAATTTCTTCCATCTTCCCACGAATTTTTGCCCAATCCCGTGACCCCCAGGCACCCGGACCTCACACCCCGGCACCCGGACCCCCCCCCCCCCCCCCGCGCGTGCATCCCCGTTGACCGCACCCCCCCGGGTGCCTGCACCCCGGGCTGTTTGCCCCTGACCACCCCGGGTGCCGCACCTTCCACCCCCGGGCACCCGCACCTCCCAGTTTCAGCTTGCCAATGAAAACTGTTTCGGCCATAAATTTCACTCCTGGAGTCCGATTTTGACTTTCTTTAGCTCGTTGAGTAGCTATTGACATACCACATCCATATAGATAGGTTCCAACATCATTTGATTCCATCAAAGATTTGGCATTTTGGCATCTTTGCATAGGCCATCCACCATACCACCATCACTTTCCGCAACTTAACCCATTTAGTTCCATATAGCATTTGTGCTTGCTTGAGTGGTGACTTGAGTCTCCTAAGGTGTTTGGCTACTTAGGGACGGTCACTTCATCATCAACCACCACCACCACTTCCGCATTGCTAACTCCGGAACCACCTACGCATTTCGCTACCACCATTTGACCTTTTCCTTTGAGATTTTGAGTTTGCGGTTTTTCCGTTTCCTAGGGTGTTTCGGCTCACTAGGAACGGTTCAACATTGACAACACCGCGCTCACCTTCGACAAGGTTTCGACATCGACCACTTCACCATTTTGAAAACCTAACCGTAATCAAGAACGGTAACCTCTATATCATCTTGGTATCATGGTATCCCATCATTGTACATTCTTTCCATTACATTGTTAACCCCTTAGCCCATTTTTGCGTCACTTTCCTATCGAGACTAGCCATTTGAGTATTGTCGGCAACGTTACTTGTGCACATTAGTGATCCGTACCTCCCATTACATACATACCATATCATATTGGTATCATCTTGGTATCATCATTGTTGGGGAACGTTGCAGAAAATAAAAAAAAATCTACGCTTTCACCAAGGTCAATCGATGAGTTCATCTAAGCAACGAGAGAAAGGAGTGCATCTACATACCCTTGTAGATCGCGAGCGGAAGCGTTCAAGAGAACGGGGTTGAAGGAGTCGTACTCGTCGTGATCCAAATCACCAATGATCCTAGTGCTGAACGGACAGCACCTCCGCGTTCAACACACGTATGGTTGAGGAAGACGTCTCCTCCTTCTTGATCCAGCAAGGGGGCAGGGGAGGTTGACGGAGATCCAGCAACACGACGGCGTGGTGGTGGATGCAGCAGTGATCTCTGCAGGGCTTCGCCGAGCTTCCACGAGAGGGAGAGGTGTAGCAATGGGAGAGGGAGGCGCCAAGAGCATGGGTGCGGCTGCCCTCCCTCCCCCCTCTTTATATAGGCACCCTAGGGGGGCGCCGGCCCTAGGAGATGCCATCTCTAAGGGGGGGGGGGGCGGCGGCCAAGGGGGTGGCTTTCCCCCCAAGGCAAGTGGAGGCGCCCCCCACCCTAGGGTTTCCAACCCTAGGCGCAGGGGGGGCCCAAGGGGGGGCGCACCAGCCCACCAAGGGCTAGTTCCCCTCCCCACTTCAGCCCACGGGGCCCTCCGGGATAGGTGGCCCCACCCTGTGGACCCCCGGGACCCTTCCGGTGGTCCCGGTACAATACCGGTGACCCCCAAAACTTTCCCGATGGCCGAAACTGCACTTCCTATATATAATTCTTCACCTCCGGACCATTCTGGAACTCCTCGTGACGTCCGAGATCTCATCCGGGACTCCGAACAACTTTTGGGTTACTGCATACTAATATCTCTACAACCCTAGCATCACCGAACCTTAAGTGTGTAGACTCTACGGGTTCGGGAGACATGCAGACATGACCGAGACGCCTCTCCGGTCAATAACCAACAGCGGGATCTGGATACCCATGTTGGCTCCCACATACTCCTCGATGATCTCATCGGATGAACCACGATGTCGAGGATTCAATCAACCCCGTATACAATTCCCTTTGTCAATCGGTACGTTACTTGCCCGAGACTCGATCGTCGGTATCCTAATACCTCGTTTAATCTCGTTACCGGCAAGTCACTTTACTCGTACCGTAATGCATGATCCCGTGACCAGACACTTGGTCACATTGAGCTCATTATGATGATGCATTACCGAGTGGGCCCAGAGATACCTCTCCGTCATACGGAGTGACAAATCCCAGTCTCGATTTGTGCCAACCCAACAGACACTTTCGGAGATACCCGTAGTGCACCTTTATAGTCACCCAGTTACGTTGTGACGTTTGGCACACCCAAAGCACTCCTACGGTATCCGGGAGTTGCACAATCTCATGGTCTAAGGAAATGATACTTGACATTTGGAAAAGCTCTAGCTAAACGAACTACACGATCTTTGAGCTATGCTTAGGATTGGGTCTTGTCCATCACATCATTCTCCTAATGATGTGATCCCGTTATTAACGACATCCAATGCCCATAGTCAGGAAACCATGACTATCTGTTGATCAACGAGCTAGTCAACTAGAGGCTTACTAGGGACATGTTGTGGTTAATGTATTCACACGTGTATTACGATTTCCGGATAACACAGTTATAGCATGAATAACAGACAATTATCATGAACAAAGAAATATAATAATAACCATTTATTATTGCCTCTAGGGCATATTTCCGATAGTCTCCCACTTGCACTAGAGTCAATATTCTAGTTACATTATGATGAATCGAACACCCATAGCATTCTGGTGTTGATCATGTTTTGCCCTAGGGAGAGGTTTAGTCAACGGATCTGCTACATTCAGGTCCGTATGTACTTTACAAATATCTATGTCTCCATCTTGAACATTTTCACATATGGAGTTGAAGCGACGCTTGATGTGCCTGGTCTTCTTGTGAAACGTGGGCTCCTTGGCAAGTGCAATAGCTCCAGTGTTGTCACATAAGAGTGTGATCGGCCCCGACGCATTGGGTATGACTCCTAGGTCGGTGATGCACTCCATCACCCAGATTGCTTCATGTGCTGCCTCCGAGGCTGCCATGTATTCTGCTTCACATGTAGATCCCGCCATGACGCTTTGCTTGCAACTGCACCAGCTTACTGCCCCACCATTCAAAATATACATGTATCCGGTTTGTGACTTAGAGTCATCCAGATCTGTGTCGAAGCTAGCGTCGACGTAGCCCTTTACGACGAGCTCTTCGTCACCTCCATAAACGAGAAACATATCCTTAGTCCTTTTCAGGTACTTTAGGATGTTCTTCACCGCTGTCCAGTGCTCCTTGCCGGGATTACTTTGGTACCTTCTTACCAAACTTACGGCAAGGTTTACAGCAGGTCTGGTACACAGCATGGCATACATAATAGACCCTATGGCTGAGGCATAGGGGATGACACTCATCTCTTCTTTATCTTCTGCGGTGGTGGGCATTGAGCCGAGCTCAATCTCACACCTTGCAAAACAGGCAAGAACCCCTTCTTGGATTGATCCATATTGAACTTCTTCAATATCTTATCAAGGTACGTGCTTTGTGAAAGACCTATGAGGTGTCTCGATCTATCCTTATAGATTTTGATGTCTAATATGAAAGCAGCTTCTCCAAGGCCCTTCATTGAAAAACACTTATTCAAGTAGGCCTTAATGCTGTCCAAAAGTTTTATATCATTTCCCATCAAAAGTATGTCATCTACATATAATATGAGAAATGCTACAGAGCTCCCACTCACCTTCTTGTAAACGCGGGCTTCTCCATAAGTCTGCATAAACCCAAACGCTTTGATCATCTCATCAAAGCAAATGTTCCAACTCCGAGATGCTTGCACCAGCCCATAAATGGATCGTTGGAGCTTGCATACCTTGTTAGCATTCTCAGGGTCGACAAAACCTTCCGGCTGCATCATATACAGTTCTTCCTTAAGATGTCCGTTAAGGAATGCTGTTTTGACGTCCATCTACCATATCACATAATCATAGTATGCGGCAATTGCTAACATGATTCGGACAGACTTCAGCTTTGCTACGGGAGAGAAAGTCTCATCGTAGTCAGCCCCTTGAACTTGTCGATAACCCTTAGCGACAAGTCGAGCTTTATATATGGAAACATTGCCATCTGCGTCCGTCTTCTACTTAAAGATCCATTTGTTTTCTATCGCTCACTGATCATCGGGCAAGTCTGTCAAAGTCCATACTTCATTTTCATACATGGATCCTATCTCGGATTGCATGGCTTCAAGCCATTTGTTGGAATCTGGGCCCCCCATCGCTTCTTCATAGTTCGAAGGCTCACCGTTGTCTAACAACATGATTTCCAGGACAGGGTTGCTGTACCTACCACTCTGGTGCGGAACGTGTCCTTGTGGACCTTCGAAGTTCAGTAGGAGCTTGATCTGAAGTATCTTGATCATCATTAACCTCCTCTCTTGTCGGTGCAGGCACCACGGGAACATCTTCCTAAGCTGCGCTACTCACCGGTTCAAGAGGTAGTACTTCATCAAGCTCTACTTTCCTCCCACTTAATTCTTTCGAGAGAAACTCTTTCTCCAGAAGGACCCGTTCTTGGCAACAAAGATCTTGCCCTCGGAACTTAAGTAGAAGATATACCCAATGGTTTCCTTAGGGTATCCTATGAAGACGCATTTTTCCGACTTGGGTTCGAGCTTTTCAGGTTGAAGTATTTTGACATAAGCATCGCATCCCCAAACTTTTAGAAACGATAGCTTAGGTTTCTTCCCAAACCATAATTCATATGGTGTCGTCTCAACAGATTTAGACGGTGCCGTATTTAAAGTGAATGTAGCTATCTCTAGAGTGTATCCCCAAAATGATAGCGGTAAATCGGTAAGAGACATCATAGATCGCACCATATCCAATAAAGTACGATTACGACGTTCGGACACACCATTACGTTGAGGTGTTCCACGCGGCGTGAGTTGTGAAACGATTCCACATTTCCTTAAGTGTGTACCAAATTCGTGACTTAAATATTCTCCTCCATGATGTGATCGTAAGATTTTTATCTTTCGGTCATGTTGATTCTCTACCTCATTCTGAAATTCCTTGAAGTTTTCAAAGGTCTCAGACTTGTGTTTCATCAAGTAGACATACCCATATCTACTCAAGTCATCAGTGAGAGTGAGAACATAACGATATCCTCTGCGAACCTCAATGCTCATTGGACCGCACACATCAGTATGTATGATTTCCAATAAGTTGGTTGCTCGCTCCATTGTTACGGAGAACGGAGTCTTGGTCATTTTGCCCATGAGGCATGGTTTGCATGTGTCAAACGATTCATAATCTAGAGACTCTAAAAGTCCATCAGCATGGAGCTTCTTCATGCGATTGACACCAATGTGACCAAGGCGGCAGTGCCACAAGTATGTGGGACTATCGTTATCAACTTTACATCTTTTGGTATTCACACTATGAATATGTGTAACATTACGCTCAAGATTCATTAAGAATAAACCATTCACCAGCGGGGCATGACCATAAAACATATCTCTCATATAAATAGAACAACCATTATTCTCGGATTTAAATGAGTAGCCATCTCGAATTAAACGAGATCCTGATAGAATGTTCATGCTCAAAGCTGGTACTAAATAACAATTATTGAGGTTCAAAACTAATACCATAGGTAAATGTAGAGGTAGCGTGCCGACGGCGATCACATCGACTTTGGAACCATTCCCGACGCGCATCGTCACCTCGTCCTTCGCCAGTCTTCGCTTATTCCGCAGCTCCTGCTTTGAGTTACAAATATGAGCAACTACACCGATATCAAATACCCAAGAGCTACTACGAGTACTGGTAAGGTACACATCAATTACATGTATATCATATATACCTTTGGTTTTGCCGGCCTTCTTGTCCGCTAAGTACTTGGGGCAGTTCCGCTTCCAGTGACCACTTCCCTTGCAAACAAAGCACTCAGTTTCAGGCTTGGGTCCATTGCTTGACTTCTTCCCGGCAACTGGCTTATCGGGCGCGGCAACTCCCTTGCCGTCCTTCTTGAAGTTCTTCTTACCCTTGCCTTTCTTGAACTTAGTGGTTTTATTCACCATAAACACTTGATGTTCCTTCTTGATCTCCACCTCCGCTGATTTCAGCATTGAATATACCTCAGGAATGGTCTTTTCCATACCCTGCATATTGAAGTTCATCACAAAGCTCTTGTAGCTCGGTGGGAGCGACTGAAGGATTCTGTCAATGACCGCGTCATCTGGGAGATTAACTCCCAGCTGAGTCAAGCGGTTGTGCAACCCAGACATCTTGAGTATGTGCTCACTGACAGAACTATTTTCCTTCATCTTACGCTGAAGAACTTGTCGGAGACTTCATATCTCTTGACCAGGGCATGAGCTTGGAAAACCATTTTTAGCTCTTCGAACATCTCATATGCTCCGTGTTGATCAAAACGCTTTTGGAGCCCCGGTTCTAAGCTGTAAAGCATGCCGCACTGAACGAGGGAGTAATCATCAGCACGAGACTGCCAAGCATTCATAACGTCTTGGTTCTCTGGGATTGGTGCTTCACCTAGCGGTGCTTCTAGGACATAATCTTTCTTGGCAGCTATGAGGATGATCCTCGGGTTCCGGACCCAGTCCGTATATTTGCTGCCATCATCTTTCCGCTTGGTTTTCTCTAGGAACGCGTTGAAGTTGAGGGTAACGTGGGCCATTTGATCTACAAGACATATTGTAAAGATTTTAGACTAAGTTCATGATAATTAAGTTCATCTAATCAAATTATTTAATGAACTCCCACTCAGATTAGACATCTCTCTAGTCATCTAAGTGAAACATGATCCGAGTCAACTAGGCCGTGTCCGATCATCACGTGAGACGGACTAGTTGACGTCGGTGAACATCTCCATGTTGATCGTATCTTCTATACGACTCATGCTCGACCTTTCGGTCCTTCGTGTTCCGAGGCCATGTATGTACATGCTAGGCTCGTCAAGTCAACCTAAGAATATTGCGTGTGTAAATCTGGCTTACACCCGTTGTATTCGAACGTTAGGATCTATCACACCTGATCATCACGTGGTGCTTCGAAACAACGAACCTTCGCAATGGTGCACAGTTAGGGGGAACACATTCTTGAAATTATTATGAGGGATCATCTTATTTACTACCGTCGTTCTAAGCAAATAAGATGTAAAACATGATAAACATCACACGCAATCAAATAGTGACATGATATGGCCAATATCATATAGCTCCTTTGATCTCCATCTTCGGGGCTCCATGATCATCTTCGTCACCGGCATGACACCATGATCTCCATCTTCGGGGCTCCATGATCATCTTCGTCACCAGCATGACACCATGATCTCCATCATTATGATCTCCATCATTGGGTCTCCATGAAGTTGCTCGCCAACTATTACTTCTACTACTATGGCTAACACATTTAGCAATAAAGTAAAGTAATTTACATGGCATTAATCATTGACACGCGGGTCATACAATAATTAAGACAACTCCTATGGCTCCTGCCGGTTGTCATACTCATCGACATGCAAGTCGTGATTCCTACTACAAGAACATGATCTCATACATCACATATATATCATTCATCATTCATCACAACTTTTGGCCATATCACATCACAAATCATATGCTGCAAAAACAAGTTAGACGTCCTCTAATTGTTGTTGCATGTTTTACGTGGCTGCAATAGGGTTCTAGCAAGAATGTTTTCTTACCTACGTAAAAGCCACAACGTGATTTGCCAACTTCTATTTACCCTTCATAAGGACCCTTTTCATCGAATCCGCTCCAACTAAAGTGGGAGAGACAGACACCCACTAGCCACCTTATGCAACTAGTGCATGTCAGTCGGTGGAACCTGTCTCACGTAAGCGTACGTGTAAGGTCGGTCCGGGCCGCTTCATCCCACAATACCGCTGAAGAAAAATAATACTAGTAGTGGCAAGAAAGTTAACAACATCTACGCCCACAACAAATTTGTGTTCTACTCGTGCAAAGAGAACTACGCATAGACCTAGCTCATGATGCCACTGTTGGGGAACGTTGCAGAAAATAAAAAAAATTCTACGCTTTCACCAAGATCAATCTATGAGTTCATCTAAGCAACGAGAGAAAGGAGTGCATCTACATACCCTTGTAGATCGCGAGCGGAAGCCTTCAAGAGAACGGGGTTGAAGGAGTCGTACTCGTCGTGATCCAAATCACTGATGATCCTAGTGCTGAACGGACAGCACCTCCGTGTTCAACACACGTACGGTTGAGGAAGACGTCTCCTCCTTCTTGATCCATCAAGGGGGGAGGAGACGTTGACGGAGATCCAGCAGCATGACGGCGTGGTGGTGGATGCAGCAGTGATCTCGGCAGGGCTTCGCCGAGCTTCTACGAGAGGGAGAGGTGTAGCAATGGGAGAGGGAGGCGCCAAGACCATGGGTGCGGCTGCCCTCCCTATCCCCCTCTTTATATAGCCCCCCTAGGGGGGGCTCCGGCCCTAGGAGATGCCATCTCCAAGGGGGGCGGCGGCCAAGGGGGTGGCTTGCCCCCCAAGGCAAGTGGAGGCGCCCCCACCCTAGGGTTTCCAACCCTAGGCGCAGGGGGGCCCAAGGGGGGGCGCACCAGCCCACTTGGGGCTGGTTCCCCTCCCCACTTCAACCCACGGGGCCCTCCGTGATAGGTGGCCCCACTCGGTGGACCCCCGGGACCCTTCCGGTGGTCCCGGTACAATACCGGTGACCCCCAAAACTTTCCCGATGGCCGAAACTGCACTTCCTATATATAATTCTTCACCTCCGGACCATTCCGGAACTCCTCATGACGTCCGGGATCTCATCCGGGACTCTGAACAACTTTCGGGTTACTGCATACTAATATCTCTACAACCCTAGCATCACCGAACCTTAAGTGTGTAGACTCTACGGGTTCGGGAGACATGCAGACATGACCGAGACGCCTCTCCGGTCAATAACCAACAGCGGGATCTGGATACCCATGTTGGCTCCCACATACTCCTCGATGATCTAATCAGATGAACCACGATGTCTAGGATTCAATCAACCCCGTATACAATTCCCTTTGTCAATCGGTACGTTACTTGCCCGAGACTCGATCGTCGGTATCCTAATACCTCGTTTAATCTCGTTACCGGCAAGTCACTTTACTCGTACCATAATGCATGATCCCGTGACCAGACACTTGGTCACATTGAGCTCATTATGATGATGCATTACCGAGTGGGCCCAGAGATACCTCTCCGTCATACGGAGTGACAAATCCCAGTCTCGATTCGTGCCAACCCAACAGACACTTTCAGAGATACCCATAGTGCACCTTTATAGTCACCCAGTTACGTTGTGACGTTTGGCACACCCAAAGCACTCCTACGGTATCCGGGAGTTGCACAATCTCATGGTCTAAGGAAATGATACTTGAAATTTGGAAAAGCTCTAGCTAAACGAACTACACGATCTTTGAGCTATGCTTAGGATTGGGTCTTGTCCATCACATCATTCTCCTAATGATGTGATCCCGTTATCAACGACATCCAATGCCCATAGTCAGGAAACCATGACTATCTGTTGATCAACGAGCTAGTCAACTAGAGGCTTACTAGGGACATGTTGTGGTCTATGTATTCACACGTGTATTACGAGTTCCGGATAACACAGTTATAGCATGAATAATAGACAATTATCATGAACAAAGAAATATAATAATAACCATTTCATTATTGCCTCTAGGGCATATTTCCAACAATCATATCATCCCTTGTGTCACAAGATTGTTCCCGCATATACACAACTGCTATCTTGGTTTGTGCATTTCGCATAAGTGGCCATATCAAAAAAATAGAATAAGCTTTTAAGCAAGAAGGGAGCAAAGAGATTGTGAGAAAGAGCCATAGCATCATACCACATTGCACATAAGATTGTCATATCAGATCATCTTGGATCATCTTGAGAAGAACACCGGGAACATCATACACATAGCATACTTGGGATAGAAAGCTCATACATTTTGCATCCTATAGGTTGTGCACAAGTGTTGTATCCGCCTATTGAGCAATTGTGCTAGCATCTCTCTTGAGTTGTGCAACACGAGAGTTTTCTGTGGATCCCACATTTTGTGCTCATTCCTTGGTTGCACGACCCCATTTATCTATCTGTGTGTGTGTGTGTGTGTGTGTGTTTCCGTTTGCCACATATTGCTATTGGTCTACTTGTTTCACTTGCGAATTTGTGAATCTTTTCCAACATTATTGACTCTTGCTAACATTTTGCATCAAATTTTTGTGCCACTATCCTCACTTAGCTCCACCATAAGCCTTACTTGTGTAGGTGTGAGATTTGACAAGATCCAGTACCAATTGTACTATTTCCTTGTTACATTATTGAGTGATCATTGATCCATCTTCAACATTGGATAAGGTACATTGGTCTAGTTCTTTCATTTCTTCCACTCACATTTGCTTGAGTCTTGTGATGGATAGGCAAGGCATTTCATCTCCGGTCTTCCACGACAACGACGGCGCGAACAACTACATCACAAAAACGCCCATCTGCGGACTACAACGAGCAATGCAACGCATTGAGCGACTCACTGTCAACATTCACCAACGCGAAGCACGGACAAGGGACTACATCGACACCAAGTTGGATGCACAATAGGATGACATCCGACACGTGTGGGCCAACTACAAGTCTTCTTCCTCTTCGTCATCTTCAAGGTGGAGACTCTCAAGTCGCAAGTCTTCGGAGCAGCCACAAGATGCAAGTACCACGCGGCGCCATCAAGAAAACCAACACGAGCACAAGAGAGGACCAAGATATGAGCAGCACCACGAGCAAGCTACGACTACTACCACCACTTCGGCATCTTCGCCAAGTGCTCTCAAGGCATCTTCGCCTTTGGACATACGACATCTTTGCCTACTTACGACGAGTACGCCTACATCAGCCTTCATCCATGATGAGAGTGATGGTGTGCCATCTTCGGCCTTCATCCACGACGAGAGTGATGATGTGCCATCTTCGGCCTTCATCCACGGCAACGACCACGAGATGGTTGAGCATGGGATTTTCCCTTTGACCACGGCGACGTATGATGACTTGAGTGACTTGTGCCACCATATTGAGAGTGAGAGTGACTTCACCACTAGCCCCATATATGATGAGTTGCCCCAATTCCCATGTGAGGAGAGTTACCACCACCACCACTTGAGTGATTTGAGTGACTCCACCATATGTGACATTGAGTGCACCTACCTTGAGGGAGTGAGTGAGCCACCACCACATAAAGAGTGTGAGGTAGTTGATAGGGCATGTGAGGCCATTTCAATTTCTAATAACTTAACCTCTAGCTCTATTGTGTCTTCTCATTTGGTGCTAGGTCTCATATATGATGATGCGCCGATCCACGATGACTTCGTCCTTCCTATGGACAAGATGATGGCCATGGTGGAATATGATGCATCCCCCACATGGTTCCATCAAGATGAAGATGATGACCACCATTTGGTCTTTGCCACCTCACCTACACCACTTGAGTGGGATGAAAAAGGTAACATAGGTGAAGGTGATGCTCTAGTCCCACTAGTGGACACTCTTGACATTGATTGCTTGCATGATGTTGATCCACCTATTGTCATGCTTCATGCTAGTTCGACTTCCCCATGTGATGATTTACCCATTTATGATGAGTTTGATGATTGCCATGTGGAGTCTATTAGTTGTGACGTCATGTTACATAGGATTTCTTGTGATAATTCTCTCGGTCACATCATGTTTGACAATTCGCTTGACTTGTCATATGCTATGCATGAGATCAACAATATGTCATATTTGCAATATCATCTTAGTGACTATGCATATGCCATCAACATAAACCCAATTTGCACATATGGCATAGATGACAAGCCCTTGGTTATTGGCATTTGTTTTTCTTGTGATGATATTGATATGCTTCCTTTGCATCATTTATCTCATATGCCATGCCATGACCACCTAGCTTCGGATATGTATTGTTTTGGATGCTCTCCATTTTCTCCATATGATGTTTCCACTATTGCTCATGAGGACACCCCCATAGATTTCTCATCCATTTTAGGAGATTTTGATTCATCCTATCCATTGCATGATCCCACTACTTGTGTGCACCATATGCTCCCCATGAATAAACATGCTAGTGATGTGACATATACTTGCATTCTCAATTTGTGTCCCCATCGTGTCATACATAACAACTATTCTTTCATGATGGATGACATGTTCTTATACCATGCATCAAATTTATTTGAGCGATGCTTATCTTGTGCTAACTCACACATGCACATACACATCATGATGGATAATGTGTACATTTACCACGCACACACTTTCTTTGGTTTGTGTCTCTTTTGTGTAGGCACCCATGAATACTTGTCAACCTCGCAATCCCACGAGTTGACAAAACAAGCTCTAGAGAGCAACGATGACTTGGGATCCCTTGGAGTGTCTTTCCAACCGCTCTCTTCGTGCAAAGACTTTGCGCATCTCTTCTACATGGCTCTCACATGGCTATGGTTTATCGTCCATTACATATTATATGCCCATCTTGCCATGTTTACTTTGCATGATATGCTCATTCTTATGCCTTTGCCATGCATTGTGACCCATGCTTTGCATTACACATGATGATTGACTCTACTACTTGTATGTGTATTTGCAAGCTTGGTGGAGATATTACTTGTTATTGCCATGTTTGCTATGTGCTCCATTCCTATGGTGATACTATGATCTTGCTTTGTGCTCGTGCTTGCGATATGTCATGTGCATTGCCTATATCTCTTATTTGCTCACATGACATGATTTCCATGATTATCTCTAGTATGTTGCATCTTCGCACTACTAGCTTGCTTGACTTGATCATTATGATTGCTTGCTATATTGCATCACCCATGTTCCACTCTTACTTGCTTTCTTGGGTTGATGACATATATGTTCATCCATTTCACATGATATATCTTGATCATTGTCACTTGTCTCCAACAGTTGCATCTCTCATATTCACTTGTTGTGAGTGCAACCATGCTATACTTGTTGATCTCGGAGACTTGAACACCTTACTTGTGATGCATGCATGCTTGTTTGAGCCTAATTTATTTGGTTGTTATTGCATCATATGCTTCCATACAATGCCATGTCCCCTTGTCCTTTCTTATGATAAGAATGACGAAAATACTTGTTGAGTGACTCACCATACGAATAGGTTTTGCATCTTCGCTAACCTCATTTGTTTTTCCAAGTGTTTGTCATGTTCTTTCATTTTGAAGGATACACAAGGCGGTACCATCACGAGGCATCTTGGGCATGCGAGGGCATACACGTTGCGTGACAACAACATTTTCAACATACTCATCAAGGTGCATTCCTTCCTTGTGAGCCATCCTCACATATGCTTGGATTTCATGGATGCACCACCGGTATACCACTCTTGCCATGACATTGACCATTGGTATATCAACACTCCTTTGGCACACTGCACCCAAACCTTCATATTTGTTGATTGTGTGCCCACATGCCATGCTCCATGGTCATATCATACCCATAAAAATTTGCATCTTATGCATGGATTGACTCACATTACGATTTCCTTGTTGCATCTTATATCCCCATGTCATCCATGATATATGAGCTTTTTCATTTCCTTAGCAAATTTGGTGTGATCTTTCTTGATGGACTCTTCATACACATTGATCACATTGCCAGGCATCAATTGCATGACCACATACCCACATTGAGCATCATTTACCATGTTCATGCTTTTGATACACAATCCCATTACGACATCATATTGCACAATAGTAGCATTTGCAACTTCTTGCACAGTGAGCCTGATCACATGATTGCATTGTATGCCATGCTCTTTCATTTTGCTACAATTCATGCCACTAGTAGAAAAACACCTAATAGTCCCGGTTCGTAAGGGCCTTTAGTCCCGGTTCATGAACCGGGACTAATGGGCCGTTACTAATACCTCCACCCATTAGTCCCGGTTCAAACCAGAACCGGGACCAATGTGCCTCCACGTGGCCCTGTGCGCCGAGCCCAGTCAGGGGTCCTTTGGTCCCGGTTGGTGGCACCAACCGGGACCAAAAAGCATCCACGCGTCAGCATTCTAGTGGTTGGGGTTTTTGTTATTTTTTTGAAAGGAGGGGGGGATTGGGGGTTTTGGGGGGTTAATTTACGTGTTTCATATATTGTGTTAGCTAGCTAATTAATAGAGAGAAGTGTCCTCTCTTATGTCCGTGCTTGGTCGACTCTACGTACTATATATACATAAGTGATCGAGAGAACCATTCAGTACAGAAGTTCATGCATACCGAGAGAAGTGATCGATCGACCTCTCTCCTTCTCCGAGAGATTGGTCGAACAACAAGTTTTCGTATATCATGTATCTGACGCTACTGGCTACATACATGCATGTACAATATGTATAAGATCTCTTATAATTACAATCCCCTAGCAATTGAAATCAATTTCCACATGGTATTCTCCGGCTTTATTGATGACATGGTCAAGAAAGAATCCCGCCAATTCATCTTGAATTGCTTTCATGCGATCTGGTTCTAGGAGTTCATTCCGCATCTGCCACATCTAATTTGAAGAAGGGGGTTAATTAATACATATATATGAATGAAACTCGATAGAAATGATGGTGTAATAAAATGAAATTGTGAATATTATTGCTTACGCACTTTATATTGTCTTTGAGAGTAGCCTCGCTTGTTTTTCAAAGTCGCGTTGTGGATGAACTCGCACACGTAGTATCCACAGATATCATTCCCTTCTTCCTGTCACAAGCACTTTACGAGAAATAGAGGTCAATCAAACTGATAATGAAGCATTATAAATGGCATTGATGAAAGTATAGCTATAGAATCAACGGGAGATGCACGCAACTAGCTAGCCAGTAGTACTTACTTTCGGGTATGTATATCGCAGCTCCTTCGGCAGTCCCGGAGCTTCTGCGGTGAACTGTTTCCAAACCCTGCAAGACAAAGAAAATAATTATTATTACTTGAGATATCAGGAAATGAACAAAAAGTTGTCGATATGGTGCGATAATGATCGATTGAACTTACTTGCTGAGCATTTCAGTCATGTACGCATAGGATTTGGGATCTTTCCGTCTCGTCTCTAAGACGGTTACTAGTCCACGCTCAAGCTTAATCTCCAAAAGAATATAGTGGTACCTACGCACGCATGCATAACTCATCAATTACATTACTATAACCTCGCTCGAGTAATAAGGGAAACCGAATATGCACACGACAGTAACACTCACTTGCCGTTGTAAGGAAAGAGTATGGTATCTTTGTTTTGATTTTTTATCAATGATTGTAGCACGTTGTCCTCGACCTCTTTGATGTCCTTTTTAACCAAAAATTCATCTATGATATTTGTGTTAATGAACCCAATATCATAAATTTCTTGTTTTTTGCACTCGACGATCTTCAATCTGCATAATATATTGAGGATAATTAATTATAAATACATGAAATGAAAGAGCCGAGCTATATATAGAGACTTAATGACAGAAATAGTACTTACAGACAGTAGCAAAAGACCATTAGTTTATCGAGGGCCTTTTGATTGAAGAACGCGAAGAACTCATCAAATGGAACAGTCAACAGATCATTTGTAATGAGGTCGTGCTCCTGTTTAATATGCAGATACAAAGCATTCTTACCCTCAGACTCTCTGCTGGTTTCCATGTACCAATTATGGAATCTTCGCATCATTGTTGTCAGAGATTTTTCATCTTTGACGAGAGGCTTCCCGTACTCGTATTTGTGTTCATCCACCTCCAAGAAATCAGGAAGTGCATCGTCAGGCAGGTAATCTTCAAGATTGCCATAACCGGCCACCGTCCCCGGAGCATTAGACACATTGAGCGGGGGGCACGATTGCTGTGCTTGTTCGCCGAGATGGGCAATTTTTTCCCCTTTGCTCGTTCTTTTGACCTTTTAGCACTGACATTAGTTCCCGAGCGCTGGGCTTGGAGATATGTCTGTTCAGTAATGCGCTCATAGTTGGTTCTCGGCGGAGACTTTGGTGGTTTCCTTAGGGCATCGATAGTGCGCTTTGCTTTCACCGGATCTACCTTCTCCTCCGGAGGTGGATGTCTCTTTGCTTTCACCCCTTCAAAGAACTCCTTCACGTGGGTCTACACAATCGTATCATTTTCCTCCTCGGACCTCTCGTACGGTAACTTCTCTAGAGGCTTGAGAGATGGACCGTATTTGTATTGCCTCCCGCCTTTGGTTGTGCTGCTAGACGCCGGAGCAGACGGAGCGGCTGCGGCGTCTGTCTTCTTTCGTGCTTGCTTACGAGGCGGAGGAGAAGGAGTATGATGCGTCGGAGCAGCTGGGGCGGCGGCGGGTCTCTTTCGCCCTTGCTGGCGAGGCGGAGAAGGAGGATGCTGCTGGCTGCTCGGGAGCGCCGGCGCAGCCGGAGAAGGAGGCGGGGTGCCGCCATGTGCCGGAGAAGGAGGCGGAGTGCCGCCACGCGTGCCCTGATCGTCACTCGCCGGAGGAGGAGGCGGTGGAGGAGGCGGAGTGCCCTGACTCGCCGGAGCAGGAGGAGGAGGCGGAGGCGTCCAGTTTAGAAGGTTGATGAGCTCCTTCTTCCATAGGCATGGAGTCTTCAGAGCAGAACCCAACCTAGTCTCCCCTTCACCGGTAGGGTGGTCAAGCACGAGGTCCTAAAATCCCTCTGTTATTTCATCCACCATCACCTTAGCATATCCTTTTGGAATCGGCTGGCAGTGATAAGTTGTGTCGGGTCCACTAGGATAAACTTGGCCAACAGCCACCTTGACCTTCAAATTCATCCATCGTGCCATAATGTGGCAATTTTGAGACTCCGTGATACCATCCACGGGATAGCTGGCAGGAGCCATCAAGACATGCTCCGGCTGAAGCAGCTCGGTGGAAGCCACGCTGCTTCTCCGCTGAGATGGCGGGGTAGCTTCGGGGGAAGCTTCGGAAGGTCGTTTGCTGCGATCTGCTGCTTCTCGTTCCTCTTCTTGATCCTCTAGCCCCATTACCCTTTTGTGCAGCGCCTGCAGTTGGTCCTACTCCAGTTTCTTCCTCCTCTCGTGGGTTTTGTAACCCCCTGCGTCCGGAAAACCAACCTTCCACGGAATGGAGCCTGGCGTGCCTCGTCTCCGTCCAGGGTGCTCAGGATTCCCAAGGGCCATTGTGAGCTCGTCCTTCTCCCTGTTTGGAAGGAACGTCCCTCGCTGCGCTGCATCGATATAGTGTCAAAGGTTCTTGACTGGTATTTCCAGTTGCTCGTCCGTCCACTGGCAAAACCCTATTACAGGGTCCAAGGTTCCGCCAGACCCGAAGAACCAAGTCCGGCAATGGTCTGGCCATCTCATTGTCTCTGGTTCGATCCCTTTTTCAAGCAGATCATTCTCAGCCTTGGACCACTTAGGTCGGGCTTGCAGGTAGCCACCTGACCCCGTGCGATGGTGAAGCGTCTTCTTCGCAGCATTTTTCTTGTTTGTCTCTGACATCTTCTTACTCTTTTCCGATGTCTTGTGGGCCACAAATGCGGGCCAGTGATCTTTGATCTTCTCATATTTGCCGATGAATTCTGGTGTCTTTTTATTTTTGACAAACTGGTTCAGCTCTTTCCTCCACCTCCTCATTAGGGTTGCCATCTTCTTAAGAGCACAAGACTTGATTAATTCCTCTTTAACTGGCTTCTCCGGATCCTCCTCTGGCGGTAGGGTGAAATTTGCCTTCAGCTCAGTCCAAAGATATTCATTCTGCATATCATTGACATAAGACACCTCAGGGTCTTCCTCCTTAGGCTTATACCATTGTTGGATGCTGATCGGGATCTTCTCCCTAACAAGAACCCCGCACTGAGCAGAAAATGCCTTCCTTGTCCGGATGGGTTCAATCGGTTCGCCGTCGGGCGCGATTTCTATGATCTCAAACTTTTCATCCGAGCTCAACTTTTTCTTCGGGCCTCATCTCCTTACCGAAGTTGTGCTCGATCCGGAGGGCTAGAAATTATAAGGAAGAAATACGAGAGTAATTAATATGTGTACATATACCAAAACAATGGAAGCATCAATTAACTAGTCAGCACGGGCTAAACTAATATATATATATACCTGGCCGGGCTCGGTTCGGTCACCGGAGCAGTCAGCATGGTCTCCTTCTTGTACCTCCATTGTGTCACCGGAGCCATCATGAACATAGTACTGTTCTTGTACCGGCATTAATGAGCCGAAGCCATCATGAACATAGCCCTCTTCTTCACCCTGTTCTTCCAGCTGACCAACGGTGTCGAGGAGAAATGACGCAACTTCATCCCTTCCATTTGCGATTATGTCCCTCAATATTGCTTCTGTTTCTTCGTATCGGCAGTGCTCCATAGTTTCTGCATATATATTAGTGGCAAACGTAGAACTAGCCAGGCTAATCACAATAAGGAATCATGTTAGTGGCCTCGACGCTGCTTCTCTAGGGTTTGGGGTCGCCTCGACACAACAACGCTTCAAAGGTTTGGGGTGGCCTTGACGACAACGCTCTTTTAACTTGGTAAATTTGGGTGGCCTCGAGAGAGTTAATTTGTCGGGTAGGGGCGCGGCGGGAGGGGGTAGGAGACCAACATCGTTTTCTCTCTAGGGTTTGGGTGTCCTCGAGAGTTTTGGTCGAGCGAGAGGGCCGAGGGGGGGTATATATATCGACCGCCCCTCATGTCGAAGTTACATCGAGGGGGTTATATCGACAACGACGCGACAACGACGAGAAAGGAAAATAATTAAGAAAAAGGAAGAAAAGAGGAAGAAGGAAGAAGGAAGAAGAACAAGAAAAAAAAAGAGGAGAAGAAGAAAAAATAGAAAAAATTTCTATTTTTTCTTCTTCTCCTCTATTCCTTTCTTCTTCTCCTCTTCTTTTTCTTCTTTTTTCCTTTTCTTATTTATTTCTCCTCTTCTTCCTCTCCTCTTCTTCATCTTCTTATTTTCCTTTTTCCTCCCATTCTTTTTCTTCTTCTTTCTTCCTTCTTCCTTCTTCCTCTTTTCTTCCTTTTCCTTATTTTACTTTAAATTTCTCCTCTACACTAACCTAAAATGCACAACCTAAATAAAAAATTAATACATATATAAAAAAACATATATAAACAAAAAATGCTATGAACATTATATTCATACATACATATATATAGCCACATCCATTCATCATATATATAGCTACCACACACATATATACATTATATATACGAAAAAAATGCAATGAACAAAAAATACACTTATGAAAAAAAATACTATGAACATGTACACACATATATATACACATACAAACACATATACACAAAAAATGCAAAAAATTGCTATGGAAATTGCAGGGGCGGCGGGGCGGCGCGCGGCGGCCGCGCAGGCAGGGGCGGCGGCGCGGCGGCCGCGCAGTACAGGGGCGGCGCACGGTGGCCGCGCAGGAGCGCGGGACGGGAGGGGCGCGGGAGCAGGCTGTGCTCACAGGGGGCGGCGGCGACGGCGCAGGCGAGCAGCCTGACGGTGTCGGTGGCGGCGGCGACGGCAAGGTGGAGCAGGGGCGTCGGGCAGCGACGGCGACGAGGAGGAGCAGGGGCGTGTCGGGGGAGAAGTGGGCGATTTGGCCGGAAACTGCTAAGTGTTTGCTTATATAGCAAACCCTTTCGTCCCGGTTGGTGGCACCAACCGGGACTAATGCACCCTTCAGTCCCGGTTGGTGCCACCAACCAGGACCAAAGGCCTCTTTTTCGGCAGCCCAAAGGACGGGAATCGGCGGCCTTTGGTCCCGGTTGGTGGCACCAACCGGGACTAATGCCTCCCCCTTTAGTCCCGGTTGGTGCCACCAACCGGGTCCAAAGGCCCCTGTGCTGCCCGCCTCGGGGCCAAAGTTTAGTCCCACCTCGCTAGTTAAGAGGGGCGCGCAGTGGTTTATAAGCCCCACTGCCGCACCCCACTCGAGCTCCTCTCCACCGCAGGCTTTCGGGCCTACTTGCTATTGCTTTGCCTGATGGGCCTTCTGGGCCTACTGCGGGCCTAAATCCTGGCCCATAGTAGGGTTTCATGTCGTATTCAGGCCGTGGGGGCCCAGTAGGAGGCATTTTTTTTGTTTTCTTTACTTATTGTTGCTATATTTATTTATTTTCCCAGTTTTTTTGTTTTGTTTTCTGCATTATTTATTTTCTTTTGTTTTTTGCTTTATTTTTTAATTGTTTTTGCTTTTAGTTTTAGGAAAATTATAAACTTTCTGTTAGTGCCATTAGTTTTCAAATTTGAAAACACTTTTTTTGTTTTTTTGTTTCCTTTCTTGCTTTATTTATTTTATTTTGTTTCTACTTACAACAAAATACTTATTGTTGTTTTTTTGTTTTGTTTTCTGCATTATTTATTTTCTTTTGTTTTTTGCTTTATTTTTTAATTGTTTTTGCTTTTAGTTTTAGGAAAATTATAAACTTTCTGTTAGTGCCATTAGTTTTCAAATTTGAAAACACTTTTTTTGTTTATTTGTTTTCTTTCTTGCTTTATTTATTTTATTTTGTTTCTACTTACAATAAAATACTTATTGTTGTTTTTTTGTTTTGTTTTCTGCATTATTTATTTTCTTTTGTTTTTTGCTTTATTTTTTAATTGTTTTTGCTTTTAGTTTTAGGAAAATTATAAACTTTCTGTTAGTGCCATTAGTTTTCAAATTTGAAAACACTTTTTTTGTTTTTTGTTTTCTTTCTTGCTTTATTTATTTTATTTTGTTTCTACTTACAACAAAATACTTTTTGTTGTTCTTTTGTTTTGTTTTCTGCATTATTTATTTTCTTTTGTTTTTTGCTTTATTTTTTAATTGTTTTTGCTTTTAGTTTTAGGAAAATTATAAACTTTCTGTTAGTGCCATTAGTTTTCAAATTTGAAAACACTTTTTTTGTTTTTTTGTTTTCTTTCTTGCTTTATTTATTTTATTTTGTTTCTACTTACAACAAAATACTTATTGTTGTTTTTTTGTTTTGTTTTCTGCATTATTTATTTTCTTTTGTTTTTTGCTTTATTTTTTAATTGTTTTTGCTTTTAGTTTTAGGAAAATTATAAACTTTCTGTTAGTGCCATTAGTTTTCAAATTTGAAAACACTTTTTTTGTTTTTTTGTTTTCTTTCTTGCTTTATTTATTTTATTTTTTTTCTACTTACAATAAAATACTTATTGTTGTTTTTTTGTTTTGTTTTCTGCATTATTTATTTTCTTTTGTTTTTTGCTTTATTTTTTAATTGTTTTTGCTTTTAGTTTTAGGAAAATTATAAACTTTCTGTTAGTGCCATTAGTTTTCAAATTTGAAAACACTTTTTTTGTTTTTTTGTTTTCTTTCTTGCTTTATTTATTTTATTTTGTTTCTACTTACAACAAAATACTTTTTGTTGTTTTTTTGTTTTGTTTTCTGCATTATTTATTTTCTTTTGTTTTTTGCTTTATTTTTTAATTGTTTTTGCTTTTAGTTTTAGGAAAATTATAAACTTTCTGTTAGTGCCATTAGTTTTCAAATTTGAAAACACTTTTTTTGTTTTTTTGTTTTCTTTCTTGCTTTATGTATTTTATTTTATTTCTACTTACAACAAAATACTTATGTTGCTATTTTTAATTATTACGAGGGCCGAACCATAAGACATTAAAGAATTTCAAATGAACTCTGAAAAAGTTGAAAGTTGGCATGGTATCATAAATTGACCCACATAGCATGTGCATGTACAAAACGGACAATGGTATCATACTCGTCAGTTACAAAGTTGGCATGCTATCATCATAATAGTTGCGGGAGAAAGTCTTCACTTTTTCTTCGCTTGTGTCATTTTCTTATTGTACCGTAACCATGGATAATCTTCATCGTTTATCAGGATGCTGGGTCAGCATTGACTTTGAAGGGAGGAATTTCATGAAACTTTTCATAATCTTCAGACATGTCTGTCTTGTCCTCCACTCCCACAATGTCCCTTTTTCCTGAAAGAACTATGTGGCGCTTTGGCTCATCGTATGATGTATTCGCTTCCTTGTCTTTTCTCTTTCTCGGTCTGGTAGACATGTCCTTCACATAGATAACCTGTGCCACATCATTGGCTAGGACGAACGGTTCGTCAGTGTACCCAAGATTTTTCAGATCCACTGTTGTCATTCCGTACTGTGGGTCTACCTGTACCCCGCCTCCTGACAGATTGACCCATTTGCACTTAAACAAAGGGACCTTAAAATCTACCCCGTAGTCAAGTTCCCATATGTCCACTATGTATCCATAATATGTGTCCTTTCCCCTCTCGGTTGTTGCATCAAAGCGGACACCGCTGTTTTGGTTGGTGCTCTTTTGATCTTGGTCAATCGTGTAAAATGTATTCCCGTTTATCTCGTATACTTTCCAAATCAATACAGTCAAAGATGGTCCCCTGGACAACAAGTACAGCCCATCACAAACAGTGTTGTCACCTCTGATACGTGCTTCCAACCAACTGCTGAAAGTCCTGATGTGTTCACATGTAATCCACTCGTCGCACTGCTCCGGGTGTTTGGAGCGCAGACTGTTCTTGTGTTCATCGACATACGGGGTCACCAAGGTAGAGTTCTGTAGAACTGTGTAGTGTGCTTGAGACCAAGAATATCCGTCCCTGCATATTGTTGAGTCCCTTCCAAGCGTGCCTTTTCCAGTCAGTCTTCCCTCATACCGCGATTTAGGGAGACCTATCTTCTTAAGGCCAGGAATGAAGTCAACACAAAACCCGATGACATCCTCTGTTTGATGGCCCATGGAGATGCTTCCTTCTGGCCTAGCGCGGTTACGGACATATTTCTTTAGGACTCCCATGAACCTCTCAAAGGGGTACATATTGTGTAGAAATACGGGGCCCAGAATGACAATCTCGTCAACTAGATGAACTAGGACGTGCGTCATGATATTGAAGAAGGATGGTGGGAACACCAGCTCGAAACTGACAAGACATTGCACCACATCACTCCTTAGCCTTGGTATGATTTCTGGATCGATCACCTTCTAAGAGATTGCATTGAGGAATGCACATAGCTTCACAATAGCTTCACAAGAAAGGTGTTGTGATTGCTGCTCTGCTCCCCGAAAGGATTAATGCCATCCGCGCTTAAAGCAAACCATACGTTCATTGGCTCACTTGCAAACTCATCCAAGTACTTTCTCTCGATTTTTCTCCACTGCGACCCGTCAGCGGGTGCTCTCAACTTCCCGTCTTTCTTACGGTCCTCACTGTGCCATCGCATCAACTTGGCATGCTCTCTGTTTCTGAACAGACGTTTCAACCGTGGTATTATAGGAGCATACCACATCAACTTCGCAGGAACCCTCTTCCTGGGGGGCTCGCCGTCAACATCACCAGGGTCATCTCGTCTGATCTTATACCGTAATGCACCGCATACCGGGCATGCGTTCAGATCCTTGTACGCACCGTGGAAGAGGATGCAGTCATTAGGGCATGCATGTATCTTCTGCACCTCCAATCCTAGAGGGCATACGACCTTCTTTGCTGCGTATGTACTGTCGGGCAATTCGTTATCCTTTGGAAGCTTCTTCTTCAATATTTGCAGTAGCTTCTCAAATCCTTTGTCAGGCACAGCATTCTCTGCCTTCCACTGCAGCAATTCCAGTATGGTACCGAGCTTTGTGTTGCCATCTTCACAATTGGGGTACAACCATTTTTTGTGGTCCTCTAACATGTGATCGAACTTCAGCTTCTCCTTTTGACTTTCGCATTGCGTCCTTGCATAGACAATGACCTGGCAGAGATCATCATCATCGGTCACATCGTCTGGTTCCTCTTGATCTTCAGCAGCTTCGCCCGTTGCAGCATCATCGTGCACATCGTCTAGTTCCTCTTGATCTTCAGTAGCATCACCGTATTCAGGGGGCACATAGTTGTCATCGTACTCTTCTTCTTCGCCGTCTTCCATCATAACCCCTATTTCTCCGTGCCTCATCCAAACATTATAGTGTGGCATGAAACCCTTGTAAAGCAGGTGGGTGTGAAGGATTTTCCGGTCAGAGTAAGACTTCGTATTCCCACATATAGGGCATGGACAACACATAAAACCATTCTGCTTGTTTGCCTCAGCCACTTCGAGAAAATCATGCACGCCCTTAATGTACTCGAAGGTGTGTCTTGAACTGTACATCCATTGCCGGTTCATCTGCATGCATTATATATAATTAAGTGTGTCAAAAATCATTACAGAACATAATGAATAGATAATTAAGTGACCAAATTAATAGAAGTTCATCATCACATTAAAACCAAAGTACATACATAGTTCTCATCTAACAACATAAAGCTCTGCAGAGCATCTAAATTAATTAAACCATACACTGAAACTATGTAAAACATTTTAATGCGAAAACAAATGCGATCATAATCGCAACCAATGTAACAACTGATCCAATGGCATAATGATACCAAGCCTCGGTATGAATGGCATATTTTCTAATCTTTCTAATCTTCAAGCGCATTGCATCCATCTTGATCTTGTGATCATCGACGACATCCGCAACATGCAACTCCAATATCATCTTCTCCTCCTCAATTTTTCTAATTTTTTCCTTCAACAAATTGTTTTCTTCTTCAACTAAATTTAACCTCTCGACAATAGGGTCGGTTGGAATTTCCGGTTCAACAACCTCCTAGATAAATAAAATCTATGTCACGTTGGTCGGCATAATTGTCATAAACAATAAATGAACCAATAGTTATGAAAAGATAATATATACCACATCTGAATCATAGACAGGACGAGGGCCGACGGGGGCGGATACCAAAACAATCGCACTATATAAGATGCAATAATAAAAGTAAGAAAATTATACAAGTATCTATATAAATATACAAGTAAGATTTTTTTTTTTCCTTTCAGAAAGAAGATAAGAATAAGAGGCTCACCACGGTGGTGGCGGCGACGAGATCGGCGCGGGCGATCGACGGTGGTGAAGACGGGGACGGGACGTGACGGACCGCTAAACCTAGACAAATATTGAGGAAAATGGAGCTTGGAGGTCGAGCTTGGAGAGGAGAAAGCTTAAGTAGTGTGGCTCGGGCATTCCATCGAACACCTCGTGTGCATAGGAGGTGAGCTAGAGCATCACAAAGCTCTCCCCTCGCCGGCCACGAAAAACAGAGCACTCCCAGTGCTCTGCTCGCGGGCGAGGGGTAGATATAGGCAACTAATTGGTCCCGGTTCGTGCCATGAACCGGGACTAAAGGGCAGCCTTTGGTCCCGGTTCACCCCACCAACCGGGACCACTGGTGGTGGACCAGGAGTGAGGCGCATTTGTCCCGGTTCGTCCCACCAACCGGAACCAATAGGTCCAGCCGAACTGGGACCAATGGCCCACGTGGCCCGGCCGGCCATCGGGGCTCACGAATCGGGTCCAATGCCCCCATTGGTCCCGGTTCTAGATTGAACCGGGACTAATAGGCTGACCCGACCTGGACCATTGCCCCCTTTTCTACTAGTGTGCTCATTGCCATTACCAATTTCATTGGACGACCTCATGCTTAAATGATGGACACTTTGCGTCCGCTAACCATTGTATTTCCAAGTGTCCCTTGTATTTGCTCTTTTCACATGTCTACCATTCCGACGACACCTCGGAGTACTTTGCTCGTGGCTTGACATACACCTCGTCCAACTACAAGTCCATCCATGCCTACCGTGTACATGACGATATGGTTTATGATACGAGGATGGATCTTTCCCAAGGGGGAGGAGATGATGCGGAGCATCCTACGACTATCTCCATGTACACCATCATAGCACCTCAAGCTCCAAGTGAACCTACCGGACTTAAGGTGAACCCTCTCCTCTTCGAGATTTACATGAATATCCTTTGGACTTGGTCACTACCTCAAATGGAAACTCTGTGCATTCTGAGGTACCAAGAAGAAGACCATGAAGAGGCACGGACGGAGACACAAGCACCTATGGAGGAGGAGACGGAAGAAGGACGCTCGAGACGCAAAGCAAAGGAGGTGTCGAACTACCCCAGGTGCCCGGCCACCAGCAGCTCGGGTGCCCGGCCACCTCCTACAGCCGGCTGGGTGAGCCCCTGGCCGCCCCGGGTGCCCGGCCCTTCCCTGGTGCTGGCCTCGGCCGCCCCGGGTGTCCGGCCATTTGGCCCCGGGTGCCCGTCCCCCTGCCTGGGCGCTGCCCCCGCCGCCCCCGGGTGCCCGGGCCATCACCCCCGGCTGCCCGGCTTCCTCCTGAGCGTGGCCCAGCCCGCACCGGGTGCCCAGGCCATCAACCACCGGGTGCCCGACCCCTACAGCCCAAGGTTGCGGCCTCCCTGACCAGACCGGGTGCCCCCCGACACATCTCTCTTCGGGTGCCCGGACACCGCCGGTTGTGCCTGCATGCACTATGGGCATAATGACCCTTGTACCCCTTTCTCCCTCATAATTCGTCCCTAGACTATATATACCCCTTTCCTAGCTCATTTAGAGGATAGCAAAGTATATGAGATACATTAGAGAGCTTTGGTCCTTGTACCCAGTCCTCTAGGAGATCAAGACCTCCTAGGAGAAGATCCCTAGTGGATATCAAGCCCCCAACTTGGGAAGGATCCCCATCATAGGATCATCAAGACCTCTCTCCTCATAGGATTGGGATGAATTAGTTACATTGTATCTCTCCTTTGTTGTCCTTGAATCATCGTGATCTCTTGTGTGTTCTTGGATCTAGCATATGTGTGATTGGATCTAGTCAATTTGATTATTTCCCCTCTCTTGTGTTCTTCGTGTTCTTCGTGTTCTTCGTGTTCTTGGGGATTTCCCCTCCAATTCGTGAAAGATCTCCATCTAGGGTTCCACCCTACAACACATGTGGTTGCAGAGATCTATAGGTACTCGTCCGACGCATCTGCGGTCATGCCATAGGCAAGCCTCCTCAATGCAGTTGCGCACCTTTGATAACCAAAGAATCAAATGTTACCAGTGGCATCCTTCTTCAATATGAAATAGTCATCATAAGCCCAGGCACCATTGTAGAGGCGATCAAACATAATTCGCTTTATTCGAAATTCACGGTTGAAAATGGACTCGAATAGCACACCGGGGACAAAGTAGTCATCCATCAACATCATATGCCCCCGTGCCCTCTTCCTATTCAGCACTCGGTGCCCCTTGATTGATCCTTTGAAACTGAGAACATGCTCCTCCACCGTTGGGCATCTTCAAGAACCTCATGCATCATCGTTGTTTCATCCTCATATTCGTCCTCCTATAACGAGGACAAGTCCATGATCTCGGCGTAGAAGTACTCCGTGGCTGAATCCATCATGTTTGCTTCAAAGTAAACAACAAAAATGCCAATACATTTGGCTACGGCATTTGGCCAAACACTTTTCAAGCGTGTTGTCCGCCATGGATGACAATGTTCAAGGGTGGAGGGTACCTGGGCGGCGGACGAACCAGGGGTGGTAGGGAGGCATAGGCAAGTAGGCTGGCACCCAGGTGGTGTGGTGGAGGTCCGATAAGGCTTGAGCGACAGAGTGAGTACTACATCGGAAGCGGGGGTCTCAGACTACCTGGATACATAGAGAAGGCGGAGGAACGAAGAGAGAAAAGTTGGGCTTCGGTAGGGTTTTCTATGGGTCGGGGGTGTCAGCGTCCAACGTGGCGGCTGTTCGGACGTCTGCAAATCTCTTCCAGGTGTGCTTCCAGTTTACGGGAATTCGGACGCGCGGACCGATCTACGGACGTCTAATTAACAACGTTGGAGGGCACAAAATGCCCAGACAACACGGTCGAACGTTCAAGGGTGGTTTGACGCACAACTTTGGATATGCTCTTAGGTTTTGTTCAAGATACAACTTGGATAAAACGGTAATCCGCTCCACCCAACACAGTGGGGTTTGGGGCCCACTACAGATTATAATTAACCAACAAAAATCCGATTCGATATCAACCCAACACAGTGGGGTTTGGGATGACCGCCATCGCTAACGAACACTGGCATTCTAAGTCTGAGGTGACGTGGACATTTTAGTTCTATGTTTGGTAAACAACTTAGCAGAAAAATATAGACTTTCGCGGGAGATACTACTTTTCTTTTCATGGAAATCCAGGAGATATTTGCTAGAAGATACTACATACAGAGACTGCTTGAGTGAGTGAGGAAAACTATTTGCTAGAAGATACTACATACAGAGACTGCTTGAGTGAGAGAGACTCTCTCACTCACGCTCAAGCAGTCTCTGTATGTAGTATCTGAGACTCAAGCAGTCTCTGTATGTAGTATCTTCTAGCAAATATCTCCTGGATTTCCATGTTGGTGGACTGTTGAGTCAGCAGATCATATCCACTTCAGCACAACCTGCACCCATCGTTGCTCATTTAATTTCGCACACGCTGCACACCATGTTGGCTCCGATATTTAGTTGGGCTCGAGTCAGGTCATGGTTTGATTTTCATCTTGTTTGCTTTAATAATCATGTATGATTGCCGCACGTTTTGCCATTTGTAATTACAAAGTTTACTAGTGTATTTTCCATATTAGGGTGCTCTTAATGCATTGCATTGCATCTTAAGCTATATCATATCCATTAAATATGAACTTAGGATTGTAGTATCTTATTTTATCTTTTGGTGATAATTGTATCTTATTGTTTTACATCCGAAAGATCTATGATTAATCAGTTTTGCTAATTGTCAGTCGACTGAGACTTGGTTATGTCCTCAGTTGATGCTATATCGTTTGATCTTGCATGGAGATATGTGCAATTTGTTTCCTTTTTTTCCTTCTTATAAGTCTCAGTCACTTAGCCACACTCATGATTAATTTGTTTTACGAGAGAAAGTATTGTCTTGGTTAACGAAATAGGCGCCCTGCTTTATAGATAAAGCAATGGTCCAAATTCAGATATGGTAAGTCTCTCTTTCCTAGTTAAAAAAAGTGTCATACTGATTTTTTTTTCACATGGTCATGATTCTATACCTACTATTAAAGGGAATAGATATTCTTGGTTTGGTTTCGCTTTATTTCGTCCCGTTATGAGGCTTTTGTCCGTTTGAGGAAAATAAAATCGGACCTACAAATCATGAAGTAACACGACGTAGACCTACACTTAAAACTAAGCCAAGCCGGCCGGCCGGCCCATATCTCTATTTCTTAGTTGCCAAAAGAAACGAAGCTGCTGGCCCATATCGATGAAGGAAAGGACGCATAAAGCGTATCGAGGCGCCGCTCGCTGGCTTCCTACAGGAGTCCAAATCCTATTTAAATTCTTACAGGCGTCCGAAACCTACTTAGAGGCAGGCACCTTTTGTGCTACAAATACATCCTATCTCCAATTATTCTTATATATCTTACACAATCCCAAGTCTTTTGTTCAATTAACTTGTTAGTTTCACACGTCGTCACCTTCAGTTCAATTAAGTTGTTTGACAAGTCAGCTTTACATCATGTATTTTTGTTATCTGTTTCCATATACGACATCCTTCAACATGTCTATGAACACTGGTACCTGTAATGTAAAAAATAAAATTTATCATCAGCGATTTGGATTATCCAAACAAGTAATATACCAAAGTTTACTTTGAGCAAGAAATTTACAAGATCTTTTATATGACACGTTGAATCATATTTAAACACCATTATTGACAAGGGAAAAATAGATGCAAAAACAATTAGGGAGAAATTAAAAAGGAAATATAATTATGAAAATAAAACATGTTAGTCATAAAAAATGATTACACTTTTTAACATTATTTACAATTTTCAAGTAATGTTATAAAATTACAAAAAAAACTAAAAAATTCCAGGTTATTCTAAACAAACAAAAACGATTGAAAGACTACTACTTATATCACTACTTCGTCATTGGACGAATATGCGGAGCTGAAATATATTGTGACGAAGAATGTTAAGGAGGCTTCTTCACATTCACATTTCATGGACTGAAATGCGATACTCGGATTTACATTATTTCTGACTTTGTCAAGGTTGGATATAAGAAATGTTGCGAAATGACACACGCAGCAGGTTCTATTAACTTTATCGCCCGTTGCAACGCACGGGCATTTGTACTAGTAAGATATAATACAACGTGGAGCACCGGGAGCCAATCTGGACTGCTACCATTGCGCCTGCCATATCGGCGTTTGGTCCTTCCTTAGCAACGAAGTGAATAGGGAGGATGGTGGAGACGGGGGAGTAGGGGCGATACCCGAGTAGATACGAATTGGTATTTTTTTTCAGAAACGGAGTTTGACATGGATAATACATACTCGGTCAAACATGCACTCGTTTGACTTTTGAAAAAAAATACACCTTATATAAAGGAACAGAGAGAGTAATATTTATCAGAACACATTAGAGCATAGCTCAGCAAAAGTATCCATGTGCGAATGTCAAAGGATTTAAACTATACATTACTGAGGAACCCTTGCAAACCTTCCCATGAAGTTCCTGCATTAGTTCCAGAAATCAAAAAGAAAGAGAGTTGTTGATATAATCATCAAGGCCAAAGTGCATTGAGCATTGCAGTATCTCTACGTGCATTGTGTTGGTAAATCCTGGCATCAACTAGGTGCATAATCCGGTGCATCATCCAAAAAAGACGCCACGAAAAGAAACAAAGAAAGAAACAATGCTACACTCAGTATCGCAGTATACTATTTGACGGCTGGTTATACGTTAACTGAATATGCACTCTCTGTCAGAGAAGTTAACTGTCGGCGTCATTACTCATTACGTACTAGCTTACGTAGGTGCGTGCGATCGATCGATAGATTAACGTCTAATAATCCCATAATCCCTTAGGCACTTGCAGCTAGCGATGGCTTTGTCGTTGGCGGTCAACCGCACTGCATCGTCTACCGCTCGACGGCGACATTGCTGATAAAACCTAGCCAGGAGTACTGAGTACACAGTGCAGTTACTACTTACTTAGTAGAAGTCACTAGGACTAGTTAGTACTTGCACCGTTGCACGCACACTGTCGCCATCGACCTATGCGTAACAATGTAATTAACCTGGGTTTTGCCTAACAAATTTGAAAGTTTAGTGCCGTGCGTTAATCACACATGCACGGGAAGCAATGGAGAAACTGCTGCATTAGCCTTGGGTCGACCGTAAATCCGTAATTAGCAAGTGAGATAGCGCGCAAGAAAGATTTCAGCGGATGCTCGACCGTACTTTCCTCTGCTGGTACGTACAACAAAATCATCATATCATAACATTATATGAGAACTCGCAAGATACTTGGCACTCACGCTCACGCGTCACATAAGTTTCATCTCCCTGCTAGCTATAGTACTAGAGCAGCTTGTCAAAACCTAGGCTGGTCATCTCATGAAACCGACATGTCGACGGGATGTACCATAGAGTACATACGTACGTAATTACAGCTATGAGAGGCAACCTAGCTATCAACTGTGAAACGATGCACACAATGTAGGGATGGAGAGGCTCTCGTGTGATTCGTCGACTGAGGGTCTGTTAGTTTACTTGTGGACGGTGGTATCTTCCCAGATTCCTAGGATTATTGCAGTCTCAGCCGACGATTCTTCTCGGAACATTCTTGGCCTCAAGGTTCGAAGAAATGCTCCATGGGATCTCAAATTTATATTTCTATCAAAAATACATCGATTCTACTAGTATTTCTCTTGTAAAAGATAAGATGCATTATTTAATGAAGAATATGTTGCACATACAACAGGAATCAACTGTTATAATTCTTCAAACCATATGAGGTCAACCCAAATGGTGCAGATTAGGTCTACCGGGTTTTTTGTTTAGAGGCAGTGGCGGAGCTTGACGGTGATTATTGGGGGGGGGGGGGGGGGGGGGGCGAGGACAAAACACTCAATTTCCAAGGGATAAAATACCCAAAAATATCAATCTCAGCCCTCTAAAAAAAATCTTCACAAAACTAGTCAAGGCTGGGGGGGCATGGCACCTGCAGCTTTGTACATAGCTCCGCCAGTGTTTAGAGGTATGAATGTTGAGATAGAGATGCTGGACCTAGAGGCGACGAGTATTTATCAAGAGTCTATGTTGTTCATGTTTGTTTTGGTATTTTCAATCTGATGTGCATTATCAATGTCATCAACTATTAAAATTAAATCGTTCCTCAAAATAATTTCACCATTCTCAAATTTTGATCCAAACTCTCGTATTATCCAAAATTTGAATACAATGACTATGGCTTGAATGATCAAGGGTTTATCATGCAGTGATCCCCTAGTGTGTACAATATTACTTACGGGAGTGTCAAGCTTTGTTGAGCAACATTTTAAGTCACTGTTGTGAAGTATAGAACCATGTGGTAATTAACAATTTGAAAAGATTCTCAACAATGCGGAACAATAAAGAAGAGAACGCCCAATAGGACCCCGTTTCCCTCCTCAGGTGCGACTCGGGGTGGTGACACAAACCCTGGTGCCACAACCGCTTACTTGGGCAACTGCCAACATTTGTCACTATTGGCCTTTCTCCCGAAAAGGGCACGTGCGGTCATGTGGTGTTGTGTCGTGGATGAAGATGTTGCATAATGCAGGCACCACGCATACAACACTGTTGGAAATATGCCCTAGAGGCAATAATAAATTAGTTATTATTATATTTCCTTGTTCATGATAATCGCTTATTATCCATGCTATAATTGTATTGATAGGAAACTCAGATACATGTGTGGGTACATAGACAACACCATGTCCCTAGTAAGCCTCTAGTTGACTAGCTCGTTGATCAATAGATGGTTACGGTTTTCTGACCATGGACATTGGATGTCGTTGATAACGGGATCACATCATTAGCAGAATGATGTGATGGACAAGACCCAATCCTAAGCCTAGCACAAAGATCGTGTAGTTCGTATGCTAAAGCTTTTCTAATGTCAAGTATCATTTTCTTAGACCATGAGATTGTGCAACTCCCGGATACCGTAGGAATGCTTTGGGTGTACCAAACGTCACAACGTAACTGGGTGGCTATAAAGGTGCACTACAGGTATCTCCGAAAGTGTCTGTTGGGTTGGCACGAATCGAGACTGGGATTTGTCACTCTGTGTAAATGGAGAGGTATCTCTGGGCCCACTCGGTAGGACATCATCATAATGTGCACAATGTGACCAAGGGGTTGATCATGGGATGATGTGTTACGGAACGAGTAAAGAGACTTGCCGGTAACGAGATTGAACAAGGTATGAGTATACCGATGATCAAATCTCGGGCAAGTATAATACCGCTAGACAAAGGGAATTGTATACGGGATTGATTGAGTCCTTGACATCGTGGTTCATCCGATGAGATCATCGTGGAACATGTGGGAGCCAACATGGGTATCCAGATCCCGCTGTTGGTTATTGACCGGAGAACGTCTCGGTCATGTCTGCATGTGTAACGCCCTCGATGCGGCTATAACTCCCACGTGTCGAGGCACGACTTAGAGGCATAACCGCATTGAAAGCAATGTCGCAAGTCAGGCAATCATTACAACATCCCATGTAATACATAATAAAAAGGGGGAGATAACATAGTTGGCTTACACTCGCCACGTCACATCAGAGTACATAAATAACATCCATCAAACAAGCACTCATGGCCCGACTACGGCGCCAAAATAGAAAAGACCCCCAACATGCGACAAGGTCCTGAATCGATAACCCCAACTAGGCACCACTACTGATCATCCGGAAAAGAAACATAGTATCGCTGAGAGTCCTCGTCGAACTCCCACTTGAGCTCGTACTCGTCACCTGGAGCGGACTCACCTGGACCTGCATCTGGAGTTGTAGTATCTGTGAGCCACAGGGACTCAGCAATCTCACACCCACGCGATCAAGACTATTTAAGCTCATAGGAATGGATAAGGCCAATATGTGTGGAGCTGCAGCAAGCGACTGGCATATGTGGTGGCTAACTTATACGCAAAAGAGAGCGAGGAGAGAAGGCGAAGCACGAGCGAGAAGCTAAAGGAACATCCTGCGCAAGCATAACTCCAACACCGTGTCCACTTCCCGGACTCCGCCGAGAAGGGGCCATCACGGTAACACACACGGTTGATTCATTTTAATTAAGTTTAATTAAAGTTATCTACAACCGGACATTAACAAATTCCCATCTGCCCATAACCGCGGGCACGGCTTTCGAAAGATCAATCCCTGCAGGGGGGTCCCAACTTAGCCCATAACAAGCTCTCACGGTCAACGAAGGAATAGACCTCCACCCAAGACACACCGATCAGACTCGGTATCTCGGTACAACAAGATGATTCGGCAGGTTAAAACAAGTCCAGCAACACCGCCCGAATGTGCCGACAAATCCCGATAGGAGCTGCACATATCTCTTTCTCAGGGCACGCTCGGATAGGTCAAGCTACGAGTAAAACCAAACCTCAAGTTTCCCCGAGGTGGCCCCGCAGGCTGCCTGGTTCGGACCAACACTCAGAGGAGCACTGGCCCGGGGGGGGGTTAAAATAAGATGACCCTCGGGCTCCGGAAACCCAAGGGAAAAAGAGGCTAGGTGACAAATGGTAAAACCAATGTTGGGCATTGCTGGAAAAGCTTTAATCAAGACGAACTATCAAGGGGTTCCCATTATAGCCCAACCGTGTAAGGGACGCAACATTCCGGGAACATAACACCGATATGACGGAAACTAGGGCGGCAAGAGTGGAACAAAACACTAGGCGAGAGGCCGAGCCTTCCACCCTTTACCAAGTATATAGATGCGTTAAGATAACATAGCAATATAATGATATCCCAACAAGCAATATAAATGTTCCAACAAGGAACGGCTCCAATCTTCACCTGCAACTAACAACGCTATAAGAAGGGCTGAGCAAGCGGTAACATAGCCAATCAACGGTTTGCTAGGACAAAGGTGGGTTAGAGGTTCAACATGGCAATTGGGAGGCTGACAAGCAAAAGGTAGGCATCGAAGCAGTGGCAAGCAAAAGAGCGAGCAAACTAGCATAGCAAAGATAGTAGTGATTTCGAGGGTATGATCATCTTGCCTGCACAGTTGTCAGAGTTGACTGGATCCTCACAAGCAAACTCAACGGGCTCCTCGGTAGCGAACTCGTCTCCCGGCTCTACCCAAAGACAAACAAGCAACAAGGACACAATCAACCACGGGCAAGACCAAGCAACATGATGAAATGACGATATGCTATGCGGGATGCGATGCGGGATGCAAAATGCAAGATATGACAGGAAATGCATGAACCTGGCATCAACTTGGAAAACCAAGTGTGCCACTGGATAGAGGGGATGAAATCGCTTGAAAACGATATAAAGATCATAGGAATCGGAGCTACGGTTTGGAAATGGCAAGCGTTTTAAGATATGACACCGGTCTGCGATTTATAGCAAGTAGGCATCTAAATGCAACGAAAAGAACATGCTACAGCCACCAAACATGAAAACAAAATATATGGCAGTGATGTACACAAGATGGTTGACAAAACACTAGCACTGAGCCATAGGCAAATTCATCCATTAAGAGGTTCAAACAAGCATGGCTAAAACGCAAATGCAAAACAGATTTCAGACTTAGTGAAATTAACACTAGTCTGAAATTTCAGATCACGAAGCCCTCTTCGGAGCAGCAAAACAACATGATAGAAAACCTGAACATGACAAGTAAGAACATGGCATGGAGCTACTCAACAAGCTTAACAAAACACCCAAAGTGACCTGGGGCCAAAAGGGTTCACAAAATACTCTACCGAGCTCACGAACATCGCTCGAACACAATCAGTTTTCAGACTTAGTGAAAACTGAGACATGCTGAAATTTAACTCACGAAGGCATGTAAACGAGCTCGATGCACTCACTACGGTGCAAGTCATGGCAAGGAAAGCATATCACCAGCAAGAAGGCACAAAGTGCTAGCTACACATGGCAAGAACGAAGGCATAGCATGCATGGAACGCTAACGGTAGCATCGGCGAAATCGCAAACAAGTTGACGATCTGCCCAGATTAACAATGAAGCAAAAGTTGAGCTCGATTGAGTCAACCTAGAGCACTCCACAAATGCAAACAAAGACATGGATGGATAGAGCATAACATAAATATCAAAACTCCCTTACTGATCATCCTCAAAAGAGGCACGGATCACTAGGAAACAAGCTGGACATATAGCATCATGAACTAAAATATCCCAGACTTAGCGAAAATCGCTAAGTCCCTGAAATCTGCAATCTCAGGTACCTCTCTTCGCAAGCTTGCACAAGACAACACACACATCCTAAAAATGCATGGGTGGCACCTCTGGAAAGAAGACAAAATGCTTCCCAATTCATCCCAAAGGGGCACAGGCATATCATGCACGAATTAAATATAGCAAAAATGACAAAAGTGCATGATGAACTAACGGATCTGCAATTTAACTCACGAAGCCTCCTTCTAACAGCATTTTGGGTATCAAGATGACCTCAAATGCAAATGATGCAATGGAATGAAATGATGTACATGTCGACGAAGATTTTGATATATCATACGCCCAAAACGGAGCTACGGTTGCAAAGTTACGGGACCTCGAACAGAGCAACATGGATCAAAATCTAGGACTTAGAAAAATCGGGGTTAGGGTTTACTGTTCACGCGACCGGATCCAGATCGGGATCGCGGCGCGGAAGCCGAGGCACCGGGAGCCGGGGATCGCCGGGGAGAGGGGCTCGCCGGGGCGGCGCGAGGGGCGGCGAGGAGCCGGCGAGGCGCGGGCGGGCGCGGGGACCGGCGGCGGGGCGGCGCCCGGCCGGGCGCGGGGCGCGGGGCCGGCGGCGGCGCGCGGCGGCGGCGCCGCGCGGAGAAGAGGCGGCGGGGAGGCGAAGGCGGCGGGGCGCGGATGGGCCGCGGGGCCGCTGGGCCTCGGGCCCGCGGGGCGGCGGCGACTGGGTCCGCGGGCACGTGGCGGCGGCGGTGGATGGCGGCGGCGGCGGACGATGTCCGGCCGGGGCGGACACGTCCGACGGCGGCCGGAGGAGTTTTTTTAGGGTTTCGGGAAGAGGGAGAGATCCGAAAACGGAGGGGTGTATATATAGGCATAGAGGGAGCTAGGAGAGTCCAAATGAGGTGCGGTTTTCGCCCACACGATCGTGATCGAACGCTCTAGGACATGGAGCAGAGTTTGGTGGGTTTTGGGCCAAATTTGGGGGGTGTTGGGCTGCAACACACACGAGGCCTTTTCGGTCCCTCGGTTAACCGTTGGAGTATCAAACGAAGTCCAAATGACCCGAAACTTGACAGGCGGTCTACCGGTAGTAAACCAAGGCCGCTTGGCAAGACTCGGTCCAATCCGGAAATGTTTAAACCCCACACGAGAAAGAAAGGTAGAAATGACCACCGGAGGAGAACGAAACGCCGGAATGCAAAACGGACAACGGGGAAAATGCTCGAATGCATGAGACGAACATGTATGCAAATGCAATGCACGTGATGACATGATAAGAGATGCACGAAAAAGAAAACAACACACGGAGACAAAGACCCAAACCCGAGAAATAAATATAACTTAGCGCCGGAGACGGCAAGAGTTGGATACAAAAATGGAAAGTATATCTGGGGCGTTACAACACTCCACCACTACGAAAAGATCTCGTCCCGAGATCTAGGACTGAAAGAACTCCGGGTACTCAGAACGGAGGTGATCCTCGCGTTCCCAGGTAGCTTCACGGTCGGAATGGTGTGACCACTTGACTTTGAGAAATTTGATTGACTTGTTGCGAGTTTTGCGTTCAGTCTCTTCAAGAATAGCAACTGGGTGCTCACGATAGGAGAGATCTTCTTGGAGCTCAATGTCCTCGAAGTTGACGGTGCGGTCAGGAGTCTTGAAGCACTTTCGAAGCTGAGAGACGTGGAACACATCATGAACATTTGCAAAGTTTGAAGGAAGCTCGAGTTGATAGGCGAGGTCGCCTCTCTTGCTGACAATCTTGAAAGGTCCCACGTATCTAGGGGCAAGCTTCCCTTTGATACCGAAGCGACGAGTACCTTTCATGGGAGAGACGCGGAGGTAAACATGATCTCCGATCTCGAAAACCAATTCACGGTGCTTACTATCATAGTAGCACTTCTGGCGGGATTGAGCTGCTTTGAGGTTATCACGAATGACTTTGCACATGTCTTCTGCTTCTGTGATTAAGTCATTACCCAGCAGCTGACGTTCACCGGTTTCGGACCAGTTGAGAGGGGTACGGCACTTCCTGCCATACAGAATTTCAAAGGGGGCCTTGCCCGAACTTGCTTGAAAGCTGTTGTTGTATGAGAATTCAGCATAAGGAAGACAATCCTCCCACTTCATGCCGAAGGAGATCACACAAGCCCTGAGCATATCTTCAAGAATCTGATTGACACGCTCGACTTGACCGCTTGTTTGAGGATGGAACGCTGTGCTGAAGCGGATGTTGGTGCCCATGGCCTTCTGAAAAGAATCCCAAAACTTGGAGGTAAAGATGCTGCCACGGTCTGAAGATATCACTTGAGGAATACCGTGCAGAGAGACAATGCGAGAGGTATAGAGTTCCGCCAATTGAGCTGCAGTGATTGACTCTTTGATAGGTAGAAAATGAGCCACCTTGGTGAGCTTGTCGATGACGACAAATATAGCATCATTGCCACGCTTGGACTTTGGAAAACCAGTCACGAAGTCCATTTCAATGTGGTCAAACTTCCATTCTGGAATGGCAAGAGGTTGGAGGAGACCAGCTGGCCTTTGGTGTTCTGCCTTCACTCTTCTACAGACATCACATTCGTTCACGAATTGAGCGATCTCGCGCTTCATTCGAGTCCACCAATAAGCTTGCTTGAGGTCCTGATACATCTTCGTACTACCAGGGTGGATGGAGAGGAGAGAGTTGTGAGCCTCGTTCATGATCACCTTACGAAGTTCACCTTTGGGCACAACAATTCGATCCTCGAAAAAGAGAGTGTCCTTGTCATCAAGTCGGTAGCACTTGTACTTGGACTGACTCTTTGCAATACCAATCTTCACCTTCTTCACCATAGCATCAAGAAGTTGGGCTTGGCGAATCTGGTCTTCTAAGGTAGGAGAGACTTGAAGGTTGGCGAGGGAACCTTGAGGAACAACTTGCAGATTAAGTTTGCGGAAAGCTTCACAAAGCTCGGGTTGACAAGGCTTGAGAATCAGACTGTTGCAATATGCTTTTCTGCTCAAAGCGTCAGCAATCACATTAGCCTTGCCTGGAGTATACTCGATACTCGGATTGTACTCTTGAATCATTTCGACCCATCGAGTCTGCCTGAGGTTGAGATTAGGCTGAGTGAAGATGTACTTGAGACTCTTATGATCAGTGAAAATATCCACTTTCCTTCCCAATAGAAGATGTCTCCAAGTCAACAAAGCGTGTACAACTGCCGCCAACTCGAGATCATGAGTGGGGTAGTTCTTCTCATTAGGTTTCAACTGGCGAGAGGTATAAGCAACAACTTTCTTCTCTTGCATCAGTACAGCACCGAGACCTTGGAGAGAGGCGTCACAAAAGACCTCGTACGGCTTGGTTTCATCAGGTGGAGTCAGAACTGGAGCAGTGATCAATTTCTCTTTCAAAGTGTTGAAAGCAATATCACACTCCGGAGACCAAATGTACTTGACGTGCTTCTGAAGAAGATTTGAGAGAGGCTTGGCGATCTTAGAAAAGTTTTCAACGAATCTTCTGCAATAGCTTGCGAGACCGAGGAAACTGCGGAGTTGCTTTACGTTCTGAGGAGGTTCCCAATTCACAATTGCAGACACCTTCTCAGGATTCACGGAAATGCCCTTGGCAGAGATGATATGACCAAGATACAGAACCTCGTCGAGCCAAAATTCACACTTGGAGAACTTGGCGTAGAACTGATGTTCTCTGAGTTTGTCAAGAACCAAACGCAAGTGCTTGGCATGATCTTTCTTGTTCTTCGAGAAAACCAGAATGTCGTCGAGATAGACCAGAACGAATTCATTGGTGTAGGGGTTGAAGATGAAGTTCATCATGCGAGAGAACGTCGGAGGAGCGTTGGCGAGGCCAAAAGACATGACGGTGTATTCATATGAACCAAAGCTTGTTCTGAACGCCGTCTTGGGAATATCTTGCTCACGAATACGAATCTGATGATAACCCATACGGAGATCGAGCTTGGAGAATACTTGAGCACCCTTGAGTTGTTCGAACAGCTCATTTATGTTGGGAAGTGGGTATTTGTTCTTGATGGTCTTCTTGTTTACTGGACGGTAATCAACACAAAGTCGACTCGATCCATCCTTCTTCTTCACAAAAAGAACACCACAACCCCACGGAGAAGTACTAGGCCGAATGAGACCCAATCTTTCTTGCTCATCGAGTTGTTTCTTCAGCTCCTTCAACTCTTCGGGGCCGAGCTTGTAAGGGCGTTTGCACACAGGTTCCGTGCCAGGCTCAAGTTCAATAACAAATTCAACCGGCCGGTTTGGAGGCATCCCTGGAAGTTCTTCTGGAAAGACGTCTTGATATTCGCAAACGACAGGAATTTGCGAAATAGCATCCAATTCACCCTTCTCATTGAGAGAAAACAACCGGATGGAATTATCTCGAGCGGCAAAGACAATGACATCCTCAGACGAATGAGTCAGTTGAATCTGCGTGGCTGCACAATCAAGCTGAGCTTTATGCTTAGAGAGCCAGTCCATCCCGAGAATAAGATCGATATCGGAATTACCAAGAACCATAGGAGAAGCAAGAAACTTGAAATCGCCCATCGTGATAGCGACATCTGGCACCTCCAGACTTGCGCTCAAACGTTTGCCCGGAGAAATGATATCCATATGTTTACCCAAATGAGAAGAAAAGAACTCATGCTTGGTAAAAAATGGCTTTGACATGAAACAATGCGATGCACCCGTGTCAAAAAGAACTTTTGCAGGAATATCATTAATAGGAAGGTTACCCATAATGACATCTGAAGAATCCTCAGCCTGAGCTGCATTCAGCATATTGACCTTGGCGTGCTTGGGATTGTGCTTGACCACAGCTGTACTTGCCGATCTGACAGGAGGAGGAGGAGGAAGACGCCTCTGGTTGGTACACTTGTTGGCATAGTGACCCTTCTGTTGGCACTTGTTGCACGTGACCTCTGAAAGCGGACGGTGATACGGAGCACTCGATCTTGGCGCTTGAGACGAAGATTTGTTCTGAAAGCCTGGGTTGGGTGGGTGGGAGAAACCACTGCCACCTTTGCTCTTCTGCTGATACGGCTGACGGAACGGAGGAGGAGGAAGCCAATACTTCTGCTGCTTGACCACTTGAGTAGAGGAAGAAGGAGTAACCTCTCTGGCACGCTTCCTGGAAGCATCACATCTCATCTGAGCAGCCTCTTGCTTCAGTGCCATGTTGTAGAACTCATCGTATCTCAACGGCTCAAAGAGGACAAGAGCGAGCTGAATTTCCTCACGAAGACCACCCCTGAACTGATAGATCATACTCTTCTCATCAGGAACATCCTGCTTGGCAAAACGGGCGAGCTTCTGGAACAACTTGTTGTAGTCATAGACAGACAAAGAGCCTTGCTTCAGATTGCGGAATTCCTGACGCTTACTCTCAATCACACTTTGAGGGATGTGATGAGCGCGGAAATCTTGACGGAAATCGTCCCAAGTGATAACACGTCCACCTCTGGAATCCTTGTACTGCTGGAACCACTCTGCAGCCTGATCTTTGAGCTGGAAAGAAGCGAACTTGACGAAATCTTCAGGCCTGACGTTGCTGCATTCAAAATGCTTGCCCAGATCCACTAGCCAATCGTCAGCGTCGGTAGCCTCAACACAACCGCTGAACGTCTTTGGGCCATTAGCAAGGAACTGGTTCAGAGTAGCAAAGTGGTGCTGATTATGGCCTTGATTCCCTTGATTGCCTTGATTGCGCTCTTGAAGGATTTGCATGATCAACTGTGTGTTTGCATTAGTAGCGGCCATCACAGCTTGCCATGCTTCCGGAGGAGGCGGAGGTGGAGGCGGATTAGGATTCGGAGTCGTGCGCGTTGGAGGAGCCATCCTGAAGAGGTTGACCACCATTAGCACATAGATAGACAACAATATAGAAGCTGAATCCAACGGAATGAAAATTGCAACATATAGTCTTCACATCCGAACAAAATGAACGAATGCATCCCTCTTCAAAAGATCACACATCCATAAATTGCGAAGCCACGAAGAATTAAGGTAGAGAGATAAATCAACAAGGTACGGATCAAGAACGAATAATCGGTAAGAAATCCCAATCTCAAACCAATATCCGTGGAAGAAGAACTAGAGCTACTAGATTTCCCACCTATGAAACTCCCGAACCTTTCCGGTTATGCAATCAGGTGTTGGGGATACAGGGGAAGCACAATATCTCACCCAAACTAGCAAACCCTACATCCAGCTGTATCCATCCTTCAACACATAACCAGGAAAACTTCGGAAACCATCTACCTCAACCTTCGAAAAGCATCCGTTATACAAGTTATGGCGATACTCCCGAACTCCCGCCCCAGTACTGGGTGGCGTCGAGGTTATCTCACCAACGAACTGCATAAAAGAGATTTTCGATGTCGGCGAACATATCTCAAGTATACCAGAATTGCAACGATAAAATTGTGACGACAACACCTCGGAGCTCAACTCCCCGGGACACTGCCACAACCCCTAAAGACAGGAGGCACCAAGAACAATGTTCTCGTCACAAAACCATCGGAACAAAACCAAGATACTCGCGTGAACCTAAAAAATTTTTAGTGAAATTTGAGAAGAGAAGAGTCAAAACTCTACGCCAGGATGCCTTACCAGAGCGATGAGGAGACTGGGAAGTAAAAGAATTCCTAAGCTCTCCGAAATATAATTCCTAAGGACTCAAAACATTTTTCTAGACACAACTCGGCTGCTAAAAACGATCAAGCAATGGGGCTCCTAAGGTCGGGGATGGCTCTGATTACCAACTTGTAACGCCCTCGATGCGGCTATAGCTCCCACGTGTCGAGGCACGGCTTAGAGGCATAACCGCATTGAAAGCAATGTCGCAAGTCAGGCAATCATTACAACATCCCATGTAATACATAATAAAAAGGGGGAGATAACATAGTTGGCTTACACTCGCCACGTCACATCAGAGTACATAAATAACATCCATCAAACAAGCACTCATGGCCCGACTACGGCGCCAAAATAGAAAAGACCCCCAACATGCGACAAGGTCCTGAATCGATAACCCCAACTAGGCACCACTACTGATCATCCGGAAAAGAAACATAGTATCGCTGAGAGTCCTCGTCGAACTCCCACTTGAGCTCGTACTCGTCACCTGGAGCGGACTCACCTGGACCTGCATCTGGAGTTGTAGTATCTGTGAGCCACAGGGACTCAGCAATCTCACACCCACGCGATCAAGACTATTTAAGCTCATAGGAATGGATAAGGCCAATATGTGTGGAGCTGCAGCAAGCGACTGGCATATGTGGTGGCTAACTTATACGCAAAAGAGAGCGAGGAGAGAAGGCGAAGCACGAGCGAGAAGCTAAAGGAACATCCTGCGCAAGCATAACTCCAACACCGTGTCCACTTCCCGGACTCCGCCGAGAAGGGGCCATCACGGTAACACACACGGTTGATTCATTTTAATTAAGTTTAATTAAAGTTATCTACAACCGGACATTAACAAATTCCCATCTGCCCATAACCGCGGGCACGGCTTTCGAAAGATCAATCCCTGCAGGGGGGTCCCAACTTAGCCCATAACAAGCTCTCACGGTCAACGAAGGAATAGACCTCCACCCAAGACACACCGATCAGACTCGGTATCTCGGTACAACAAGATGATTCGGCAGGTTAAAACAAGTCCAGCAACACCGCCCGAATGTGCCGACAAATCCCGATAGGAGCTGCACATATCTCTTTCTCAGGGCACGCTCGGATAGGTCAAGCTACGAGTAAAACCAAACCTCAAGTTTCCCCGAGGTGGCCCCGCAGGCTGCCTGGTTCGGACCAACACTCAGAGGAGCACTGGCCCGGGGGGGGTTAAAATAAGATGACCCTCGGGCTCCGGAAACCCAAGGGAAAAAGAGGCTAGGTGACAAATGGTAAAACCAATGTTGGGCATTGCTGGAAAAGCTTTAATCAAGACGAACTATCAAGGGGTTCCCATTATAGCCCAACCGTGTAAGGGACGCAACATTCCGGGAACATAACACCGATATGACGGAAACTAGGGCGGCAAGAGTGGAACAAAACACTAGGCGAGAGGCCGAGCCTTCCACCCTTTACCAAGTATATAGATGCGTTAAGATAACATAGCAATATAATGATATCCCAACAAGCAATATAAATGTTCCAACAAGGAACGGCTCCAATCTTCACCTGCAACTAACAACGCTATAAGAAGGGCTGAGCAAGCGGTAACATAGCCAATCAACGGTTTGCTAGGACAAAGGTGGGTTAGAGGTTCAACATGGCAATTGGGAGGCTGACAAGCAAAAGGTAGGCATCGAAGCAGTGGCAAGCAAAAGAGCGAGCAAACTAGCATAGCAAAGATAGTAGTGATTTCGAGGGTATGATCATCTTGCCTGCACAGTTGTCAGAGTTGACTGGATCCTCACAAGCAAACTCAACGGGCTCCTCGGTAGCGAACTCGTCTCCCGGCTCTACCCAAAGACAAACAAGCAACAAGGACACAATCAACCACGGGCAAGACCAAGCAACATGATGAAATGACGATATGCTATGCGGGATGCGATGCGGGATGCAAAATGCAAGATATGACAGGAAATGCATGAACCTGGCATCAACTTGGAAAACCAAGTGTGCCACTGGATAGAGGGGATGAAATCGCTTGAAAACGATATAAAGATCATAGGAATCGGAGCTACGGTTTGGAAATGGCAAGCGTTTTAAGATATGACACCGGTCTGCGATTTATAGCAAGTAGGCATCTAAATGCAACGAAAAGAACATGCTACAGCCACCAAACATGAAAACAAAATATATGGCAGTGATGTACACAAGATGGTTGACAAAACACTAGCACTGAGCCATAGGCAAATTCATCCATTAAGAGGTTCAAACAAGCATGGCTAAAACGCAAATGCAAAACAGATTTCAGACTTAGTGAAATTAACACTAGTCTGAAATTTCAGATCACGAAGCCCTCTTCGGAGCAGCAAAACAACATGATAGAAAACCTGAACATGACAAGTAAGAACATGGCATGGAGCTACTCAACAAGCTTAACAAAACACCCAAAGTGACCTGGGGCCAAAAGGGTTCACAAAATACTCTACCGAGCTCACGAACATCGCTCGAACACAATCAGTTTTCAGACTTAGTGAAAACTGAGACATGCTGAAATTTAACTCACGAAGGCATGTAAACGAGCTCGATGCACTCACTACGGTGCAAGTCATGGCAAGGAAAGCATATCACCAGCAAGAAGGCACAAAGTGCTAGCTACACATGGCAAGAACGAAGGCATAGCATGCATGGAACGCTAACGGTAGCATCGGCGAAATCGCAAACAAGTTGACGATCTGCCCAGATTAACAATGAAGCAAAAGTTGAGCTCGATTGAGTCAACCTAGAGCACTCCACAAATGCAAACAAAGACATGGATGGATAGAGCATAACATAAATATCAAAACTCCCTTACTGATCATCCTCAAAAGAGGCACGGATCACTAGGAAACAAGCTGGACATATAGCATCATGAACTAAAATATCCCAGACTTAGTGAAAATCACTAAGTCCCTGAAATCTGCATTCTCAGGTACCTATCTTCGCAAGCTTGCACAAGACAACACACACATCCTAAAAATGCATGGGTGGCACCTCTGGAAAGAAGACAAAATGCTTCCCAATTCATCCCAAAGGGGCACAGGCATATCATGCACGAATTAAATATAGCAAAAATGACAAAAGTGCATGATGAACTAACGGATCTGCAATTTAACTCACGAAGCCTCCTTCTAACAGCATTTTGGGTATCAAGATGACCTCAAATGCAAATGATGCAATGGAATGAAATGATGTACATGTCGAGACGAAGATTTTGATATATCATACGTCCAAAACGGAGCTACGGTTGCAAAGTTACGGGACCTCGAACAGAGCAACATGGATCAAAAATCTAGGGACTTAGAAAAATCGGAGGGGGGTTAGGGTTTACTGTTCACGCGACCGGATCCAGATCGGGATCGCGGCGCGGAAGCCGAGGATCACCGGAGAGGCACGGGGATCGCCGGGGAGAGGGGCTTCGGCCGGGGCTTCGGCCGGCGACGAGGGGGCGGCGAGGAGGCGGCGACGGCGGCGGTGGTCCGGGCGGCGAGGGACCCGGCGGCGGGGGCGGCGACCACCGGCCGGAGTCGACGAGGAGCGCGGTGGCCGGCTGGCTATGGCGCGCGGCGGCGGCGACCGTCGCTGGAGAAGAGGGCGGCGGGGAGGCGAAGGCGGCGGGGCGCCCGGATGGGCCGCGGGGGCCGGCGCTGGGCCTCGGGCCCGCGTCGGTGGCGGCGGCGATCTGGTCCCGCGGGGACACGTGGCGGCGGCGGGTTGGATGGCGGCGGCGGGCGGACGATGTCCGGCCGGGGGCGGACACGTCCGTCGGCGGCGGAGGAAGGGATCTTTTTTTTTAGGGTTTCGGGGAGAGGGAGAGATCCGAAAACGGAGGGGTGTATATATAGGCATAGAGGGAGCTAGGAGAGTCCAAATGAGGTGCGGTTTTCGCCCACACGATCGTGATCGAACGCTCTAGGACATGGAGCAGAGTTTGGTGGGTTTTGGGCCAAATTTGGGGGGTGTTGGGCTGCAACACACACGAGGCCTTTTCGGTCCCTCGGTTAACCGTTGGAGTATCAAACGAAGTCCAAATGACCCGAAACTTGACAGGCGGTCTACCGGTAGTAAACCAAGGCCGCTTGGCAAGACTCGGTCCAATCCGGAAATGTTTAAACCCCACACGAGAAAGAAAGGTAGAAATGACCACCGGAGGAGAACGAAACGCCGGAATGCAAAACGGACAACGGGGAAAATGCTCGAATGCATGAGACGAACATGTATGCAAATGCAATGCACGTGATGACATGATATGAGATGCATGAAAACGAAAACAACACACACGAAGACAAAGACCCAACCCGAGAAATAAATATAACTTAGCGCCGGAGACGGCAAGAGTTGGATACAAATATGGAAAGTATATCTGGGGCGTTACAGCATGGTTCCCGAACCCGTAGGGTCTACACACTTAAGGTTCGATGACGCTAGGGTTATAAAGGAAGTTTGTATGTGGTTACCGAATGTTGTTCGGAGTCCCGGATGAGATCCCAGACGTCACGAGGAGTTCCGGAATGGTCTGGAGGTAAAGATTTATATATGGGAAGTCCTGTTTTGGTCACCGGAAAAGTTTCGGGTTTTATCGGTAACGTACCGGGACCACCGGGAGGGTCCCGGGGGTCCACCAAGTGGGGCCACCATCCCCGAAGGTATGCATGGGCCAAGTGTGGGAGGGGACCAGCCTCAGGTGGGCTGGTGCGCCCCCCCCCCCCCCACAAGGCCCAAGGCGCAGGGAAGAGTGGGAGGGGGGCAAACCCTAGGGCAGATGGGCCCTAAGGCCCACCCCAGGTGCGCCTCCCCTCTCTCCCCTTCTGGCCGCCACCCAGATGGGATCTGGGGGCTGCCGCCACCCCTGGGGAGGGAACCCTAGAGGGGGCGCAGCCCCCTCCCCTCCCCCTATATATACTTCAGGGTTTTGGGGCTGCCAACACATGAGTTTCACCTCTCCCTGGCGCAGCCCTACCTCTCTCCCTCCTCCTCTCCCGCGGTGCTTGGCGAAGCCCTGCTGGATCACCATGCTCCTCCATCACCACCACGCCGTTGTGCTGCTGCTGGATGGAGTCTTCCTCAACCTCTCCCTCTCTCCTTGTTGGACCAAGGCATGGGAGACGTCACCGGGCTATACGTGTGTTGAACGTGGAGGTGCCGTCCGTTCGACACTAGGATCTCCGGTGATTTGGATCACGACGAGTACAACTCCTTCAACCCCGTTCTCTTGAACGCTTCCGCTTAGCGATCTACAAGGGTATGTAGATGCACTCTCCTTTCCCTCGTAGCCGGTTTCTCCATAGATAGATCTTGGTGACACGTAGGAAAATTTTGAATTTCTGCTACGTTCCCCAACAGTGGTGTCAGAGCTAGGTCTATTGCGTAGATTCTTTGCACGAGTAGAACACAAAGTAGTTGTGGGCGTTGATTTTGTTCAATATGCTTACCGTTACTAGTCCAATCTTGTTTCGGCGGTATTGTGGGATGAAGCGGCCCGGACCGACCTTACACGTACTCTTACGTGAGACAGGTTCCACCGACTGACATGCACTTGGTGCATAAGGTGGCTAGCGGGTGCCAGTCTCTCCCACTTTAGTCGGAACGGATTCGATGAAAAGGGTCCTTATGAAGGGTAAATAGCAATTGGCATATCACGTTGTGGTTTTGCGTAGGTAAGAAACGTTCTTGCTAGAAACCCATAGCAGCCACGTAAAACATGCAAACAACAATTAGAGGACGTCTAACTTGTTTTTGTAGGGTATGCCATGCGATGTGATATGGCCAAGAAGAATCTGATGAATGATATGTGATGTATGAGATTGATCATTTTCTTGTAATAGGAATCACGACTTGCATGTCGATGAGTATGACAACCGGCAGGAGCCATAGGAGTTGTCCTAATTTATTGTATGACATGCGTGTCATTAAACAACGCCATGTAATTACTTTACTTTATTACTAACCGGTAGCCATAGTAGTAGAAGTAATAGTTGGCGAGACAACTTCATGAAGACACGATGATGGAGATCATGGTGTCATGTCGGTGACGATGATGATCATGGAGCCCCGAAGATGGAGATCAAAAGGAGCAAAATGATATTGGCCATATCATGTCACTATTTGATTGCATGTGATGTTTGTCATGTTTATGCATCTTATTTGCTTAGAACGACGGTAGTAAATAAGATGATCCATCATTAAAATTTCAAGAAAGTGTTCCCCCTAACTGTGCACTGTTGCGAAAGTTTGTCGTTTCGAAGCACCACATGATGATCGGGTGTGATAGATTCTTACGTTCACATACAACGGGTGTAAGCCAGATTTACACACGCGAAACACTTAGGTTGACTTGACGAGCCTAGCATGTACAAACATGGCCTCGGAACACAAGAGACCGAAAGGTCAAGCATGAGTCGTATAGTAGATACGATCAACATGAAGATGTTCACCGATGATGACTAGTCCGTCTCACATGATGATCGGACACGGCCTAGTTGACTCAGATCATGTAATCACTTAGATGACTAGAGGGATGTCTATCTGAGTGGGAGTTCATAAGATGAACTTAATTATCCTGAACATAGTCAAAAGATCTTTGCAAATTATGTCGTAAGCTCACGCTTTAGTTCCACTGCTTAGATATGTTCCTAGAGAAAATATAGTTGAAAGTTGACAGTAGCGATTATGCGGACAGTAGAAAGCTTATGTCCTTAATGCACCGCTCAGTGTGCTGAACCCCAAACGTCGTTTGTGGATGTTGCGAACATCGGACATACATGTTTTGATAACTACGTGATAGTTCAGTTAAACGGTTTAGAGTTGAGGCACCAAAGATGTTTTCGAAACATCGCGGAACATATGAGATGTTTCGAGGGCTGAAATTGGGATTTTAGGCTCGTGCCCACGTCAAGAGGTATGAGACCTCCGACGGTTTTCTTAGCCTGCAAACTAAGGGAGAAAAGCTCAATCGTTGAGCTTGTGCTCAGATTGTCTAAGTGCAACAATCACTTGAATCGAGTGGGAGTTGATCTTCCAGATGAGATAGTGATGGTTCTCCAAATTCATTGCCACCAAGCTGCTAGAGCTTTGTGATGAACTATAACATATCAGGGATAGATATGATGATCCTTGAAGTATTCGCAATGTTTGACACCGCGAAAGTAGAAATCAAGAAGGAGCATCAATTCTTGATGGTTGGTGAAACCACTAGTTTCAAGAAGGGCAAGGGCAAGAAGGGACACTTCATGAAACGGCAAATCAGCTGCTGCTCTAGTGAAGAAACCCAAGGTTGAACCCAAAACCCAAGACTAAGTGCTTCTGTAATAAGGGGAACAGCCACTGGAACAGAATTACCCTAGATACTTGGTAGATGAGAAGGCTGGCAAGGTCGATAGAAGTATATTGGATATACATTATGTTAATGTGTACTTTACTAGTACCCCTAGTAGCACCAGGGTATTAGATACCGGTTCGGTTGCTAAGTGTTAGTAACTCGAAATAAAAGGCTACGGAATAAACGGAGACTAGCTAAAGGTGAGATGACGATATGTGTTGGAAGTGTTTCCATGTTTGATGTGATCAAACATCGCACGCTCCCTCTACCATCAAGATTAGTATTAAACCTAAATAATTGTCATTTGGTGTTTGTGTTGAGCATAGACATGATTGGATTATGTCTATCGCAATACGGTTAATCATTTAAGGAGAATAATGGTTACTCTATTTATTTGAATAATACCTTCAATGGTCTTGCACCTAAAGGAATGGTTTATTGAATCTCGATCGTAGTGATACACATTTTCATGCCAAAAGATATAAGATAGTAATGATAGTACCACTTACTTGTGGTACTGCCATGTAAGTCACATTGGTATAAAAGACATGAAGAAGCTCCATGTAGATGGATCTTTGGACTTACTCGTTCTTGAAAAGTTTGGGACATGCGAACCATGTCTATTGGTGTATGCGCATGAAGAAACTCCATGCATATGGATCGTTTGGACTCACTTGATTTTGAATCACTTGAGATATGCAAATCATACCACATGGGCAAGATGACTAAAAAGCCTCGTTTTCAGTAAGATGGAACAAGATAGCAACTTGTTGGAAGTAACACATTTTGATGTGTGCAGTCCAATGAGTGCTGAGGCATGCAGTGAATATCATTATGTTCTTACTTCACAGATGATTTGAGTATATTTACTTGATGAAACACAAGTCTGAATTATTGAATGGTTCAAGTAATTTCAGAGTGAAGTTGAAGATCATCGTGACAAGAGGATAAAATGTCTATAATATGATCATGGAGATGAATATCTGAGTTACGAGCTTTGGCACGCAATTAAGACATTGTGGAAATTGATTTCACAATTAATACCGCCTGGAACACCATAGTGTGATGGTGTGTCCGAACATCATAGTTGCACCCTATTGGATATGGTGCGTACCATGATGTCTCTTGTCGAATTACCACTATCGTTCATGGGTTAGGCATTAGAGACAACCGCACTCACTTTAATAGGGCACCACGTAATTCTGTTGAGACGACACTGTTTGAACTATGGTTTGGAGAAACCTAAGTTGTCGTTTCTTAAAAGTTTGGGGCTGCGATGCTTATGTGAAAAAGTTTCAGGTTGATGAGCTCGAACCCAAAACGGATAAAAATGCATCTTCATAGGACACCCAAAACAGTTGGGTATACCTTCTATCTCAGATCCGGAGCAAAAGTGATTGTTTCTAGAAACGGATCCTTTCTCGAGGAAAAGTTTCTCTCGAAAGAATTGAGTGGGAGGATGGTGGAGACTTAATGAGGTTACTGAACCATCACTTCAACCAGTGTGTAGCAGGGCATAGGAAGTTGTTCATGTGGCACCTACACCAATTGAAGTGGAAGCTATGATAGTGATCATGATGCTTCGGATCAAGTCACTACCGGACCTTGTAGGTTGACAAGGACGCATACTACTTCAGAGTGGTACGCAATCCTGTCTTAGAGGTCATGTTGCTAGACAACAATGAACCTACGAGCTATGGAGAAGCGATGGTGGGCCCGGATTCCGATGAATGGCTCGAGGCCATAAAATCTGAGAAAGGATCCATGACTTTGGAAGAAATACTTGATGGTCGTAAGGCCGTTGGGTACAGATGGATTTTAAAAGGAAGACAGACAATGATAATAAGAATCACCATTAAGAAAGCTCGACTTGTCGTTAAGATGTTTTCTAACAAGTTCAAGGAGTTGACTACGGTGAGGCTTTCTCACTTGCAGCGATGCTAAGAGTCTGTTGGAAATGGATTAGCAGTTACTGCATTATTTATGAAATCTTGCAGATAGAATGTCAAAACATTGTTTCCTCGACAGTTTTCTTGAGGAAAGGTTGTATGTGATACAACCAGAAGGTTTTGACAATCCTGAAGAACGCTAACAAATATGCTTTGATGAGATGATCAAAGATTTTGGGTTTATACAAAAGTTTATGAGAAACTTGTATTTCCAAAGAAGTGAGTGGGAGCGCTATAGAATTTCTGATCAGTATATGTTGATCAGAGGTGATGTAGAATTTCTGGAAAGCATATAGGGTTATTTGAAAAGTGTTTTTCAAGGGAAAACCTGGATTAAGCTACTTGAACATTGAGCATCAAGATCTTTGAGGATAGATCAAAAACGCTAAATGGTACTTTCAAATGAGCACATACCTTGACATGATCTTGAAGGTGTTCAAGATGGATCAGTCAAAGAAGGAGTTCTTGCCTGAGATGTAAGGTACGAAGTTAAGACTTAAAGCTCGACCACGGCAGAATAGAGAGAAAGGACGAAGGTCGTCCCCTATGCTTCAGACGTAGGCTCTATAGTATGCTATGCTGTGTACCGCACCGGAAGTGTGACTTGCCATGAGTCAGTCAAGGGGTACAAGAATGATCCAGGAATGGATCATTGGACATCGGTCAAAATTGTCCTTGGAGTAAATAAGGACATGTTTCTCGATTATGGAGGTGATAAAGAGTTTGGCGTAAAGGGTTACGTCGATGCAAGCTTTAACACCTATCCGAGTGACTCTGAGTAGCAAACCGGATACGTATAGTGGAGCAACCATTTGGAATAGCTCCAAGTGGAGCGTGGAAGCAGCATTTACAGAATGACCTAGAGATTTGCGAAGTACATACGGATCTGAAAGTTGCAGACCCGTTGACTAAAACCTCTCTCACAAGCAAAACATGATCAAACCCCAGAACTCATTGAGTCTTAATCACATGATGATGTGAACTAGTTTAATGACACTAGTAAACTCTTTGGATGTTGGTCACATGGCGATGTGACGTGTGAGTGTTAATCACATGACGATGTGAACTAGATTATTGACTCTAGTGCAAGTGGGAGACTGTTGGAAATATGCCCTAGAGGCAATAATAAATTAGTTATTATTATATTTCCTTGTTCATGATAATCGTTTATTATCCATGCTATAATTGTATTGATAGGAAACTCAGATACATGTGAAGGTACATAGACAACACCATGTCCCTAGTAAGCCTCTAGTTGACTAGCTCGTTGATCAACAGATGGTTACGGTTTCCTGACCATGGACATTGGATGTCGTTGATAACGGGATCACATCATTAGCAGAATGATGTGATGGGCAAGACCCAATCCTAAGCCTAGCATAAAGATCATGTAGTTCGTATGCTAAAGCTTTTCTAATGTCAAGTATCATTTCCTTAGACCATGAGATTGTGCAACTCCCGGATACCGTAGGAATGCTTTGGGTGTACCAAACGTCACAACGTAACTGGGTGGCTATAAAGGTGCACTATAGGTATCTCCGAAAGTGTCTGTTGGGTTGGCACGAATCGAGACTGGGATTTGTCACTCTGTGTAAACGGAGAGGTATCTCTGGGCCCACTCGGTAGGACATCATCATAATGTGCACAATGTGACCAAGGGGTTGATCACGGGATGATGTGTTACGGAACGAGTAAAGAGACTTGCCGGTAACGAGATTGAACAAGGTATCAGTGTGCCGACGATCAAATCTCGGGCAAGTATAATACCGCTAGACAAAGGGAATTGTATACGGGATTGATTGAGTCCTTGACATCACGGTTCATCCGATGAAATCATCGTGGAACATGTGGGAGCCAACATGGGTATCCAGATCCCGTTGTTGGTTATTGACCGGAGAACGTGTCGGTCATGTCTGCATGGTTCCCGAACCCGTAGGGTCTACACACTTAAGGTTTGATGACGCTAGGGTTATAAAGGAAGTTTGTATGTGGTTACCGAATGTTGTTCGGAGTCCCGGATGAGATCCCGGACGTCACGAGGAGTTCCGGAATGGTCCGGAGGTAAAGATTTATATATGGGAAGTCCTGTTTTGGTCACCGGAAAAGTTTCGGGTTTTATCGGTAACGTACCGGGACCACCGGGAGGGTCCCGGGGGTCCACCAAGTGGGGCCACCATCCCCGGAGGTCTGCATGGGCCAAGTGTGGGAGGGGACCAGCCCCAGGTGGGCTGGTGCGCCCCCCACAAGGCCCAAGGCGCAGGGAAGAGTGGGAGGGGGGCAAACCCTAGGGCAGATGGGCCCTAAGGCCCACCCCAGGTGCGCCTCCCCTCTCTCCCCTTCTGGCCGCCACCTAGATGGGATCTGGGGGCTGCCGCCACCCCTGGGGAGGGAACCGTAGAGGGGGCGCAGCCCCCTCCCCTCTCCCTATATATACTTGAGGGTTTTGGGGCTGCCAACACATGAGTTTCACCTCTCCCTGGCGCAGCCCTACCTCTCTCCCTCCTCCTCTCGCGCGGTGCTTGGCGAAGCCCTGCTGGATCACCACGCTCCTCCATCACCACCACGCCGTTGTGCTGCTGCTGGATGGAGTCTTCCTCAACCTCTCCCTCTCTCCTTGCTGGATCAAGGCATGGGAGACGTCACCAGGTTGTACGTGTGTTGAACGCGGAGGTGCCGTCCGTTTGGCACTAGGATCTCCGGTGATTTGGATCACGACGAGTACGACTCCTTCAACCCCGTTCTCTTGAACGCTTCCGCTTAGCGATCTACAAGGGTATGTAGATGCACTCTCCTTCCCCTCGTAGCTGGTTTGTCCATAGATAGATCTTCGTGACACGTAGGAAAATTTTGAATTTCTGCTACGTTCCCCAACAAACACTGCATGAGTGCTCTCACCGGCGACAATTGTGACTAGATATGGTCGGATCTGGTGGCTTGTTGGTAGAGGATGATGAACTCGGGAGTGGTGGTGCATTGGCTTGCCGACGGAGGAAGTTTTGCATCATGTTTGGTGGTGGAGTTTTAGTTGGGTGGTGCTTTGTCTTGTTGGCGTCAGGATCCAGTGTCCAATAGCAACCATGTGTGGTCATAGTGGTACCAGAGCTAAACTTTGCGGTGTGTCTGATAGATGCAATGACCGAGCTTGGGCACCATTTTGTGGCCTCCTGGGATATGTTTCTCCACGTGGTGCGGGTGGTTACGTCTCGCGGGGTTATGTCTTTGGATGGATGACAATGGCTACTGGTTAATGGTGGGACTTGACTATTTGTGCATATTCAAGGAGAGTCGGTCAAAACCGGCGACGATTACTCTCAAGGGCATCATTATACGTCATCTGAGGAGTCGTTTGTGGTGCCACCTCTATCTCCTGTTTGTGCAGTCCATGCTTCGGGTGAAACACTAGACCAATGTCTTATGGGGTCAAATGAAGGTGATGCCTATGGCGTTGTTTCCTGTTGTCCTTCTCGAAGGCCTCAGTTTGTTGCACGATCTCAATGGCGAGTTATGTGGTCTACAACTTTAGGGACCTGCGAATGTTCATCATCGTGGATGGGTGATGGTAACGACACTTTCATTGCGATAACCCAGAGGGGACATATGGTGTCCGCTTTGAAAAATAAATCCCTAATTTATATTACGTGGAAATTTAAGTCCAGACATTTTATTAAGTAGCTACATATAACTTATGTCTTTGGTGGTGTGTTGTAATTTGTTTGATTCAGAAATAAGCAAATATGGACACCAAGTCCATGTCATATTTCTAGACCCATTAGAGCATCTCTAGAAGATCACTTAAAAGAGAGAAAAATGTAAAATAATCGTTGTTTTACTGTTTTGAGTGAAAAACTGACCCCGACTACATCCCTCAAAATTGGTTGGCCTATTTTTTTTTTTGTTGTTGTTGTTGTTGTTGAGGAAAACCTTAAAATGAGGATCCAATACCTAATATGTTCAGGATTTGTGGCAAATTTTCAAGTTCCCTTTAAATAAAAAGACAATTGGCGGGAGGGAAGTTTCAGGTCCAACCGCCGCCGGCCGACACCGCACTACAACCCACTTGCCTTTGGCCAAATTTCAGGCGGACAGGCCTGATTCGGGCAGGAGCGCCCACCTCTCCTCTTACGACTGTCGCTGGCCAACGCCACCCTCCAACCCCATTGCCTCCTCCTTCCCCACTTCGGGCTCCCTTTTCCATCGCTTGTCGTCATGGCCACCAAGGCATGACCGCATCGCACCTTACCTCGACGGCCCCGGCCACCCCGGTGCTCCCGTCGTATGTGCACCGCACCGCACCGCACTCCCTCCCCGATCACCCCATGCCTGCCTGGATTTTGCCGGCCAGACGTGTGAAAGGAAGAAAAATATGACCACGGGGAATATTTGGTTTTACAGTAAACATCTACAGGATCTGTTCCGCTGCTGTCCGGATGGTACCGTAAAACAGGTTTAAGGATTTTTCTTATAATGCTTTTACGGTACTGTGTTATAAAAGATTTGCTAGAGATGCTCTTAGAGAGCGAGACCCTTACAAGTTCAAAGTGGCATCCGAGCCAGGTTTATGCGTAGATGTTATATGCACGAGTAGAACACAAGTGAGTTATGGGCGATACAACTCATACTGCTTACCAGCATGTCATACTTTGGATCGGCGGTATTGTTGGATGAAGCGGCCCGGACCAACATTACGCGTACGCTTACGCAAGACTGGTTCTACCGACGTGCTTTGCACATAGGTGGCTGGCGGGTGTTAGTTTCTCCAACTTTAGTTGAACCGAGTGTGGCTACGCCCGGTCCTTGAGAAGGTGAAAACATCACTAACTTGACGAACTACCGTTGTGGTTTTAATGCGTAGATAAGAACGGTTCTTGCTCAGCCCATAGCAGCCACGTAAAATTTTGCAACAACAAAGTAGAGGACGTCTAACTTGTTTTTGTAGGGCATGTTGTGATGTGATATGGTCAAGACGTGATGCTATATTTTATTGTATGAGATGATCATGTTTTCTAACAAAGTTATCGGCAACTAGTAGGAGCCATATGGTTGTCGCTTTATTGTATGCAATGCAATTGCCCTGTAATTGCTTTAATTTATTACTAAGCGGTAGCGATAGACGTAGAAGCAACAGTTGGCGAGACGACAACGATGCTACGATGAAGATCAAGGTGTCGCGTCGGTGACGATGGTGGTCAAGAAGGTGCTTCGGAGATGGAGATCACAAGCACAAGATGATGATGGTCACATCATATCACTTATATTGATTGCATGTGATGTTTATCTTTTATGCATCTTATCTTGCTTTGATTGACGGTAGCATTATAAGATGATCTCTCACTAAATTTCAAGATAAAAGTGTTCTCCCTGAGTATGCACCGTTGCCAAAGTTCGTCGTGCCCAGACACCACGTGATGATCGGGTGTGATAAGCTCTACGTCCATTTACTATGGGTGCAAGCCAGTTTTGCACACGCAGAATACTCAGGTTAAACTTGACGAGCCTAGCATATGCATATATGACCTCGGAGCACTAAGACCGAAAGGTCGAGCGTGAATCATGTAGTAGATATGATCAACATAGTGATGTTCACCATTGAAAACTACTCCATCTCATGTGATGATCGGACATGGTTTAGTTGATTTGGATCACATGATCACTTAGATGATTAGAGGGATGTATATCTAAGTGGGAGTTCTTAAGTAAAATAATTAATTGAACTTAAATGTATCATGAACTTAGTCCTGGTAGTATTTTGCAAATTATGTTGTAGATCAATAAGCTCGCGTTGTTGCTTTCATATGTTTATTTTGATATGTTCCTAGAGAAAAATGTGTTGAAAGATGTTAGTAGCAATGATGCGGATTGGATCCGTGATCTGAGGATTGTCCTCATTGTTGCACAAGAGAATTATGTCATTGATGCACCGCTAGGTGACGGACCTATTGCAGGAGTAGATGCAGACGGTATGAACGTTTGGCTAGCTCAATATGATGACTACTTGATAGTTTAGTGCACCATGCTTAATGGCTTAGAATCGGGACTTCAAAGACGTTTTGAACGTCATGGGCCATATGAGATGTTCCAGGAGTTGAAGTTAATATTTCAAGCAAATACCTGAGTTGAGAGATATGAAGTCTCCAACAAGTTCTATAGCTAAAAGATGGAGGAGAATTGCTCAACTAGTGAGCATGTGCTCAGATTGTCTGGGTACTACAATCACTTGAATCGAGTGGGAGTTAATCTTCCAGATAACATAGTGATTGACAGAGTTCTCTAGTCACCATCACCAAGTTACTGGAACTTCGTGATGAACTATAGTATGCAAGGGATGACGAAAACGATTCCCGAGCTCTTCATGATGCTGAAATCAACGAAGGTAGAAATCAAAAAAGAGCATCAAGTGTTGATAATTGACAAGACCACTAGTATCAAGAAAAGGGCAAAGGGAAAGAAAGGGAACTTCAAGTAGAATGGCAAGCAAGTTGTCACTCCCGTGAAGAAGCCCAAAGCTGGACCAAAGCCTGAAACTGAGTGCTTCTACTGCAAAGGAAATGGTCACTGGAAGCGGAAATACCCTGAATATTTGGTGGATAAGTAGGATGGCAAAGTGAACAAGGGTATATTTGATATACAGGTTATTGATGTGTACCTTACTAGTGTTTATAGTAGCCCCTGAGTATTTGATACTTGTTCGGTTGCTAAAAATTAGTAACTCGAAACAGGAGTTACAGAATAAACAGAGACTAGTTGAGGGTGAAGTGATGATGTGTATTGGAAGTAGTTCCAAGATTGATATGATCATCATCGCACACTCCCTATATTTTCGAGATTAGTGTTGAACCTAAATAAATGTTATTTGGTGTTTGCGTTGAGCATAAATATGATTAGATCATGTTTATTGCGATACGATTATTCATCTAAGACAGAGAATAAATTGTTATTCTGTTTACATGAATAAAACCTTCTATGGTCATACATCTAATGTTGATGGTTTATTGAATCTTGATCATGGTGATACACATATTCATAATATCGATGCCAAAAGATGCAAAGTTAATAATGATAGTGCAACATATTTGTGGCACTACCGTTTGGGTCATATCGTTGTAAAGCGCATGAAGAAACTCCATAAAGATGGACTTTTGGAATCACTTGATTATGAACCATTTGATGCTTGCGAACCGTGCCTTTTGGGCAAGATGACTAAAACTCCGGTATCCCAAACAATGGAACGAGCTACTGACTTGTTGGAAATAATACATACCGATGTATGCGGTCCAATGAGTGTTGATGCTCGTGGTGGCTATCGTTATTTTTCTGAACTTCATATATGATTTGAGCAGATATGAATATATCTACTTCATTAAGCATAAGTCTGAAACATTGAAAAGTTCAAAGAATTTTAGAGTGAAGTGGAGAATCATCGTAACAAGAAAATAAAGTTTCTACAATCTGATCGTAGAGGAGAATATTTGAGTTATGAGTTTGGCCTTCATTTAAAAACAATGTGGAATAGTTTCACAGCTCATGCCACATGGAACACCACAGCTAATGTTGTGTCCGAACATTGTAACCGCACTTTATTGGATATGGTGTGATCTATGATGTATCTTACTGATTTACCACTATCGTTTTGGGTTATGCATTAGAGACAGCTGCATCCACTTTAAATAGGGCACCATCAAAATCCGTTGAGGATGCCTTATGAACTATGGTTTGGCAAGAAACCAAAGTTGTCATTTCTAAAAGTTTGGGGCTGCGATCCTTATGTGAAAAAGTTTCAACCTGATAAGCTCGAACCCAAATCGAAGAAGTGCGTCTTCATAGAATACCCAAAGGAAACTGTTGGGTACACCTTCTATCACAGATCTGAAGGCAAGATATTCGTTGCTAAGATGGATCCTTTCTAGAGAAGGAGTTTCTCACGAAAGAAGTGAGTGGGAGGAAAGTAGAGCTTGATAAAGTAATTGTACCTTCTCCCGAATTGGAAAGTAGTTCATCACAGAAATCAGTTCCAGTGATTCCTACACCAATTAGTGAGGAAGCTAATGATGATGATCATGAAACTTAATATTAAATTACTACAGAACCTCGTAGGTCTTCCAAAGTATAGTCCGCACCAGAGTGGTACGGTAATCCTGTTCTGGAAGTCATGTTACTAGACCATGATGAACCTACGAACTATGAGGAAGAGATGATGAGCCCAGATTCCGCGAAATGGCTTGAGGCCATGAAATCTGACATGGGATCCATGTATGAGAACAAAATGTGGACTTTGGTGGAGTTGCCCGATGATCGGCAAGCCATATTGCATAAATGGATCTTTAAGAGGAAGACAAACGCAGATAGTAGTGTTACTATCTACAAAGCTCGACTTGTCGCAAAAAGTTTTTCGACAAGTTCAAGGTGTTGAATACGATGAGATTTTCTCACTCGTATCACTACTAGGAAAAACCTTATACACAGAATTTTAGCAGTAGCGTGGGTCAAAAAAGCACGCTGGTGCTAAGTAGCAGTAGCGCGCCTGCACAAATCGTGCTACAGATAAAGTTCTAGCAGTAGCGCGCCTTGTTCTAAACACGTTACTACTAAAATTCCCACGGCTTAACCGATAGGCTGCACATAGTAGTAGTGATCCATATTGAACCGCGCTACCGCTATTTCCTTTGTAGCAGTGTATTTTTTTCTAAACTCGCTACTGCTAAAGGATATAAAATTAAATGGAAAGAAAATAGAAAGGTAATTGAAAATGAAAGAAATAGAATAAGGTGAAAGAAAAAAAATAAAATGTGAAGAAAAATAAATGAAAAAGGGGAAAAAGAGAAAGGAGTAGCAGTAGTGTGTATACCAGAACGCATTGTAGCTAACGTAGCAGTAGCGCGCTTTCTGGAACGCGCTACTGCTACTTCTGAATTAACCACTCGTGGGCTCAAAATTTTGCTAAGTCCCCCATTCTCCCCCTTTCCCCTACTCCTCTATCGCCGCCGCCCGAGCCTGCCCTCACCTCCGCCGCCCGAGGCCGCCCTCAACCTCACTGCCGCCGCCCACCGCCGCTCTCGACCTCATCGTCGCCGCCCTCGACCTCACCGCCGCCGCCCAAGCCCGCCCAGCACCGCCACCTCCGATCTCAAGCCCGCCCTCGCCGCCCCTACCTCTCCGTCGCCGTGCACCTCCCCGACACCATCTCTCCCCTCTCTGTAAGCCCCCCCCCCCCCCCCCCCCCCTTTCTCTCTACTTTGTTAGTACTAGATGTTTTTTAGTAGTAGTAGATATTAATTTCGGGTTCATTGATAATTATTTTTAGTAGTTGAACTAGTTTAGTTTTAGTTGAACTAGTTTAGTAAGTAAATTAATAAACTAGTTGAACTAGTTGAATTAATAGAACTAATGTATTTTTAGTAAGTAAATTAATAAACTAGTTGAACTAGTTTAGTTTTAGTTGAACTAGTTTAGTAAGTAAATTAATATAACTAGTTGAACTACTTTATTTTTAGAAAGAACTAGTTTTTTTCTATCTATAGTAAGTTTACATTTAGTAAGAACTAGTTGAATTAATAGAACTAGTTGAACATGTTATATTTGTTGTTATTTTTTTAGTTTAAGCAAATATTTGGGATGTATTAGTGATAACTTATAGGGTTTTTGCTTTTGCAGAAATCAAGAAGCCCCTCCATCATCCCCGCTGTCGTTCCCGTCAACGACCCCCTCCGCCCTCGAGGTGAGACCTGCCAAATCTCCATGTATATCTTGTGTTGCTCAAATAGGATATGTGGTTACCCAAGTGGCCGGTCATGTTCAGGTTACACCTTCGAGTGGCCTATGTTTTGCCGGAGTGTTCATTAATTTACGTTTCGGCAAATTTCAGGCGCTCGATATGTCCTTTTTCAGCAAAGGTCATGCCGGATCTTTCCGTGAATTCTGGCATGACTTGTGCTAGAATATGTACAAGTTTAATCTTTGAATTATGAGCGTAGGAAATTTTGTACTCGGACGATGACAGTCTCCCGGGGGAGTGCAGCTGGTGCCACGATGATTGAGGTATGTGTGACAGGTTCGTTGTGCTGGACGAAGATTGGCGCTTCAGCATTAAGCTCGAGGAGACATTCGATGTTGAAACGGTACGCAACAATGACAAGTGTTTTTTTCGTAATTAAGCATGACTTAAACTATTTCAACGTCTAATTTTCATATTTTACAATTCGACTAGCTTATCCCATGCCATGCAAGATGCTATGTCTTGGAGAGGATGTGTTTTGAAGACCATGAAAATTTTGAAACAAAGAAAATACACCTAAGGACCCATCATGATATGGATTTTGAAGTAAATATGTGCAATGCTCAGAGCATAACCCATTTTGGTTGCCAAAATTGGGAAGCACTTTGCAAAATGTATGGTTTTTATGAGGGTATGATTGTCACCATGGATCTTGGTGATCCTGACATTGAGCAAGACAATATGGACATTTGGGTCCTTGTTGATACGCTTCCGATTCTACCGCAATGTGAGTTTCTCAAACATAGTTATTAACTAATTTATATTGTTTATTTCAAAATAGTTGACAGCTTATTTCCATTGACAGCTTATTTTGATTCTTCAAAGAATGTGCGGAAGATGGTAGACAAAACCCACTACACTGATGGCTCCGAATTAACTTATAAGGAGAAAAGTCATCTGATCGCTTATTGTACTTATCTTAAGAATTACAATACCTATTATCGAACTCCTCCAAATTATGGTGAATATGTTCCACTAGTGCACGCGTTGAACCACGGTAACTTCTATGGAGATACCCTGGTAAGATTTTTTTACTATTACGACATCTGTGCATCTTTTGCATACTTCTAAAACTAGTAGATCATTGCTAACTACGAAGTTATTACTATGTTTTTCAACAGAAAATCCCGATGGATTGTGTGCCTCATCTGATGTATCTGAATGGTCGCCTTAGAGTTCTGAACATACTACCAGGTCAATCTAGGGAGCTCACCTGTGCATATCGGATATCTAAAACCGGTGATCACATGCTCATCAAAGAATGGAAAAAATGTTTGGACATTGGCAAGGAGGTTCTTGGAAGTAACATTAAGCGAAAGGCAAGAATTGGAGACAGGATAATCTCCATTCTCCATAATGGAGAGTCAGGGGCTATCTTGTTTTTTGCTATTTTACCTTAGAGAATGTAGTAGGTCCTATGAGGTACAATATGTTTATTATGTGGTACAATGTGTTAGAGTTGATGATGAGGAGTACTTGTGATTACGACTAGTGACCAATTTGCTATGTGATGTCATTGATGAAAACGATGATCTTGAGGAGGTGTGAGGGAGTCCTGGATTAGGGGGTGTCCGGATGGCCGGACTATGACCTTTGGCCGGACTCCCGGACTATGAAGATACAAGATTGAAGACTTCGTCCCGTGTCCGGATGGGACTTTCCTTGGCGTGGAAGGCAAGCTTGGCGATACGATATGAAGATCTCCTCCCATTGTAACCGACTCTGTGTAACCCTAGCCCTCTCCGGTGTCTATATAAACCGGAGAGTTTTAGTCCGTAGGACGAACAACAATCATACCATAGGCTAGCTTCTAGGGTTTAGCCTCTCTGATTTCGTGGTAGATCAACTCTTGTACTACCCATATCATCAATATTAATCAAGCAGGAGTAGGGTTTTACCTCCACCGAGAGGGCCCGAACCTGGGTAAAAACATCGTGTCCCTTGTCTCCTGTTACCATCCGCCTAGACGCACAGTTCGGGACCCCCTACCCGAGATCCGCCGGTTTTGACACCGAGATTGGTGCTTTCATTGAGAGTTCCTCTGTGTCGTCACCTTTAGGCCCGATGGCTTCTTCGATCGTCAACCACGACGCGGTCCAGGGTGAGACTTTTCTCCCCGGACAGATCTTCGTATTCGGCGGCTTCGCACTGCGGGCCAACTCGCTTGGCCATCTGGAGCAGATCGAAAGCTACGCCCCTGGCCATCAGGTCAGGTTTGGAAGCTTAAAATACACGGCCGACATCCGCGGGGACTTGATCTTCGATGGATTCGAGCCACGGCCGAGCGTGCCGCACTGTCTCGATGGGCATGATCTAGCTCTGCCGCCGGACAGCGCCCAGAGTGCCGCTCAAGTGTCCGCTCCGACCATTAGCTCGGAGCCGACTGCGCTAGTCGGGGACGGACGGTTGGACGCCGTCCCAGGAGCCGCGATCTCTACGGCGATAGAGCCGAATACTAGCCTAGTCCTTTGCAAGGCCCATGACTCCAAGGTGCCGGACTCCGTTCTGGACTCCGAATCTTCCGCACCCCTTCCGATCGAACCCGATTGGGCTCCGATCATGGAGTTCACCGCCGCAGACGTCTTTCAGCACTCGCCCTTTGGCGATATCCTGAACTCCCTAAAGTCTCTCTCTTTGTCAGGAGAGCACTGGCCGGACAATGGTCGGCAGGGTTGGGATGCGGACGATGAAGAAATTCGAAAGCCACCCACCACCCACTTTGTAGCCACTGTCGACGATTTAACCGACATGCTCGACTTCGACTCCAAAGACATCGACGGTATGGACGCCGATGAAGGAGACGACCAAGAACCAGCACCTATAGTGCACTGGAAAGCCACCTCATCATACGTTGTATACATGGTGGACACACCTAAAAGAAATGACGACAAGGATCAAAAGGGCGCAACCAGGGATCGCTCCCTCGAAAAACAATCAAAGCGGCGGCGTAAGCGCTGCGCCAAGCCCCACCTCGACAAAGACCCAGCCATAGAGCAGGGCGAATCAACGGAAGACGAACATGCCATCGAGCAACCGTCCAAACAGGGCGGACAATCCGAACAACCCGTCCCCGGGAAAGATAATAGTCCGGACGACCTCACGCCGGACAAGTTGCTGGAACATCAGAACCTCCACCAAAGGCTCGTTGCCACTGCACGTAGCCTGAAAAAGCAGAAGCGGAGGCTCAAAACAGCGGAAGATGCACTCAGGATCAGATCGGGCAAAGTACTCAATACCACACACAAGTACGGCAACAGTCGTCACACAAAGAGCTATCCGAAGCCGAAATTACTACCAGAATTTGATGAAGTGGCCCTAGAGCCCCCACAGTCAAAAAACAAGGAAGCCACCAGGTCGGATAGACGACCCCACAATCGATCTCAAGCGACAACAGGCGCCGCACTCAATACGCCGCGCGATCCGCCCAAGGATTCGCATCAAAAAACTGGTCCAACCAGATCCATCTATGGGCCAAGAAAGCAAGCTCCAGTGAGCAATGCAATGCAAAAAATATCCGAACATCGTGGCACACCTACATACAGGGGCGCCGCACATCCCCTATGTTTTACCGATGAGGTGCTGGATCATGAATTTCCAGCGGGATTCAAGCCCGTGAACATAGAAGCATACGACGGAACAACAGACCTTGGAGTCTGGATCGAGGATTATATCCTCCACATACACATGGCCAGAGGAGATGACCTTCACGCCATAAAATACTTACCCCTTAAGCTCAAAGGGCCAGCTCGGCATTGGCTTAAAAGCCTTCCCGAAAACACCATGGGAAGTTGGGAAGCGCTCGAGGACGCTCTCCGGGCAAATTTTCAAGGGACCTATGTCCGACCTCCGGATGCAGATGATCTGAGTCATATAACTCAACAGCCCGAAGAGTCAGCCCGGAAACTCTGGAACAGATTCCTTACTAAAAAGAATCAGATAGTCGACTGTCCAGACGCCGAGGCCCTAGCAGCTTTCACACATAGCGTCCGAGACGAATGGCTCGCCAGACACCTCGGCCAAGAAAAGCCAAGAACAATGGCCGCATTAACAAGCCTCATGACCCGCTTTTGCGCAGGAGAGGATAGCTGGTTGGCAAGAAGCAGCACCAGCGACCCGAGTACATCTGAACTCAGAGATGGAAACGGGAAACCGCGTCGTAACAAAGAACAGCGCCGGATCAAGGATAACAGCCCGATGAGCACGGCAGTCAACGCCAGATTCAAAAGCTCTCGGCAAAATCAGAAAAAGCCGCCCCCCAAAGATGACAGGGACGAGCTGTCTAACCTCAACAAAATCCTGGACAAAATATGTCAAATCCACAGTACCCCCGGGAGACCTGCAAACCATACCCACATAGATTGTTGGGTCTTCAAGCAGTCCGGCAAACTCAACGCCGAACACAAGGGGCTCGACACACCAAGCGAGGATGACGATGCACCCCACAAGCAGAACACCGGAGAACAAAAGAAGTTCCCACAAGAAGTCAAAACAGTAAATTCACTTCAGATGACAAAAGGGAAAGACAGAACGATGCTTACGAAGACACGCGCCATACGGCCAGCCCCAGAGGAGCACCGCCGCTGGTTGTTACAACCAATCACCTTCGATCATCAGGATTACTCCAGAGGGGCCCGGAATGCAGACTAGACTGCCTTGGTCCTGGATTCGATTATTGACGGACTCCAATTTACACAAGTCCTTATGGACAGCGGCAGGGACTTAAACCTGTTATATCAGGACACAATCCACAAACTGGGGGTAAACCCAGCTATAATTCGCCATGGCAACACTTCCTTTCAAGGAGTCACGCCGGGTCCAGATACCCAGAGTATGGGTTCCCTTTCATTAGAAGTCACGTTCGGCTCACCCAACAACTTCCGAAGCGAAAAGCTAACCTTCCACATCGCCCCATTCATAAGTCGCTATCAAGTGCTACTGGGACGTGAAGCTTTCGCCCGCTTTAACGCAATACTGCATTATGCATCCCTTACACTTAAAATGCCCGGTCCACGAGGCATCATCTCATTAAAGGGAAATATCAATTGATCCCCAAAGTACGGGTAATGGTGCGGTCGCCTGGACAGCCGCACACTAATCCAGCCCTACTATCCCGGACACGGCTCGACGAGTCCGGCGTAAACATACAAAGGCTTAATAGCCGCATAACCCTGTACAAGGGGCTCCGCGTGTTCACGCCAGGAGACAATACGGCTCAATTTTGCTCCGACTATATTTTGTTTATTTTAATATAGATTTCTCGCACGCTTATTTTTTACTAAGTTCCTCTCTTTCGCAGACGAACACCATGCTACGCCCGTCCAGGATACGGCACAACGGAGACACAAGCGCAGACGTGCAGTAGGGACCCGTTTCAAGGATTCTTTTCAGATTAAGACCCTGCGTAAACCTTTTTTACTGTCTCTTGTTGACAACATCCCCCGGTTTTCGTTATAACCGAGGAGGAGGCTGGCGTCTTGGCATGTGGCCACGCCAGAATTTTGTGCGTACCTGGACACCAGGGGCTTTTTTACCAAGGGCTTTGTTTCGGCCCGTCTTCATAAAGACCGAATACCTTAGAGAGTGTTCGGCGTCGCGAGTTTGGCCTTATATGCATCAGCTCCGAATCATGTCTTTGGTCAAATGTTGGGTTTGCCCGGCTCCTGTGTTTTCCTGCCTTATGTTCCGTTATATCGGCTAACGCGGCACCAGGAGAACTACTGTGATTGTGCCCCGGTTCGGCCAGGCGAGCGCCTTAGTAGAGAAAGCCGAAAACTGACTGTCATGATATAGCGAGAGACTGGTCAACCACTCGATGACTCTCGGAATCTTTAGGATTCCTCCGCATTAACGAAGGGCCGCTTCCCGGTCAGGCACACACGCGCCCCGAATTCGGGCGAGCGCGGTGCCCCTAGGGGCTATTGAGTAGCCCCACTGTCAAACTCCTATGGCTAAGTGAAAGTGATAAAGCATTATAGTCCGGTTGCCTAGTTCGCCGCGCTATCACCTCCTTTGTAGGACCAAGACGTTGGATTAAGTGTGAAAAGGCGCCTTTTTGCGAACACCCCCGCATTATATGCGTGGGGGCTGAAGCCAACGACTGCCATCTTTCAGGTTATATACACATATACATTAACGGCCGCACAGGAGGTATTATAATTCTTGCAAGCGCAAGTATAAAAAGCTTTTATATTCTATCAAAATATTACTTTCACAATAGCACATGCTATTCGAACACAACATCCTTCGAGCACTGCGCTTCTATCAAACGAGCACCCGGAAGAACTTCCTCAAAGTAGTGCCTGGCAGGTACTCGGCCTTCGTCCAAATCCCGGGATGCAACAACACTGGCCTTCATATCCGCCCAGTATGTCTTGACATGGGCAAGAGCCATTTGTGCACCCTCTATGCACGCCGACCTCTTCATTGCATCAACATGCGGCACAGAACCAAGGAACTGCTGCACCAAGCCAAAATAACTCTTCGGCTCTGGCTCTCCCGGCCACAAACGACTCACAACATACTTCATGGCGAGTCCGGATAACCTGTTCAGCTCCGCCCAGGCGGCCAAACGGTCGGATACCGAAAGTGGGCGTTCTGGATTGTGGAACTGCGACCAAAAAAGTTCTTCCAATTTATGGTCACCTCGACCTCGGAAGTGTTCGGTTGCGTCTGCCGCACTCGCTTCCAAATCCAGATAAGTGTTTGTCGCACTCCACTGTCGGTCTAACGGAGCATACATAGGATCCCCGAACTTCATCCGCAGCATATAGGGCTTTCCAGTCGTGATATCTCCGGCCTGACGCAGCTCCTCCTTCATAGCTCTCATTGCAGAGCGAGTATCCTTGGCCTCGGCAATGATCTTCTCAAGGTCCTTCTGAGCCGCCCTTTCTTCTTGTTCGAGAAATTTACAGCGGTCGGCAGCATCCTTCAATTTTATAGCCATCTCGGCTATTACCTTCTTGCTCTGGCAGTGAGCAGCCTGTTCGGCTTTCAGCTCTTCAGCCACCTTAACGGCAGCCACATCATTTTTCCTTGCTTGCTCCTTGGCTCGGGCAAGTTCCGCCCGAATGTTCTCTACGGCAGCAGCACTATCTGCATTAAGCACATATATTATAAGGCACGAGCATCGAACTCCTCTTATCAGATGTCTATGGAGCATACCTTGTGCCTCGTCTAGCCGCTTATTTACAAGCGCGATGTCGGCATCCGCCACGTCAAGTTGCCGCTTTAGCTCGGCAGATTCATTAGTCCGGCTAGCCACCGAACGCCTCGCCACCTTCATAAAAAGGTGACATTTTACACCTGGGGTTATGATCCTCTGTGCGCCATCACTCTTGACGACACACAGAGTCTCAGGGCTACTATTTATACAGGGCGCATTTTATATATGCGGCTCTACCAAAAGGTACACCTTTTCACGTACCTCAAAGCCTGTCAGTAAACTCCTGGCGGCCTCGTACAATCCGCTTTCCGCGGATGAAATCCTTCCTATCACCGTGTTCATCAACATACGGTGTTCTTCTGAGACGGACGCTTGCCCCAGCAGATCCCTCAGCCTCTCCGACCGTGCACCACAGGGCGTCGGACTAGCCCGACGACCTTTTTCAGGATCCGGACTTGGAGAAACCCGCCGGGACGACACCTCGGGGTCGCCTGCCTCGTAAGACGGTGCAGCTAGGGGAGGCGTTTCGCTCTCCATCATCTCCGGACGAAGATCCCCTGAAGACGAGCTCTGCTGAGAAGGGTTGAGATCCGAACTGCAAGGTAATATTTCGGTTATCTTCCTCAGAAATAAAACAGGGATGCCACTCCTTTTTGAACCCCTCTCTTTACTTACGGCTCAGAGGAAAGTTGATCCCCTTGAGGGCGCAATGCAGCCAGGGCAGTCTCCGGTGCCGGATCCTCTGACGAAGATTTCTTCCCCCGTTTCGAGGTCATCCCCTCCGGGTCTTCAGAGGCACTCCTTTTCTTTCCCAGGTTGGGGGAATTCTCGATTCCTCCCTTCCTAACAGTCTCCTTCGTGGAGGCGGTAGCTCCCTGGTTCCCCTCTTCTCCCTCTGCCGAAAGCATAATCTCTAGCATCCTGGTTAACATGGGATCCGGCGCGGTCTCGGGCAGGGGGGCTGGACACCTGATAAGCTTTGCCTTCGCTGTCCACTCCTGTTCAAAGGATATCTCTGTTAAAGGGCAATTTTATGATGAAAATGCGGATGGCATGTCCAAATACGGGGCTACTTACCCTAGCATCCGGGCGATTGCAGCTCAGACCTGCGTCCTCAGACAAGTCCGGACACCGTGCTTGTGATCCGAAGAACAATTTGTACATCTCCATGGGTGTCGCGCCCATAAAATGTTGGAGGACTCGCGGTCCCTCCGGATTAAATTCCCACAGGCGGAGAGGGCGACGTTTGCAGGGCAGCATGCGGCGAATCAGCATAACTTGCGCCACTACGGTCAAGTTGATATCTCTTTTTAGGAGATTTCGAATGCGGTCCTGTAATAGGGGCACGTCTTTGGACGGCCCCCAGATAAGCCCTTCATTGACCCGTGATGCTCGCCATGGTGGGGGACCCGAGCGAAAAGCAGGTGGCACCACCCATGTGGTACCCCTGGGGGCTGTGATGCAAAACCAGTCCCGTTGCCATAAGCCGATCTCCTCTTGGAAAGAGCCCTCGGGCCATGGAGCGCCGGCTATCTTGCTTATGATAGCTCCTCCGCACTCAGCGTGCTGCCCCTCAATCATCTTCGGCTCCACCTTGAAGGTTCTAAGCCACTATCCGAAGTGAGGAGTGATATGGAGGAAGGCCTCACACATGACAATGAATGATGAAATTTGGAGGATGGACTCCGGAGCTAAGTCATGGAATTCCAGCCCGTAATAGAATATCAGCCCCCTCACGAAGGGATCAATCGGGAAGCCTAGCCCCCGAAGGAAGTGAGATGTGAACACCATGCTCTCACCGAGCTGGGGAGAGGGAATGGCCTGCCCTTGAGCAGGCAGCCTATGCGAGATTTCGCCTGTTAGATACCTGGCATCTCTCAGCTTTCGCACGTCTTCTTCCGTAATGAAGGAAGGCACCCACCGGCCTTGAAGGTCGGAGCCGGACATCGTCGAAGGTCCGAAGCGCCTAAAACTAGAGCTTTGAGTGTGGGAACTCGAGGCGAGGGGTGGATTCGATTGGATTGAAAAGAAAGGAGTCGAGCCTTGGTCTCTTTATAAAGGAGTTGAATACCAAGAGCCCTCCCCGTAACCGTTTGGGACTCGCTTTCAATTAGAGAGTCATACCCAAAGGCATGGTTGGGTTACCCACGCCCATATTGATGAGAATCCCGGAATAAGGGGACACGATCTTTGCTTTGACAAGATGTGCCAAGGAAACCGCCTCGCTAAACGTGCTGAGGTGGAACAGTAAAATGATTCGAATAAAGGCCTGGCCGCGGTGTGATGTCACGCTGCGGAATACGTCAGCAGATTGGATTTGTGCACATATTATTCTCTCTACGGTGGTATGTGGAACTTATTTTGGAGAGCAGGACACTATCCTTGTGTTCAACATCTTCTATGAAGTATTCAGAGGAGGAACCCGCCTTGCAATGCCGAAGACAATTTGTGCGCCGGGCTCATCATCATTGAAGCCTGGTTCAGGGGCTACTGAGGGAGTCCTGGATTAGGGGGTATCCGGATGGCCGGACTATGACCTTTGGTCGGACTCCCGGACTATGAAGATACAAGATTGAAGACTTCGTCCCGTGTCCGGATGGGACATTCCTTGGCGTGGAAGGCAAGCTTCGCGATACGATATGAAGATCTCCTCCCATTGTAACTGACTCTGTGTAACCCTAGCCCTCTCCGGTGTCTATATAAACTGGAGAGTTTTAGTCCGTAGGACGAACAACAATCATACTATAGGCCAGCTTCTAGGGTTTAGCCTCTCTGATCTCGTGGTAGATCAACTCTTGTACTACCCATATCATCAATATTAATCAAGCAGGAGTAGGGTTTTACCTCCACCGAGAGGGCCTGAACCTGGGTAAAAACATCGTGTCCCTTGTCTCCTGTTACCATCCGCCTAGACGCACAGTTCGGGACCCCCTACCCGAGATCCGCCGGTTTTGACACCGACAAGGTGTTATATCACAATGATGTATTATGATGATAAGTTGTTAATGATATGATGATGATGATGATGATGATATTTATTATATCATTGGGTGAAAGAACCGCGGATTAATTTCAAGTGGATGGACATCCACTTGAAACTAGTCCACGGTTCTTTCACCCCGTGATCTAATAACTCATTATGATGTAAAAACAATCTCTAAATTCCTGTTGTATGAAAACTTGTGTAAAGGTGTATGAATACAACATGAAATAAAAAAGAAATAAAATACGAAATAATAGTAGTAGCGCGGGCAGGGAGACGCGCTACTACTAATTACCAGTAGTGCTCCTCTAGGGAAGCGCTACTACTAAGTCGATTTAGCAGTAGCGTAGGTTTAGGCACGCTACTGCTAAGATTTAGCTGTAGCGCCATACCAGTAGCGCTCATGCCCGCGCTACTGACAGGCCTAAAACCCGCGCTGCTGCTAGGCTTTTCCCTAGTAGTGTATCGATGCTTAAGTCTATCCGAATCATGTTAGCAATTGCCACATTTTTATGTAATTTGGTAAATGGATGTCAAAATTGCATTCCTTAATGGATTTATTAAAGAAGAGTTGTATATGATGCAACCAGAAGGTTTTGTCAATCCTAAAGGTGCTAACAAAGTGTGCAAGCTCTAGTGATCCATCCATCGACTGGTGCAAGCGTCTCGGAGTTGGAATATATGCTTTGGTGAGTTGATCAAAGCATATAGTTTTATACAGACTTGCGGTGAAGCCTTTATTTACAGGAAAGTGAGTGGGAGCACTACATCCTTTCTGATAAGTATATGTGAATGACATATTGTTGATCAGAAATAATATAAAAATTTCTGGAAAGCATAAAGGAGTGTTTGAAAGGAGTTTTTCAAAGAAAGACCTCGGTAAAACAGCTTACACATTGAGCATCAAGATCTATAGAGATAGATCAATACGCTTGATAAGATTTTTCAATGAGTACATACCTAGATAAGATTTTGAAGTAGTTCAAAATGGAACAGTCAAAGAAGGAGTTCTTGCCTGTGTTGCAAGGTGTGAAGTTGAGTAAGACCCCCATTTCCCTCCTCACGGGCAACTCAGGGTGGTGACACAAACCCTAGTGCCAAAAACCCTTACTTGGGTAACTGCCAATAGTTGTCACCATCGGCCTTTGTTTTGAAAAGGGGGTGTGTGGTTATGTGGTGTTGTGTCGTGTGACACCCCAAAATTTTAACCTTGTTTTATAAATTAAAATTTTGCCAGGAAACTAAAACTTTTATTTTCTGGATTTCCTTCTGATTTCAGAACCACTCTTTTCTTTATTATTATGGAGTTTTTACCCCAAGTGAAAACTTTTCAATCATTATTGGACTTATTTCCCCTCTTAAGAAATACAATTCTTTTATCAGTGGAATTATTTATACAATTATTTTTCCCTGAGCTTTATTTCTCAAAAATGGTTTTCATGGTTTTAGGGTTCCATTTGCACTGCAACCCTTTTATAAATTCTTTTAAAAATCCCACCAAAATTTAAAGATGTCATGTAATGTTTCTAAATCACTTTTATGCAAAAAGATATTTCATTCATTGGATATGTTGAGTTCTACACCAAGTTTTCAAATCTGGTCCAGTGGGCAACTTTGCACTACAACCTATTTAAATATTTCTTTAAAACTTCTACCAAAATTAGGGGGGTTAGTAGGAGCATATTATTCAACTTTATGCAAAAACCTATTGATGTTCTTTGAAAATTTTGAGTGAATCAACCTCATCTTCATTCTGGTCCAACTTGAGGATTTGTACTGCAACCATATTTTTACTTGCTCTTCTACCCATGGTTATTTTTCCTACTTGTAGTCCTTCCTACAAAACCCTTAAGTCTAAGAGATTGGACTCATTGGAGCATTTTTGGTACATGATATCATGCCCTTTTCTTTCTGTCCAAAACTTAAGTTTTGCAAAACTTGCACTAGCAAGTTTCTTCTTTTGCCCAAATGACTTTACCACCCTCTCATTCATCCAAAGAGACACTAGCCTGGAAAAATTAGCCACTCCAAGAAATGCCTAAGTGCCCTTGGCATTTTGTCAAACACCTTTTGGGCATGATCAGTTTTGATATGATTTTTGTTCTGCACTGTGACCTTGCACCTCTGGACAATCTAGCATGTCCACTAAACTCCCAGCTGCTCCTAACCTAGGTCTGCTAAGTGCCAACCTCACCAAAGCCCTGTAGCATGCACTGGCATTTCGCAGAGCACCTGGTGGGCGTGCTCTGGGCGCCCCCAGAGCGTGCGTTTTGCACATGTTGCACGCGCGTGCATCGAGCCGCCGCGTCTCACCCCGCACCCATTCTGGCCCTTGGCCAACCGCTGCCAGCACGCCACGTCTCCTTCTGCACCCCAAAGCCACCCCGACCACCCCTGGCACCCCACGGCGCCACCGTCAGGTCGGCCGTGGCGGCTAGCTGACGGCCGCATGTAGGCCCCGGCCGTATCGGTGCCGCCCGAGCCACTCCCACTCGCCATCTCGCCCGTGGAGCAGTGCCCCGCTCGTCCGCTAGCTCCTACCGCCATCCCCAGCCTCGACACGGTGCCCTGCAAGCTACAGAACGTCGGTCGCTGGCATCCTTATCCACCGCCGCGGAACCGACCTCGTCGCGCTATAAAAGGAGGCCCCCGAGCTCATCCGAGCACTCAGGCGACCTTAGGGCACCCCCATGGCACCCCCACAGTCAGCAATCGTCGGGGGGAAGCCGTCTTCCCCAACTCCGGCCGGTTCGGCCGCCGCCACATCCCAGCTCCGTTCACCGCAACCAGAGCCCCTCCCATCCGTCCAACGCCACCACCTGACTCCAAATGATCTTGCGGAGCCGCCCAGACCTTCAGCCTCGACGGAGAGCCACCGTAGCACGGATCCCCAATCGTGTCCGAAGCCATCTCCGCCTCGAATCTCGCCGCCGGCGACTCCGTCCACGTCGGCGACCATGGCGGGTACCCACGGGTTCGTCTTGACCTCCTGAGCACACCCATGCACTCAGATCACCGAGGGACGCCTCAGTACGCCGGCGAGCCTCGCCGGAGCTCCGCCTCTGTTCGGTCGGAGGAGGCGACGCGCGCGTGGACTAGTCAAACCTGACCAATGGGCCAGGCGGGCCCACCGTCAGTGACCCAACGCCAGTCCACGCTGGATAAGTGAAGACATATTTCCAGAGTACGTCTTCGACGTGTATTTATCCGAAGCATTTTTCTTTTTTTGTTTTATTTTTAAAACCAAAAGTTTGACTAAACTTTGACTGGCTATATCTTTTTAAATAAAACTCCAAATGAGTTGATTCTTTTTCCTACCTCCCTCAAATTTAATCTAGTTTATTTTAAGATCATATTTGAAAAAAGTCAGACAACTTCTTTGCACTGTTTTTGAAGTATGTGTTATTTGAATATTTTCAAAATAGGATTTTTGGAGAAGAAGGATACTTTCAAAAGTTTTTAGGATGCACCCTGCCTCTACACAACTTGAAGGCAAGCATTCTGAACCCTGGCATAATATTTTTGTGTGTTAGTTGGCACGCTTATAACACCACCCTAATACGGAGAACGTGTTTTTTTATGTGGTGACGCGATCATTTACTTGAATTGCATATTTTTGATTTCCTTGCTGTTGGAAATGAATATACTTGTGATGGTAATCATCCTCATGTGCCTCGCATGCATGCCGGGAAAGAATCCGGGAAAGCCTCTGCCTTGGGTAGGCGTGAGCTTGTCACTGGTCTCCGTCGGGACGGTTATGTCTGATATGGCATAGTAGGGTATAATGAGTGGTGATTCTGTTGGTTGAAATATTTTTGTTACACATATCATGCAGGGAATTTATAAACCTCCTGAGTCGACCGTAGATCGAGTCTTGTTCCAGCAACCCCCATGCTTGTTTCATACTACCACTTGCTCTGCCGTAGGTAGGGTGCGGTTCAGTAAATTGTCAACCCCTTTCTTGGCACACATCGTACAGAGAGGCCATGGTGGAAGATACCGGCTGCATCCGGTAGGCAGGCCACCTGGTCCGGGGGCATGGGTGTTTCCGGTTGGGACCGAGAGGGGGCACCCCTTAGAGCGCGCGTCATAAATTTGATCCCATGCTACGCGAGGTTGTAGCCTCCCCACTTAGAGTTTTACTTGACAGGTGTCGTGGGTGATTCCAGACACCGGTAAGTTAAGCTGGTGTGTGCAAGTCAGGAGTGTTTTCAATTAAAAGACCGTAGACGGAATTAGTCCCGATGGACTAAAGGAATCCGTTACTAGTGGGTAAAGAGTACACCCTCTGTAGAGATAATATCTATTCGAATAGCCGTGTCCATGGTTAAGGACTACAGTCTGGGTCGGGTCAAGTGTCGGTCTTCGGAGGAGGAACTACTAAACCAGAACTTGGATCAAGATTTGTGACTTGTGATGATTATGATGATTATTATTATGGACTAACCCCTTATATTTGAATTATTGATTATCCCTGGGACGGTTCTACCTCCTGGATATTCACTATGATCGTTTTCCTTATAAGCCCTTTATGTGGTGTCGCACAGACGCCCGACGGTGGCATGTTTGATATTTATTTATTTTATAAGACCTTTATGTGGTGTCGCACAGACGCCCGACTGTGGCATGTTTGACATTTATTTTCCTTACAAGCTCTTTATGTGGTGTCGCTCAGACGCCCAACTGTGGCATGCTTGTTATTTATTTTATAAGCCCTTTATGCGGTGTCGCTTAGACGCCCGACTGAGGCATGCTCGTTACTTACTATCCTTTCGAGGCGTCGCTTCAGACACCCGATCGGTGCATGTTATTTCTACTCCATTATTGCATATTTATGATGTATATAAATAGCCTGCGTGCATGCATCATGGAATTTATTGTGTGACTGACGTTATGACCTTAGGATAATTCAGAGCATGATTATCGTTTATTATATTATACCCGTGTTCATAATGTTTGCGAGTACATTCAAAGTACTCACTGGCTTGTCCCTGGCTATTGTCTTGGCCAGATTCCTTGCTTGGAGAGGAGCGTTGCGATGACAGCCCCGGAACCTAGGCAATGGTGATAGCAGCCTCGCGAAGATAGGAGTTAACCTGGTCAGCTGTTCCTGTTGGGAAATGAGTCCCATAGACACTGATGATCCACAAACCGCTTCCGCCATCAACCCCTAGAAACCATAGTTGTACTCATAGGCCAAAATGGTCTTGTACTATATATTTTGTATTTTGCTTGGAATTTCTGTAGCAAGTTGGTGCCTCATCAGCTAACAGTAATCCTGGGGCTGGTGAGCACAACGGCCATTTTCTGAAAATTAATATCCCGAAAATCCGGTCCTGACAAACTTGGTATCAGAGCCAGGCTGACCATTGGCTAATCCTATCTCAGATAGGTCAATAAACCTAGGTTAACCAAACCACCAGACCATAACCTAACCCCGGCCAAGCTTCTCGCGTAAGATAGCCACACAGTGACCCCGACACTTTAGGCAGTCGGTGCCCAACCTTTCAGCCTAGCCTGTCGATCATGCGCCAGTGACCGACACATAGATTGTCTTATTCGCAAGCGTGCGAAGGAAGACTCCGTCCCCTTTTTCTATAAAAAGGGCACGCTAGCCTCAACACAGCACAGCCCAACCTATCCCACAAACTGAGCCATAATGTCTGGCCCTGTCGTGTACAATGAGACCACAACAACCAACCTTGGAGCTTTTGTGACCGTGCTCGCGAACCTCACCCACCGTGCCTTTGCATTAGAAGAACCTCCAGAATATGTGGTGTACCAAGGACCCATGGGCGGTGAAAGCCGTCAATTCTGGGCCACCGGGCACATCTATGGTAGGGGTCTATCTCCAGAACGCCCCTACAGGTTCACCGGAAGGACAACTTCCTTTGAGCCACAAGCCATCCAACTAGCTGCTCGAGAGGCTATAGTTCAACTCTGGCACTTGTCGCCCAGAGTTAACTGCCGCTCGTTCTACTACTACCCCAGTCGTGACATGTATGGTAGGCCACCCCAGGTTGCCAACGGAGATCCGAGACGGATCCTACATTATTACATCTGGTGCGCTATGTAAGTGCACTGGAGGATCTGTTTGATCAAATCATCCTTGATCTGATCGCCGCTCGTGGAGAACTGACCCGCCGAGCCCCGGCAAGAGGAGAAGATGAACCCAACACCGACAACCCAGTCGTGCTGTTTGGACAACCGATCGAGTCTTTGAGGTCTGCCCCAGTCCTTGACCAAAATACCTTAATGACCCCAGAAGTGCTTCGTCGCCTTTTGGGAACACACTCCAGCGGGATTGTGGCCAACAATCCCCGAGGTGGTCATCATCGCTACCCCCAACCTACAGTCCCTCAACCCCCTTCAGCTAATCCCGACGGTGAAAACCATGGAGAAGCCTCGGCGTCCACGAGGCAAGTCCGTTTGGATATTAACGAGGTAGACTAGAATCGCTTTGGGTGGTACCGAGTCTTAGAATGTCCTCGCCTTGTAACCTTGTGACCCTGTATCGCCATAATTAAATACTGTTTGATTGTGCGCCCCTGTTTTTAATAGTAGCCATGCATGAGTATGTTAGTGTACGGTTGCATTTTTTTAATCCCAAGCGTAGCTACCAAAGACCAACCTCGTCGACGCAAGTTTGTGCTATGAATAAATCTTTTGGTTCCAGCTAACAGGAAAGAAATCTGCAAAACAACTCTTAAGAAATCTCGAGGACGAGATTTTTCTTTAAGGGGGTAGTGTTGTGACACCCCAAAATTTTAACCTTCTTTTATAAATTAAAATTTTGCCAGGAAACTAAAACTTTTATTTTCTGGATTTCCTTCTGATTTCAGAACCACTCTTTTCTTTATTATTATGGAGTTTTTACCCCAAGTGAAAGCTTTTCAATCATTATTGGACTTATTTCCCCTCTTAAGAAAGACAATTCTTTTATCATTGGGATTATTTATACAATTATTTTTCCCTGAGCTTTATTTCTCAAAAATGGTTTTCATGGTTTTAGGGTTCCATTTGCACTGCAACCCTTTTATAAATTCTTTTAAAAATCCCACCAAAATTTGGAGATGTCATGTAATGTTTCTAAATCACTTTTATGCAAAAATATATTTCATTCATTGGATATTTTGAGTTCTATACCAGATTTCAAATCTGGTCCAGTGGGCAACTTTGCATTACAACCTATTTAAATATTTCTTTAAAACTTCTACCAAAATTAGGGGGGTCAGTAGGAGCATATTATTCAACCTTATGCAAAAACCTATTGATGTTCTTTGAAAATTTTGAGTGAATCAACCTCATCTTCATTCTGGTCCAACTTGAGGATTTGTACTGCAACCATATTTTTACTTTCTCTTCTACCCATGGTTATTTTTCCTACTTGTAGTCCTTCCTACAAAACCCTTAAGTCCAAGAGATTGGACTCATTGGAGAATTTTTTGTACATGATATCATGCCCTTTTCTTTCTGTCCAAAACTGAAGTTTTGCAAAACTTGCACTAGCAAGTTTCTTCTTTTGCCCAAATGACTTTACCACCCTCTCATTCATCCAAAGAGACACTAGCCTAGAAAAATTGGCCACTCCAAGAAATGCCTAAGTGCCCTTGGCATTTTGTCAAACACCTTTTGGGCATGATCAGTTTTCACATGAGTTTTGTTCTGCACTGTGACCTTGCACCTCTGGACAATCTAGCATGTCCACTAAACTCCCAGCTGCTCCTAACCTAGGTCTTCTAAGTGCCAACCTCACCCAAGCCCTGTAGCATGCACTAGCATTTCGCCGAGCACCTGGTGGGCGTGCTCTGGGCGTGCCCAGAGCGCGCGTTTTGCACGTGTTGCACGTGCGTGCACCGAGCCGCTGTGTCTCGCCCCGCACCCATTCTGGCCCTTGGCCAACCGCAGCCAGCACGCCACGTCTCCTTCTGCACCCCAAAGCCACCCCGACCACCCCTGGCACCCCACAGCGCCACCGTCAGGTCGGCCGTGGCGGCTAGCTGACGGCCGCATGCAGGCCCCGGCCGTATCGGCGCCGCCCAAGCCACTCTTGCTCGCCAGCTCGCCTCTGGAGCAGTGCCCCGCTCGTCCGCTAGCTCCTACCGCCATCCCCAGCCTCGACACGGTGCCCTGCAAGCTACAGAACGTCGGTCGCCGGCATCCTTATCCACCGCCGCGGAACCGACCTCGTCGCGCTATAAAAGGAGGCCCCCGAGCTCATCCGAGCACTCAGGCAACCTCACGCCACCCCCATGGCACCCCCACAGTCAGCAATTGTCGGGGGGAAGCCGGCTTCCCCAACTCCGGCCGGTTCGGCCGCCGCCACGTCCCAGCTCCGTTCACCGCAACCAGAGCCCCTCCCGTCCGTCCAACGCCACCACCTGACTCCACATGATCTTGCGGAGCTGCCCAGACCTTCAGCCTCGATGGAGAGCCATCGTAGCACGGATCCCCAATCGTGCTCGAAGCCATCTCCGCCGCGAAGGTCGCCGCTGGCGACTCCGTCCATGTCGGCGACCATGGCGGGTACCCACGGGTTTGTCTTGACCTCCTGAGCACACCCATGTGCTCAGATCACCGAGGGACGCCTCCGTTCGCCGGCGAGCCTCGCCGGAGCTCCGCCTCTGTTCGGTCGGAGGAGGCGACGCGCGCGTGGACTGGTCAAACCTGACCAGTGGGCCAGGCGGGCCCACCGTCAGTGACCCAACGCCGGTCCATGCTGGATAAGTGAAGAAGTATTTCCAGAGTACGTCTTCGATGTGTATTTATCCGAAGCATTTTTCTTTTTCTGTTTTATTTTTAAAACCAAAAGTTTGACTAAACTTTGACTGGCTATATCTTTTTAAATAAAACTCCAAATGAGTTGATTCTTTTTCCTACCTCCCTCAAATTTAATCTAGTTTATTTTAAGATTTATTTGAAAAAAATTCAGACAACTTCTTTGCACTGTTTTTGAAGTATGTGTTATTTGAATATTTTCAAAATAGGATTTTTGGAGAAGAAGGATACTTTCAAAAGTTTTTAGGATGCACCTTGCCTCTACACAACTTGAAGGCAAGCATTCTGAACCCTGGCATAATATTTTTGTGTGTTAGTTGGCACGCTTATAACACCGCCCTAATACGGAGAAAACGTTTTTTTATGTGATGACGCGGTCATTTACTTGAATTGCATATTTGTGATTTCCTTGCTGTTGGAAATGAATATACTTGTGATGGTAATCATCCTCATGTGCCTCGCATGCATGCCGGGAAAGTATCCGGGAAAGCCTCTGCCTTGGGTAGGCGTGAGCTTGTCGCCGGTCTCCATCGGGACGGTTATGTCCGGTATGGCATAGTAGGGTATAATGAGTGGTGATTCTTTTGGTTGAAATATTTTTGTTACACATATCATGCAGGGAATTTATAAACCTCCTGAGTCGACCGTAGACCGAGTCTTGTTCTAGCAACCCCCATGCTTGTTTCGCACTACCACTTGCTCTACCGCAGGTAGGGTGCGTTCAGTAAGTTGTCAACCCCTTTCTTGGCACACACCGTACAGAGAGGCCATGGTGGAAGATACCGGCTGCATCCGGTAGGCAGGCCACCTGGTCCGGGGGCATGGGTGTTTCCGGTTGGGACCGAGAGGGGGCACCCCTTAGAGCGCGGGTCATAAATTTGATCCCATGCTACGCGAGGTTGTAGCCTCCCCACTTAGAGTTTTACTTGACAGGTGTCGTGGGTGATTCCAGACACCGGTAAGTTAAGCTGGTGTGTGCAAGTCAGGTGTGTTTTCAATTAAAAAACCGTAGACGGAATTAGTCCCGATGGACTAAAGGAATCCGTTACTAGTGGGTAAAGAGTACACCCTCTACAGAGATAATATCTATTCGAATAGCCGTGTCCATGGTTAAGGATTACAGTCTGGGTCGGGTCAAGTGTCGGTCTTAGTGTCGGTCTTCGGAGGAGGAACTACTAAACCAGAACTTGGATCAAGATTTGTGACTTGTGATGATTATGATGATTATTATTATGGACTAACCCCTTATATTTGAATTATTGATTATCCCTGGGACAGTTCTACCTCCTGGATATTCACTATGATCGTTTTCCTTATAAGCCCTTTATGTGGTGTCGCACAGACGCCCGACTGTGGCATGTTTGATATTTATTTATTTTATAAGCCCTTTATGTGGTGTCGCACAGACGCCCGACTGTGTCATGTTTGACATTTATTTTTCTTACAAGCCCTTTATGTGGTGTCGCTCAGACGCCCGACTGTGGCATGCTTGTTATTTATTTTATAAGCCCTTTATGCGGTGTCGCTCAGACGCCCGACTGAGGCATGCTCGTTACTTACTATCCTTTCGAGGCGTCGCTTCAGACACCCGATCGGTGCATGTTATTTCTACTCCATTATTGCATATTTATGATGTATATAAATAACCTGCGTGCATGCATCATGGAATTTATTGTGTGACTGACGTTATGACCTTAGGATAATTCAGAGCATGATTATCGTTTGTTATATTATACTCGTGTTCATAATGTTTGCGAGTACATTCAAAGTACTCACTGGCTTGTCCCTGGCTATTGTCTTGGCCAGATTCCTTGCTTGGAGAGGAGCGTTGCGATGACAGCCCCGGAACCTAAGCAACGGTGATAGCAGCCTCGCGAAGATAGGAGTTAACCTGGTCAGTTGTTCCTGTTGGGAAATGGAGTCCCATAGACACTGATGATCCACAAACCGCTTCCGCCATCAACCCCTAGAAACCATTGTTGTACTCATAGGCCAAAATGGTCTTGTACTACATATTTTGTATTTTGCTTGGAATTTCTGTAGCAAGTTGGTGCCTCATCAGCTAACAGTAATCCTGGGGCTGGTGAGCACAAGGGCCATTTTCTGGAAATTAATATCCCGAAAATCCGGTCCTGACATGTCGTGGAGGAAGGTGTTGGATAATGGAGGCACTACGCATACGGCACTGCAAGAGTGCTCTCACGGGCGGCAATGGTGACTAGATATGGTAGGATCTGGTGGCTCATTGGTAGAGGATGATGAACTCGGATGTGGTGGTGCATTGGCTCATCGGTGGAGGAAGTTTAGCATCATGTTTAGTGGAGGGGTTTTGGTTGTGTGGTGCTTTGTCTTGTTAGCGACAGGATGGAGTGTCCAATAACAACCATGTGCGGTCGTAGTGGTACCAGAGCTAAACTTTGCGGCGCGTCCGATCGATGCAACAACCAAGCTTGGGCACTATTTTGTGGCTTCGTTGGATATGTTTATCCACATGGTGTGGGTCTTTGAATGGGTGACAATGGCTATTGGTTAACGATGGGACTCGACCATTTGTGCATATTCGAGGAGAGTCGGTCAAAACCAGCGACGGTTACTCTCAAGGGCATCATTATATGTCATCTCAGGGGTCGTTTGTGGTGCCACCTCTATCTCCTGTTTGTGCAGTCCATGCTTCGGGTGAAACCCTAGACCAATGTCTTATTGGGTCAGATGATGGTGATGCCTATGGCGTTGTTTCCCGTTACCCCTTCTCAAAGGCATCCTTTTGGAGCACAATCTCAATGACGAGTTATGTGGTCTACAACTTTAGGGACCTCTGGATGTTCATCATCATGGATGGGTGATGACAATGACACTTGTGTTGCGATAACCCGCAGGAGACATATGGTGTCCGCTTTGAAAATTAAATCCCTAATTTATAAATTATATGCAAATTTAAGTTCAAACGTGTTATTGAGTAGCTGCGTATAATTTTGACTTTGGTGGCGTGTTGTAATTCGTTTGATTCAGAATGAGCAAATAATGGACCCATTACAGCATCTCTAGCAGATCACTTAAAAGAGCCAAAACTGAAATAATCGTTGTTTTATGATTTTGAGCGAAAAACTGACCCGATACATCCCTCAAAATTGGCTCGCCCGTATATTTTTCCTTTTTTGAGGAAAACCTTAAAACGAGCATCCAATATCTCATATGTTCAGAATTCGTGGAAAATTTTCTAGTTCCCTTTAAATAAAAGACGATTGATGGGGGGGGGGGGGGGTCAGGTCCAACCGCCACCGGCCGACGCTGCACTCCAACCCCACTGCCTTCGGAAAAAATTTCGCCGGACAAGCCCGATTCGGACAGGAGCGCCCGCCTCTCCTCCTGCGACCGTCGCTGGCCGACGCCGACATCCAACCCCGTTGCCTCCTCCTTCCCCGTGGCGGGCTCCCTCTTCCATCGCATGTTGCCACGGCCACCAAGGCATGACCGCGTCACACCTTACCTCGACGGCCCTGGCCTCCCCGGTGCTCCCGTTGTATCCGCACCGCACTCCCTCCCCGGCCACCCCGTGCCTGCCTAGATTTTGCCGGCCAAACGCGTGAAAGGAAGAAGAAGATGACCACAGGGATATTCGGTTTTACAGTAAACATTTACGCGATCTATTCCGCTGATGTCCGGATGGTACCGTAAAACAGGTTTAAGAATTTTTCTTATAATGCTTTTACGGTACCGTGATATAAGAAATCTGCTAAAGATGCTCTCACATAGTGATACCCTTACAAGTTCAAAGTATGGTCCACTATCTGTATTATGTGCAAATGCCTAGCTTAGGTATTTACGATTCGAGAATGTGACGGTTCAACATTTACACGCGCGTGCTTAATTGCTTATCGACACCGCTGCTCGATCGCCTCGCGTAGCGCCCGTCTTGACGCCGCTACGTCTCTCCCGGCGACGAACGGGTGCACGAGCAGCTCCCCGACGGACGCCCGCTTCCGGTGGTCCTTCTGCAGGCAAGCGGCCACGAAACCCCGGAGCCCCGGCGACGCTGCACCGTCGGCAAGTGCCGGCAGCTCGCGGAAGCAGACGGCGCACATGAGCGCCGCCCAGGTCAGCTCCTGCCCGGCGGGGAGCAGCGGGTAGCGCCCCATCAGAAGCTCCAGGACGGTCACCCCCAGCCCCCACACGTCGGCGGCGTAGGGGTCGACGGGGCCCTCCTCGTCGCCGTCGCCGTGCAACGACCGCTCCGTGTCGAAGCGCTCGGGGCTCATGTACGCGGCGGTGCCCTCGTAGGCCGCGCGGTACTTGCCGGCGCGGGAGACGACCTCGGCTATGCCGAAGTCGGCGATCTTGACCTGCCCGGCCCTGTTGACCAGAAGGTTCGCAGGCTTGATGTCGCGGTGGACGACGCGGCGGGCGCGGAGGTAGGCCAGGCCGGACAGCGCCTGCGCCGCCACCTCCGCCAGCGCCTCCTCCGGGAAGCCTCCCTGGCCGCCGCGGACGAGCGAGTCGAGCGAACCGCCGTCCATCAGCTCGAGGAGTAAGGCGGAGTCGCCGGAAGCCGTCGGGAGTACCGAGTGGCACCGGACGATGTATGGGGAGTCGACGCGCCGCACAACATCTACCTCCTCGTCGGCGCCGGGATGGCCGCGGTGAATGATCTTGAGCGCGTACAGCGCCGACGTGCGGCGGTGCGAGACCTTGTGGACGGTCCCGCCGTTCCCGCGCCCAAGGACGGAGAGCCTGTCGAAGTCGCTCAGGCGGAACTCGCCGTCCGGCCGAGCCGCCGAGGTGGACGGCGTCGCCGCGGTGACTGGCGCCGGGGCCGGGCACCGGAAGGCCCACGTGGGAGCGTCGAGCGTGAGGTGAAGCTGCGGTAGACGTCTTTCTCTGGCAGCCGCCATGATCTTGATCGCCGTGTGTATGTGTGTGTGTGTTTTGCAAGAACTGTATTCTCAAAAGTATGATGAAATTGATGATCGAGTAATGGATGATGTTTTTTGTGGAGGTGAGCTTAGCTTGCTTTATACTGCGATGTGGCGGCGCAAGTGGCCCTACCTTAAATTTGGCTGACTGTGCTGAGATTTTGATGTGTAACTTCCGAATCTTTTTAAAACCTTTCTTTTGAAAACGATGTCAAAATCTGCTTATTTATCTTGTGCAAGAATGGATATTCATAATGTTATTGAGTCTAAAATTCAAGGAGAGTTATGCCAAACGTTTCCTTCGAAATACCCCCTAAAACATTGCTTGGCAAAAAATAGACGGTTGGGTTTCTTCCGGATGCTTCGGTTGGGTCGCCGTTTTGGGCATGTAATGTTTACACCGGTTTCCTCCATTACGTTTCCGGCCGAGAATCGCTGGTGGCCGGTAAGATACACTTGTAAGCTTAATACCGTTGTATAATAATACACCAATGCTTTAGGAATTACGAGTTTGATGTGTGTATTTGGCCTAGGCAGCGGAACTTGATTTGTTTTCCCCTGAGCCGTTAGATCTCCATTCACATGTCTTGAGATCAATCTTCACTTTGCTACGCTATACCCTAACTTGCAATTGCCGCTACTGCCGCCTCGTCATTCTCCGGCTCCCGCCACCGCCTCCACCTTCTCCTTTTATTTTCGTGACCGTGCTATCAATACATTGTTAGACTAGCGAAGTGTTATATATACAAAAAAGTGCTAAAATATATACACTACATCAACATAATGTACATCTATCTACAGTGTCACGAAGTTACAAACATAATTTAAGTCCACTAACCAAGTTAAGAAAGTCAAATTTGACCATCATAAGTATCTCAAAATTTCTTATGTGAATAGTAAGTAAGCTACTATTTAGAACATGATGTCCTTCCCAATATCATGTAAGTCAAATTTGCTGGTGTGTTTGTAGCACGGTAGCTATCGCGAGTCTTGTATTATGTTGTTTTTTAGGGTTTGTATGATGTTATTCAGTTGAAGTACACACACTTTTTGCTTTGTATGTTTATGTTTGTTTTCCATTTATTATATGTGTGTGTTCTACTATACTTCACTTATTATGATTAATTTTATCATGTGTTAATAAATCTGTTAAACAAGTCTGACTAATTTTTGAAGAAGTGTCAAGTGGGGTTATATAATTATCCACTATGCTAAGCTTGATATTGATATTAATCCCAAACACTTGGGGGTTGAAAGGACCGCCGTTGCTAACGAACATTGTCATCTTTAATATTAGGTGACGTGGATATGTACCTCTTAAATGGTAAGCTCAGTGTGAAAACATATGCCTAATTCAAGAGATATTTACTAGTCCAAAGATGTAGACTGGTTGAGCGCGGGAATGAACACAACACAAATAAAAAGATGCATGATAGATAAGAATAGAATACTTTAAGTCCATAAATCGAGTTACTCCCTCTGATCCATATTACTAAAACTGTGACAAGTAATTTGGATCGGAGGGAGTACAAAATTTCTAAAAGATATAAACTACAAACAATGTAATATACAATATCAACAAATAATGTAAAAAAATCCAAAATTTCTTTAAGTACGTAATTTCTTTTAAGTCCATAAAATTGAGTTAGGAAAGTCAAGTTTCACAATTAGTATCTCATAATTTCTTTTGTAAATAGTAAACTAAGCGAAAATCCATCCCTGCACCCGAGCTCATCTACACCCACGCTGACAAAAAATATATAAAACAAATACTAAAAAATTCAAAAAAAATTGTGGCAGACAATTTGATTCGTGAGTTCCGCTCTGATTTTCAAATCATTTGGACATTTGAGGAGCTCTCAGCAAAAAAAACAAATTGAGGGTCTGTAAAAATGTTTACTGTTCATGTACTGTTTTGACCTGATTTGTCTTCTTTGCTGAGAGCTTCTCAGATGTCCAAATGATTTGAAATTTGGAGCGGGTCTCACGCTTCAAATAGTATATCACACAAAAAAATTGGAATTTTTTGATTTTTTTTCTATCCGGGTGCAGATGAGCCTGGGCACCGAAACGCCCTACTCGTAAACTAAGCTAGTATTCAGAACATTATGCCCTCTTCTGGTAACATGAAAGTTAAATTTGCTAGTGTGTTGGTAGCATGGCAGCTACCAGCTACCACAAGTATAATCTATTTAGTGGACGTGCACATCATTTGGTTTTGTATGTTTATGTTTGTTTCACTTTGTTATATGTGTGTGTTGTACTCTCAAAATTAGGTTTTCGGTCCGCTTTACCACGTCAACACAAGTAGTTCAAGTAGTATATCTTCCTAGTCCAACTTACCTCTTGACCTAGCCAGCCGCCGCCTCCAAAAAGTTAGGGTACTCTGCCTCCTGCCGGCGCCGGCACCGGTCCATCGCGTCTCCGGTGGCTTTAGGGCCATGGAGGCGGAGTGGATCTCACCCATTGCCGGTGTTTTTAGATCTTTTTTCGAGTTTTGTTAGGGTTTGTGTCCTGCTCAGGAAGGCGAGACGACGGCAGCTCCCTAAAGATGGAATAAAGGTCTCCTCGCCTAGCCCCTCTTTCGGTGATGCGACTAGCATCATTGGTGGGTGTGTGGAGGTGTGTCTCCGGCGGATCTGTCTTTGGTGGATTTGCTCGGACCTGTTCGTTGTTCGTCTTTGTTCGTGCGTCTTCAGGTTGGATCCTTTTGATTTACACTCGTCATCTACGGCGGTTGTTGTTCTGCTGTATTGGTACTATGGGGCCTTAGCACAACGACTTTCTGACTCTACTAAACCAAGGTTTGCCCGGCTCCGGCGAGGGAAGAGCGATGACAGCGGTGTGCCTTCGGCTCGCTTCAGTGCTTCTAGTCGTCGCTAGATGGTCTACAGATCTAGATGTAATTTTTATTATTTCTAGTGTTCGTTGTCCTATCATGATTAATGATGAATAGATTGAAAGTTTTTTTCTGAAAAAAAACACAAGTAGTTCAAGTGCATGAAAGTAAATAACAGGTCCGGTTGGTGGTGCAACAAACACAAACTATAATTCATGTAAGCTAGATACCTCTATACTAGTTCTACCATGCGTTCCAACTTCAGAACGGGTCCGAGTAATAATTTGTAAACAAGTGTCAAGTGGGGCTAGATAGTTATCCACTCAACAAGCCTCGCATTTGGGGGCTTAGAGTATTACTAGTAGAACCCTCAAACCCTCAAATCCTTAAAGAAGTTTTAAGGGTTGAGAAGTGTCACTTTTTGACACTTTTAAGGGTTGAAAAACAGGGGCAAATATTAGAACCCTCAAACCCAACCCTTAAACTGCTTTAAGGATTAGATCTGAGGGTTCTAGTCTTTGCCTCGACCCCAACCTTTAAATCTATCATTTGACATCTCACAATTTATGACAACAAGAACACAATCAACTTCCAAACAAACTACCAAATGACAATCATTGATGCATGGTTTAATAGTTTACATCACAAAATCACCATCTTCCTCCTCTCATCGGCACCATCACCAAAAAGTTGCACCTCGGCGCCATCTCCTAGACCACAAGCGGGCTCCATCAAGCATCTCCATCGGCACCGATGGAGTCGTACACACCGCCATCACCGCAACTACTCATCGGAGTGTCACCTCGAAAAGTAGAGGACGCAACACGGAACATCCTCTTCCTCTCCGCGATGTCCTCCTTGTAGTCCTTCCACCATTGCAATTGGTCTTGATCCATGTCCTTCTTGGACATCATCATGTGCTCTTTCTCTTCCACCATGAGTTCTTTCTATACCTTTGCCTCTTTGAGCTTGATCATCCTCTCCTCCAACTCGGCCTTGCGCTTTACTTCTTCACGCTTTGCTGCAACTTGTGCAAGCTTGACCTCTTTCTTCTTCTCGGTGATAAGAAGCTTCATCTCCAATGTCTTCGTTGTCAATTCCTCTCTTGCCTTCATCATGTGGTCCATCTTCTCCCTTAGGCTTGACGCCTCTTCTTCCATCTTCACCCTTAGCTTGCCCTTCTTGTTTCCCTCGGGCTTGCCCAAGTTCCTCTCCTCCTCGTCTTCACTATCATCCATCCTTAGCATTGCCGACTTCTTGGGTGCGGTCTCTTGATCCCTCAACTTCCACTTGTCAAAGGTTTGAAGAATTGACCAAACATGCTTAAATGGGAATGGCTTGCCCTTGGAAGCGGCCATCTCCTTGTACCTCATGCCGGCAATTGTCTCCTATCAACCACACATAAATCACATAAGAACCCACCAATAGCATAGTGCACACACATAATCAAAATAGTGAAGAAATATGTACTCACATAGTCACTCTCCACGGTTCATGGCCGCACTCCAACGAGCACAAGCGGGCTTGATCAACTCCCACCGGCCTTGAAGCGACCGGAAAGTGCGATGGATGAACCCACTATTCTTCGGCTTGATCCTACAATAGACGTCCTCGATCCTTTGCCAATACCGTTTACCGGTTTGATCGGTGCCGGTGGTTGCATCCATTCCCACAGCTGTCCAAGCACGAACCAAGAGGACATCTTCCGCCTCGGTGTAGTTTGTCGACCGCGCGTGTGGGCGGGAAGCGGCGGTGAATGCCTCCTCCCCTATCTCGGCTTCTCCTCCTCGTCATCCCCTTCATCCTCCTCATCTTCCTCCTTTTCCTCCAAGTCGTCACCAACCCTAAAGGGGTCTAGAGGCGGAGCTCCGAGGTCCACCTCCGCGTTTTGGAGGAGGTCCATGAACGAGGATGGGGTTGCCATTTCCTCGAACACCTCGTGCGCGGCGGGAGGAGGTTCGGCGACAGCGGCGGGCGGGGCCGTGGCCGCGGCGGCGGGCTTCTTCCGCGGCTTCTTCACGGCCGGGGACGAGCCGACGACCTTGGAGGAAGCCCCTCGAGGCCCACGGCCGGCCGCCTTCGGCCGGCTCTTCTTGGGGGCGGGCGCGGCGGCGGGCGCGGCGGCGGGCGCGGCGGCGGCTGCGGGGGCGGGCGCCGGGGCAGGGACGGGGGCCGGGGCGGGAGCCAGGGAGGTGGGAGGAGGCGCTGCGAGGCCCGCCCGCCGGCGCTTGACCCCGACGTGGGTCGCTGCCACCACGTCGGTCACGGTCGGGTGGGCGGGGGCGAGGGCGGGGGCGGGCGAGGCGGCTGGGGCAGGCGAGGCGGCCGGGGCAGGCGCGGCAGCGGCGGGGCCCTCCATGGCCGGCACGGCAGGAGGCGGCGGGAGGCGGTGGGAGGAGGAGCAGTTTGCTCCCGCGCGAGCGAGGAGCGAGCGAGGAGGAGGAGTGCGGGTTGGGGGGCGATTTTCCTCTCAACCCCTATTTCTACAGATTGCAAACTGGTTTGAGGGTTGGACCTCTAAATTTTTTTACGGGTTTGAGGGTTTAGAGGTTTTAGTCTACAGCGTTTTTTCCGTAAAAACTGTAAAAAAGCGGTTATTTTTAAGGGTTTAAGGATTTGAGGGCTCTACTAGTAATGTTTTTAAGGACCGCCGTCGCTAACGAACATTGTCATCTTTAATTCCAGGTGACGTAGGTCCGTACCTCTTAATTGGCAAGCTTAGTGGGAACATATAGGCCTAACTCAGGAGATATTTTTCTCGCAGGGCAGCGGAGGAGATATTTATTAATCCTAAGATGCAGACTGGCTAAGCGAGAGAATGAACACAACACAAAAATAAATAGATGCATGACAGTGAGATGGATGCTGACGGGTGCGAGTATTGTTGGACCATGGAGTCAACAGATCATATCTGGTTCAGGTTCAGCACAACCTTGAAGGCAGAAAGAAAGAATGCGGTGCATGCCAACGCAGGCCATCACGCATGACCGCCCGTGCGCACACCATGCTGGCCCGAGATCAGCTTGGTTGTGGAGTCAGGTCATGGTTCTCATCTTCATTGCTTTAGTATATATTTTTTTACGGTGGAAAAGGGAGCTTTATATATCAAGTAATAGGATTACAATCTATAGCCAGTAGGCTAATGAGAGCATCTTGGGCAACCTGCAACCACGACTCGGTTCGATGCTCCTCTCTCGACAAAAAGGCTAGTCGATCTGCAGCCCTATTCTGCACACAGTCAATACACATAAGAATATGCTCCCTGTCTCCTAACAACTCCTTAATCTCCTCTATCATATGGCCCAGGTATGATGCGTTACGTCCCGCTTCCTTCAGCGCCTTCACAACTGCAGCGCAATCAGTCTGAACAATGAACGGTAAAGAGGTATGCATCAATGCCGCTTTAACTCCTTCTCTGACCGCCACCAGTTCAGCTTCAAAAGCATCTATACAATGGAGAATATACCAGCATCTAGATAGTACATGCCCCCCATTGTTATCCCTTGCTACCATGGCTGCTCCACCACCATTGTTGCATGTTGCAAAGGATCCATCCGTGGAAACCGCTACCCAGCCCGCCGGTGGCGGCGGCCATGCAGTTTGCTCCTTCACCCGATGGATGCGTGGTTTTCTGATCATGGCGCCCTCTTCTAGTGCAGGACCTTTTCCCTTCACCAAGTCTCTCCCATCATTCAACTTAATCTGCTCCAAAGATGACACATAACTCAGCAGAAACTTACGTGTTGCCTCAACAGGAGCCGGCACTTTATCATGCAAAGTGTCGTTCCTTATCTGCCAATTTCTCCATATGATCATCAGGACCCTTGTCCGTTCTTCCTCCGTGAGAATAACAAGCAGGTCGAACAACCACTCAACTCCAGTGTTCAAAATTGTCTCCTTCGCTGGGTCCTTCCAAACCTCACCCATGGCATCCCACACAGCCCTCGCCACCGGACACACAACAACGGCATGGAAATTGTCCTCGGTAGTGCACCCACATCGTTGGCACTGGTTGTATTTGAAGAGTCCCTCAGGATCATATCACAATAAACTAGACTGGTCAGGATGCTCCAACTAACAATCTAGAATCCGTACTTGATAGGATCAAGAATAAAAAACATGATATCAAGAATAGCATATTGAAAGATCCCAATCATTTTTCTTGATAACTTCTTCAACCTACGTATTTTTCGTATAAATGGGATCAATTATTAATAAAATAAGGAGCAAACATAGGTATCAGATATCAGGAACATAAGCTTACCCGGGAGAAATGCACTCTGTGTTAGTCCGATCACTTAGCTTTTGCTTTCACACTCCCTACTGATGCCTATTGCATGACTCTCATTCAGTCAAACTAGAAACCTGCTTCCGTTTTGAGTTGCGCATCTTTCTCCCCGGGGCATACTATAGTATCACATCGTAGACCCCCACCCCAACTCTATCTTCCTTATCAGTGAACCGGAACATAGTGCATAGGTACTCTTCCATGTTGCGCCTTGATACCTATCTATAGCTTTCCTAGCAACTTTGTTTACTCATCGCTAGTAAGACTGTCTGCTGACCCCAGGAGATCAGGACTCGTACAAGTATCTGACGTGATTAGGCGGGGACAGGATTCGAACCTGCAGTCTTCAGGTCATGAGCCTGATGAGTCGACCAATTCCTCTACCCCGCTTCTTCCCCTCATCTTTCTTTCCCTCTTCCCATAAACGAACCAGGATTAGATTTGGAAAGATTAATTAATCAATTATACCCTGCAACCTTGGAAATACTTTTATATTTTGGCCTGATGAAACCAGAGCAAGAGAGGCACCGAAGCAACTCGAGAGATACTTTCTTTGAAATCGGGATTTTGCTCAATTTCCATTGCTAATCTTACATGTTCCCACGAACAATAAAGAAAAGAAGAAAAGGCTATTCCTTAGACACAGAGGTGGGATTAAGGCGTCATGCGGAACTCCAACAACATAGACCAGATGACTTATTTATTGAAAATAGGTTTAGGAACCTGATTCTGGAGCCCCCGGATCAATGAAGAAGGGAGAAGGCAGTTGATTCCTCCGAAGAACCGGAAGCGAAGCGCTATGCCGGGGCAAGGGGGCGGGAAAAGAAACTGCTCCGAAGAAAGATATTGGGGTTTCCAATGCTTCTCCACGCCCAACGAGATGCGCCAACCTGGGTTCCATTACACTCTGTAGGAAATGCATAGACAGTCCACGCAGCAAACCGAGGCCCTGCGTGCGCCATACGTACCGCCTACGAATAATAGGTAGCCCCACCCCAGGTAGAGTTTGTGAGCCGTGTAATAGGCGACCATTTCACGCGGTTCGGGGGGCACTTGAATAAGCCGCCGGCACCCGGCTAGCACTGAACAGAACAAGATCCCCCTCTACCTATCCTTGGGGCTGTGCGCATTCTTAAACTTGAGCTGGGTAGGACTCAGGAGAAGGGTGCCTTGGGAGGCCCCTGGAGGAGTCGTTCTGTGAGTTGTATTCAAGCTCGCCCTTAGACTGAGTCAAGTGGTCAACAATCTCCAAGTGCCTATGCTTCTTAACTTGGCGTGTAGGTAAACCTTCCCATAACAATTTCCATGCACAAATTTTCACCTTTTGCGGCACGTTGATTTCCAAAATATTCGCCATACAGGTCGCTCCCCATCAGGCCTTGTACTCGTCGCAGCACCACCTTGTTCTTGGATGCGATGTGAGACTGCTAGGTGGTATGCACTACGGACAGTAAAACGGCCATTTTTTCAGGATGCCATGCCGGAAAATCATCCATTAGTCTTGGCGACACCTTTATTTTCAGAATCTCATTAATGTCCGCCTCAATGAAGTGCTCATTCAGCCTCTCCTCATTCCAGGACCCATCCGGCAATAGGAACTGCTCCACCCTAGTGAGCCTGCAAGTTCCCCTCTTAGTCAACGGACGTCGTGATCCACCTCGCGGTATCCACGGATCCCGCCACACCCTTACATTTTTACCATTGCCAATCCTCCATATCATACCCTTCTTCAAAAGCTCTAGGCCATGTTCTATCCCCCTCCACACAGGAGACGCATTACCTGGGAATACGGTGTCCAGTAAGTTACCTCGTCAATAGTACTTTGCTTTCATCAACCTCGCACATAGACTGTCCGGTATTTCTAGCAATCTCCAAGCTTGCCGCGCTAGGAGAGCTTGATTAAACATTCTCATGTCCCGAAAGCCAAGACCCCCTTGATTCTTTGGGCTTATCATTTTTTCCCATGCAATCCAGTGAGTCTTATGCCTTCCATTCTTCATTCCCCACCAATAACTACGAATCATACGAGTAAGATGGTCGCAAGTTGATGCCGGCAATTTAAAGACGCTCATTATATAAGTCAGAATTGCATGCACCACAGATTTAATCAATGTTTCTTTCGCTCCTGATGATGGTTGTTTTCCTCCCCAGTCAACAAACTTCTTACTCAGTGTTGCCTCCAAGGATTGAAACTTTCCCTTATTCATGCGCCCCTCCGGCACTGGAAGGCCCAGGTATCTATCCTCAAAGTGCTCACTTGTCACTCCTAGAATCTGCTTCACTTCCTGTTGGCGAGCCAAAAGGCAAGACTCACCAAACATGATACTACACTTCGCTTGATTGATAAGCTGGCCGGTGCCGCTTGCATAGCGTGAAATAATGTTGCCAACAATTCCCGCTTGCTCCTCAGTCGCCTGGAAGAACAATTAAGTGTCGACGACGAACAGAAGATGTGACACCACCGCCGCCGAACGACATTACCAGCACCGGCCTTAAACCCCGGTTCTGCACCGCTTCCTGGATCAAACTCGACAACAAGTCAGCAACAAATAAAAACAAGAACGGCGACAACGGGTCGCCTTGTCGTAGTCCCCTCGTTGGCGTGAATAATTCCAATAACTTTCCATTCAAATTGACCGCAAAGCGTACCGTAGTGACACATTCCATTACCCATTTAATCCACTTGGCAGCAAAGCCTAACTTCTTCAAAGCCTTCTCGAAGAAACACCAATCTACTCGGTCATATGCTTTTGAAAGATCAAGCTTATATGCACAGCTTGCCATCTATTACGCTCCTGCTGAATATAATGCATCACTTTAAATGCCACTGTAGCATTGTTCGAGATCGAGCGTCCGGATACAAAAGCACTCTGACTTTCAGAAATAATCTCATCCAAAATTGTCCTCAACCTATTCACCATGCATTTGGAAACTATCTTATATAGAACATTGCAAAGAGATATAGGGCGAAAATCCTTTAGACTTTCTGGCTGACTGATTTTTGGAATTAGTACTATACTTGTTTCATTAACACCATCCGACATCCTACCTTCCCTAAAAAATTCCTTCACTGCTGGCACAATCTCCTCCTTCATTGAAGCCCAATTTCTTTGATAAAAACGAGCGGGTATACCATCTGGCCCCGGGGCTTTCAATGGGCCAATCTGGAAGAGGGCGTCACCTATCTCCTCATCAGTAAAGTCTTTTGTAAGCATCTCATTCATTGCATCCGTGACTCGCCCTTGGAGGAGTTCCAAAATCGGACCCGGATCCAAGGTCAGATCCTTAGTATAAATCTCTTGAAAGTATGAGGATGCCATTCTCTTCATTAGTTCCTGCGTGTATATTATTAGTTCTTGCGTGTCCGTTAATTGCACGTGTGTAGTACATCAACATTGGACGCGGAGTTTCTGAGCCCAAGCTGAAATGAGCTCGTGTGAACAGTAAAAAAGCCTTCTGCGAAAAATTTGAATTTGTTGTGACAAACATTGGCAAAAGTTTCAAGTGCTTCCAAAATTTTGACATAAAATCACATTCCTAGAAGGCGTGACAAAAAAAAAATGGGTACTCTAAAATGCTACTACTTTCAAAAGCATTTTGGAGCCCTGAATTTTGTCATGGAATCACATTCCTTGAGCCAATCCGGTACTCTAATCATGTGTGTTCGTTAATTGCACGTGCATAGTACATCGCCATTCATGTACTGTTCTTGCAACATTCGTTACTAGCAGATTTGCTGCCAATTGGTATTGCACCCTTGCAAGAAAGACATTTCTGACACGAAACTTCCGTTCGGAAAGCGAGACTCCCCAACGAGGGATGAACTCCAGCAGCCCTTGGAAAAAAAAAGTTGGATAGTTATTTCCAATTATTTTTGTGCACGTGAAGCTTGTAGTGCAAGCTACATTCTGTTCTTAAGCCTACATTATTCTTGAGTCAATCCCGTACATCGTTGACATCTTCACCTTGAGCCAATCCACATGGTCGGCATCCACACATCCCATTCTCGCCAGTAGGACTGCAGGAGGATAGGCCACTGGCATTGGCAACATCAACCTAATCTTCTTGCTGCATGATCATCGAACAGCCAGTGCTACGAGAGCCGGATACATGTCAGCATGCCTTCTCTTCGTCAACTACAAGGTCTAGACGTGACGTACGTACCTTCGTGAGGCCACGGCACACGTAGGACACTATGCTATGCTATGCTTCGTTCATTATCCAAGAAATACGAGAGCCATTAGCAAGTTTGAGAGGAATCGCCGCCAATAGCGCTTCGCTTGCATGCGATGTGGCTGGTTTTCGAAGAAGTGTCAAGTGGGGCTAAATACTTATCTAGCTCCGCTAAGAAGGTTGATTTTGATATTAATCAATGACACATTGGGGACTGAAAGGAACGCCGTCGCTAACGAACGTTGTCATATTTAATTCCAGGTGACGCTAATCCGTACGTGTTAATTGGTAAGCTTAGTGGGAAAGCATAGGCCTAATTCAGGAAATGTTTTTCTCCCAGGGCAGCGGACGAGATATTTACAGCTCCTAGGAATGCAGATTGGTTAAGCGAGATGTATTGATAGATAAGACTAGACAGTTAGATGGATGCTGACGGGTGCGGGTGTTGTTGGACCATTTTTTTTCTTTTTTCCGAAAAGGGGTTTGCCCCGGTTTCTACATCAGAACGATGCATACGGCCATATTATTGAAAATCAAACTGGTTCAACAAAAGTCTTCAAGTCTCAAAAAAAATGCTCACATAGAGCACGACCATAATAACAGGATAGCCACAACCGGCAGCCAAAAATTAAGATAGGAAACTAAACACCTATCCTATTACATGACCGCCATTCAAACCGGTTGAAGATAGTCCGTGCTACGGGCTCCCATCGGATAGATCCAGTAACCAAACACTCTCTGGCCTCCGTTGGAGTGAATAGCGACCACATACGGATCAGAGTAGTGGCCCGGAAAATAACCTGCAAGAAATGAATATTTGTTGTTCTGTTAAAAACCAAGTCATTTCTGCAGTTCCAAACTGTCCATAATAAAGCACATCCTCGTACATGGATATGTCTCGCTGTTTTCGGACCTATCCCATCTAGCCACGTCCCAAATAACGTGCTAATAGTATTCAGAGGAGTAACATTACAAGCTATATGGACCGACCGCCACAAAACTTTTGCCAAAGGGCAGTCAAGAAAGAGGTGTTTGATGGATTCATCACTATCACAGAAGTTACATATTGTAGATCCTGTCCATTTACGTTTTGCCAAATTGTCTTTAGTTAGAATGACTTGTTTATGAACAAACCACATAAATACTTTGATTTTTAAAGGCACTTTGACTTTTCAAAGATGCTTCGAGTAAGGAATAGTGCTAGCGTTGATAATATCCAAATACATGGATTTGACCGAGAACTCTCCATTCTTAGTTAGTTTTCAGCGCAACTGATCAGACTGTTGAGAAAGTTGGACATCTATCAATCTTCTCATAAGATGGAGCCAAGCTTTCCAACGGTTTCCCGCTAACGTCCTCCTGAATTGAATATTAAGAGGATTGGACTGTAATATTGTTGCAATGTAAGCGTCTCTTCATTGAACAATATTATAGAGAGAATGGGTATTGGAGTGCAAGGGGCGTCTCCCCTAGCCATGTATCCTCCCAGAATCTCGTGGAAGTACCATTTCCAACTACAAATTTTGTCCTATTAAAAAAGACTGATTTCACTCTGATCAGTCGTTTCCAAAAAGGTGAGTCAGTCGGCCTTACCGTCACCTGGGACAATGTTTTGGATTGAAGGTACTTATTACGCAGAATCTGGCCCAAGTGGCATCCGTCTCTACAGATAACTTATACAACCACTTGCTGAGAAGACATCTGTTCTTCACCTCTAAATTTTCAATGCCAAGACCTCCTTGGTCTTTCGGCCTACAAATGATATCCCATTTAGCAAGTCTGTATTTTCGTTTTAAATCATCGCTCTGCTAGAAGAAGCGTGATTGATAGAAATGTAGCATTTTTCGTACTCCAACTGGTACCTCAAAAAAGGACAAGAGAAACATGGGCATACTTATGAGAACCGAATTAACCAGAATTAGTCGGCCTCCATATGACATAAGCTTGCCCTTCCAGCAGCTAAGTTTTTCTTCAAATCGATCTTCAATGCATTTTCATTCTTTGTTGGAAAGCTTACGATGGTGGATTGGTATACCCAAATACGTGAAGGGTAAAGACCCCAATTCACACCTGAACAATTGCTTATAAGCCTCTTGTTCTTCTTTAGCTCTTTCAAAGCAGAACAATTTACTTTTATGGAAGTTAATCTTTAACCCTAATAATTGTTTGAACAGACACTCTCAAAATTAGGTTTTCAGTCTGCTTTATAAATAAAGCAAGCAATGTATCCATACATGTAGTCCAAATGCAGAAAAGTAAATAAGAGGTCTGGTTTGTGGGGTAACAACACAAACTATAATTCATGTATAAGCTACTCCCTCCGTTTCTAGAGATTTTAATATAAACTACATATGAAGCAAAATGCGTAAGTCTACGCTCTAAAATATGTCTATATATATCTGTTTGTAGTATGCATTGAAATCTCTAAAATGATTTCATTTACAAACGGAGAGAGTAGATACGTCTAGTTCCAACTCTGGAACGGGTCCGACTAATTTGTAAGCAAGTGTCAAGTGGCGCTAGATAGATTATCCACTCAATAAGCCTCGCATTTGGGGGCTTAAGGACCGCCATCGCTAACGATATTGCCATCTTTAATTTCAGGTGACGTGGATCTATACCTCTTAATTGGTAAGTTTAGGCCAACTCCACTGCGCGACCTCAAACGAACGTCCGTTTTGTCCGGATTCTGTCCATTTGGATAGAGCAATGGGGTCGTGTCCAGGCAGTTTTCGGGATGTGGTGGCCGTGCGCCCAGCACGCGGACGCATCCCTGCCGTATTTTGTCTGCGTGCACATTTCTTTGCAAGTCCTTAACTTTTTTTCATCATTCATTTTTGGTACATGACAATACATCATCACATTTTGACTAGTAAAGCAAGGCCAAAGAAAACAAGAACCACAAGAATACATTTGAGAAGATACCCAACTTCCATAACTGCTCCCTTGAGTTGGGTTAGGGCCTTCTCGATGCACTCATTGTTGATCTGTGAAGGAGGCTCGACGTTGCACCCTCCTTTCTTCTTCAAGCCAGAAGTCGATGTTGCTTCCTCACACGTAGTATCGTGCCTAGCCTCTAATCTAGCAACAAGTGCACTTGTCTCATCTACAGCCTCTAGACTAGTTAAAAGTGCACGAACATGTACTAAATTTCGCTATATCAATATATCGATGTACTCTTCTTCCCAATATCAAAACTTGCATCCATTCTACATAATAAAATTTAAAGTTAGCACAACTAGTCTAATCCGAGAGCACAAACCGAAGCTAAAAAGAGCACATACCCCATCGTTTAAGCACTTGATGAACACCCATCCGGGATGTTCCGGCGTTGTAGACACGCGGCGCACGACCATCCTTGGGCAGTGGTCGCACTTGATGAGGGGCAATGGTGCGCCAACGAGCTTTTGGGTAAGCACCGAGCCCGGCCGGCCGCCATTCGTGTATCTGCCGGCGGACCACCGATGGTGAAGATCCGAGCGGCTAGAGGACGAGCCGCTGCCTGCATGTGGCCTTGCAGCCCTACCAGGGCCTTCCGGCGAGGTGTCCGGCCAGTCCATGGCGCGGCCCGGCCTCCCACAGCCGGGCGAGCTCAAGACTGACCGGATCCGCCCCAAATCCGGCCGGCGGGTGCGCAAACCAGGTGGCCGTGGTTGGGTAGCTCGGCGGCGACGAGGGGAAGGGGCTGGGTGAGCGCGCCCGAGCTGCATGGCTGCAATGGCAGCGGCGGCGACGAGGAAAAGAGTGAGAAAGAGTGGCGAAGAGTGGAGTGGGGTGCGGCCGGAGGGAGGGAGGGGGCGGATAGAAAAAGGCCCGTCCTGTGTCAACGACGGACGGGCCAGGGGAGGACACGCGCAAACGGCCGATGCGGCCGCGTGGTGTCCGTTTCATCCCAAAAGTGGCGCAAACTTGAGCCGCGGATGGGTCGAAAGCGGACACAAAATGGACAAAAGTCTGTTTGCTCCCGCGCGTTGGGCCACCCGGTTTGTCCGTTTTACCTCAAACGGACGGGACCAAACAGGATGGGGTCGCGCGGTGGAGTTGGCCTTAATGGGAAAGCATATGCCTAATTCAGGAGATATTTTTCTCCTAGGGCAGGGCAGCGGAGTAGATGTTTACTACTCCTGGGATGCAGATAGATAAGACCAGATAGTGAGACGGATGCTGACGGGTGCGGGTGTTGTTGGACCATGCATGGAGTCAGCAGATCATATCTGGTTCAGGTAGCACAACCTTGAGGAAAGAATGCGGTGCATGCCAACGTCGGCCATCACGCACGACCGCTTAGCACACCATTTTGGCCCGAGATTAGCTTGGCTGTGGAGTCAGGTCATGGTTCTCATATACTTTGCTTTAATATAGTATTATATAATTCCTTTGTGTTCGTTAATTGCACGTGTATCAGTTATTTCCAATGGTTTTTGTGCGTGTGATGCTTGTAGTGCAAGCTACATTTCGTTATATAAGCTTGCACTCTCCTTGAGTCAATCCAGTACATCGTTGACATCTTCACCTTGAGCCAATCCACATGGTCGCCATCCACTACACGTCTACACATCCCACTCCCGACAGTAGGATGATAGGTCACTGCCCACTGGCATTACATTGGCAACATCAACCTAATCTGGTCCTCTGGCATGATCATTGAACAGCCAGTGCTACGAGAGATGGATGCATGTCGGCACGCCTTCTCTTCGTCAACCACAAGGTTCAGACGTGACGTACGTACCTTCGTGAGGCCACAGCACACGTATTTGTAGGACACTATGCTATGCTTCGTGCATTATCCAAGAAGTACGAGAGCCAGTAGCAAGTTTCAGAGGGACCAAGCCAGAAGGTTCGGGTAAGCACAGCTGCTTCGAATGCAACGCATCCATGTTTCTCACAGTGCCACGTCCACGCGGCTTCAGACTTCGGGCTGTAAAAGCAACTCGTCGTATTGGCCCGATCTGTATAACAATCGTCAAGAAGATGGTGATTTTAGAAGAAAAAAAATGCATCGATGAACCCACTTTGAAAAACACATTTCAAAATACTAAACAAAATATGAAAAGGGGGTTACACGGATACGTCTTCATGTTTTATGTGTGTGCATAAAGTTTCACAGAAAAATAAAAAAAATGTGGCATGTGCCAAAAAGACAAAAATTCTGTCATAAAACCCTATTTAGAAGCACCGGAATTTGTCTTTTTTGCGGAGACAAAATAAAAAGACATTTTTTCACAAAACTTTGTACCAGGCACACACATTTGTGAACATGTATACGTGAAATTTTATTTTGAATTTTTCAACATTTTAAAACGTGTTTAAAATGCATTTTTTTCAAAAAAAGTGGGTGCATATGCCCATGGGTTCAGGAGGTGCCCACGATTTTAGCCCAAAATGGCACTCTAGCAGAGGCCCTGTGGCTCATAATCGGCATATATACTGTATGGAGGTCCCCTGTAAATCCGTAACGGACCTCGCAACCTCTAAATGTGGAGACTGGGGAGGTTATGAAGGTCGTTCCATATCCAGCCGCCGGCTTGGGAGAAAAGTTTCATCTTCTTCCTCCACACGTCATTGTCGAGATTTGAAGTTGTGCAGGGCAGATATACAAACCATCGTGCAGAGATGACCACCGGCGAGCCATGATGCCGAATAGCCACCCATCCATTAGTGGCCTCCAAGGCGGCTGTTCGAATGGCCGTACGGCTTCGTCCCCGGCTATAAAAGCCAGGCGGCGAGGTGTCCCCATCACCAAAGCCCTATTCGCTACCTCCCCTTCTCCCCTCCCATCTCCTCCACCGTCCGGGACAATACCGCGCAACCTATTGGCTCAACTTGGCGGCGGAGCGGAACCTCTTGTCCCAGACACCGCACACAGGGCCGAAGTGTGCCGCAACAGGTGCGAACCTCCCTTGCGGCCGGCGGCGGCGGATCTAGTGATTGTGGGCGATCCACCGCTTCCTAGGGGGGTCCGGCGGCTCCACTAGCCACAGGTGGCATAGGGTTAGATTAAGCTGAGCTTAAGAGCATCTCCAACAGCCGCCCAATGCGCGGCACGCTAAAAACTGGTTTGCGGCGCGCCCATCGCCAGATTTGGCGCGGCGCGCAGCGCTGGCTCCAGCAGCCGCGCTAAAATGCAGCGCGCGCAGCTCTAGCAGCGCGCGCGAGCAGCCGGCGCATGTCACATTTGTTGCATTTTGGACACAAAATAAATTTCACACATCACAAAACAAAGACATGGCATATAATTTAAATCACAAACAAGTTGATAACCAAAAGTTCATGCCCACAAGTTCAAATTCATGCCCACAACATCATTCAACCAAGTTCAATATGCAAACCAAGTTCATGACACAAACGAAAGGCAACAATCAAGCCTCGTCCTCGTCTTCATCCTCATTCCTTCGATTCATCCGACTCCTTCGAAGACGATTCTTCCTCCTCCTCTTCATTGTTGCGCGCTGCATCCTAATCACGTGAAGCTCGGAAGGTGTTGGCAAGATCTTCAATGCCATCTTCATGCGAAGGTGGCACACTGGCGCCCGGAGGTGCACCCATGCCTCCGATGAAAGACGAAAACTCAAGCCACCCATGCCGGCCATGCCGCCCGGAGGTGCTCCGAAGCCCCCCATGCCGGCCATGGTCTCCATGGTAGCTCCAAAGCCACCCATGGGACCCATGCCGCCCATGCTAGCTCCAAAGCCACCCATGCCGCCAAGGCCACCGCCACCCATTGCGTGAATCATGACTTTTTTTTGGATCAAGACTTCTTCACGAGCGCTTTCCTTGCGTCACACTGGTTGCGGCAGGTGGCGGCGGATCTGGCAACCATGGGTGATCCACCGCTTCTCGTGGCACATACGATGGCCATGTGGATCCGGTGGCTCCACCAGCGGCGGGTGGCATAGGGTTAGATTAAGTTGGGCTTAAATTGTCCCTACAGAACTGAATGAAATGACATAAATAAAGATGAAGACAGCCTTTTGGCCGTTCTCTGTACGACGACTCTGCTAGAGTTGCTTAACACAGCACACAGATCTTCAACACGTCCCGGTCCTTGCCAAGCATTTTAGCAGCTAACACTGCAACTATGTTCTCAAATTACAAGAGGGATGAACAGAAAAGCAACTTCAATTCCCAACCTGATCTCAGCGTCAGGTAAATTACATCCAACGAGCAGAGTTGCATTCATTCTATGGTAGCAGAAAACAAGAAGAAAAAAACCCTTTCAGTTGCTCTAGCAGCATAACAAAGCTGATAGGAACACAAGCGCAGCATTCCAAAAATTTACATCACACTGTAGGCGCCGACAGACAGACGACACCCTGTTTTTGCTCCAGCGGCGGCGAAAAAAAAGGATCTCTATATATATCCGACAAGTAACAATCAACGAATGACACACACCAGTCGAAGCGGTTCAGATCTCATCGTCACACGGCCTGGAGCTTCTGCTCGTCCATCGATTCCACTGGAAGAACCGCGGGCTCCCACGAGGAATGCTCGTCCAGATGGATCTTCGCGTACTCGCTCACCAGCCCGTTCCTCTCTTCCCACATGATCGCCTTCCTCTCCTCCTCGGCCTTGTCGACCTTGTCCTTGGCCATGGAGCCCATATCGCCCGCCGCTTTGGTCACCATGCCAAACGCGCTGGTCAGCCAGGAAGCCCCGGCTGAGACGTACTGGTTGCCCATGAGAGCCGAGCCTGCGACGCTGGCTTTCTGCTCGGCGGCGGCCAGGGCGGACCTTGTGAGCTCCGACACTTGGTACCGCTCATCCACCTCCTTGACCTTGCTGCCGACGACCGCGCGGCCCAGGCTGATTTTCTCGCTCAGGCCGTACTGGTGGTCTAGAGACACGACAGTGGCGGTGGCGGTGGACATAATGTTGTGACGCTCGTCGAAAGACCTTGCCATGTTGAGTGCGTCCTTGCTGAGGACAAAACCCTTGGCCATCATGCTGCTCACAACATCCTCCGCCTTCCTGACTGCAGATTCAGCAGATGGAGAATTCTCTCCCTGCACCCACAAGGCCATGCACAAAAATTCAGAAGAGTAGAATATCAATGCATATTAAAAGTACTCAGGATAGTAACTAAATAATTTTGTAAAGAAAATGAACATAAAATGAGGGTAAGCTAACTGCAGTTGCAGGAGACAGATTTGAGAAACAAATCAGGTAGCATCTTTATTTCTCTCCTCATTGACATAGAAATGTTCTTACCATGGTAAGAAACTGAAACAATGTTAGTGGAAGTTTAATACTACAATATTTGACTTTTGAATTGCTAAACTAAAAAATGCTGCTCCAGAGAGGAAACCGCGTCTATAGAAAGCCATTAAACAGTAAGAGCAGGAAAAAGAAATACTATTTTCTACCGCAAGTTAAGCGCTATTAAAAAAATGCACCATATTCTTGATTTGAAACAGTTGTAATATTCATCTAGTTCCTTTTCAGTTTCAGAGACTAAAAAAATCCCAAGCCTGAAAGTAAGTTCTTTCCTGTTTAATACAACTAAAAATAATGGTCATGCAGTTAAAACATTAAAACTTTCTTACCGGTAATTGTTTGCGGGCTTCAGGAGGCAACTGATAGTTCTCAACTGGAGTTATGATGACAGAAAGATCAACAATTGTTGCCCCCTGTAGGTTAGCAACCCATGATTATAAGCCAAATCCCCAACGAGCAGTGAGATGAAACATCACCAAGTAATAAGTTTCAGGAGCTTGAACGTACTGAGAGAAGCACAGCAGTGTCTGCTCCTTGTGAGTCCTTAAATGTGACGTACGCAAGTTGTGACCAATCAGTTTCGCTGAAGAAAACACGAGCAAATATTTAAGAAACACTCTTCTGTTCCAATGAAAACAGACACTGCAATAAGTAATGATGAATTACCTTTGCATTTCAACATATTCTATATCACCAGAGAAAGAGAAGAACTCTGTGATCTCCCTTTTTGAGGCACTCAACGAAATATTGCCAACTTTCACTGTTCTCACCTGCAACAGAATATCAACGATGAGCAAATGGGATATTGCTAGTGCTACTTTAGCACTCGGAAGGTGATAAGATGGACTGTAGTGATTTTACATCTACCGAAAATGAACAAATGGGATATTGCTAGTGCTACTTTAGCACAGGGGAGGTGATAAGATGGACTATAGTGATTTTACATTTACCAAAAATGAACAAACGGGATATAAGACACTAGTGCTACTTTAGCACAGGGGAGGAGATAAGATGCACGATTGTAGTAATTGTATATTTGTTGATAACAGAGTCGACACATTTTAGCATTCCTGAAACCCAAGCTTTCAAGGGTTTACAGAACAATCTCATTCTGAAGAAATGTAAAATGACGCAAACCAACAACATAAGTATGAAATGTGGGACAGCATTAGACAGAATGGATTAGATACACCAACGTGGGAATGTAGGTAGCAACATAGCTGTCAGGACCCAGGAACATCAACTGGGTAATAATATTATCCTTTTTGAACTATACAGAAGAGAGAAGACATTTAACTCAAAAAAAGTTACATTTCCATTTGGCATATACTCCCTCCGTTCCAAAATAGATGACTCAACTTGAAGGAATTTCACCTCAACCTAAAGTTAGTACAAAGTTGAGTCATCTATTTTGGAACGGAGATAAATGAAAATGAGCAGTTTAATGTATTCCCGGGTGTCACAATCAATTATTAAGAGAGAAGAAATTTAACACAAAAGTCACATTTCTATTTGGTTTGCATATACTCCCTCCATTTCTAATTTCTAAATATAAGCCTTTTTAGAGATTTCAATACAGACTACATTCGGATGTATATAGACGTATTTTAGAGTGTAGATTCACTGATTTTGCTTTGTATGTAGTCGGTATTGGAATCTCTAAAAGGACTTATATTTAGAAACGGAGGGAGTATTAAACAAACTTTGTATGATAGATGAAAATGAGCAGTCTAATGCAGTCCCAGAGGTGTCATGATCAATTATTAACAGGAGACCACATGCTAAATTTGGGATAAAAATGTAATTCCAGGAACTATAAATATAAATAGATGTCATTTGCACCTTTTGTATATAGTACTCCATCCGTCCCATAATACAAGAACGTTTTTGACACTAGTGTAGCGTCAAAAACGTTCTTATATTATGGGACAGAGGGAGTATGTAGGTCACATACTAGGACAGATTAGAAATAAAGTTGTTCAACCAGCTCAGTCAGATTGTAGTATGTGGAAAATATAGTGGTAGTATGTGTAGTCACAGGAAATTATGAACCAGTGATAAGCATTAACCAAGTTAGTCGGTGAATTAATTAATGACGTGAGGCACAGGTCTGAAGGTATCGTACGCTTCAACTTGACAATATCATGGTTGTGTGGGAAAGTTAAACCATTTGAAGCTTATCAGATTGTACTTATAAGTTATAACTGACACAGAAATACTCCCTCCGTTCCTAAAATATAAGTCTTTTTACAGATTTCAATACAAACTACGTACAGATGTATATAGACATATTCTAGAGTGTAGCTTCACTCATTTTGCTCCTTCTGCAGTCTATATTTGGAATCTCTAAATTGACTTAGATTTAGGAACGGAGGGGGTAATACGGTAGGTAGCAGAGTGTAAATCAATGAGAAGCATACGATGAATATAAGATAATGGTGACAGCACATAATAGGTCATTGACACGCCATTAGGAATTGTGCTGTTGTACAAAAGTAATGCATGCCAGCTGCCCTGTTACCAGCAGTGGTTAATTACTTAATTTCCCTAAATGCAAAAAGAAGAAAGTGCATTCATTGACCAAAAAGAGCCCAAATCATCTGCTGCTCTGAAAGAAAATACCGCAGCAGAAATTCCCAACAGAAACTAGAACCTACTCTTGTTCAAGATCTGAACTACCAACCTATTTTTAACCCATGGCCTTGAAAAGTCAGTACTCCTGGAAAACAGAATCAGAGGCTCCGGTTCGGATTCAGAACCTAAGAATCCCGGGGAAGCCAACCGGTTGCCCAGCAAGCGCGAGAAATTTGGAACAAAGCGCCGATTGGATTGGATCGCCTGGCTTCCTCTACATCCAGAGTTGGCCAGCATTGCGGTTGCGGCGGACTTACCGAGGAGCAGGCAGACGGCGCGCGCACCCACCGTCGAGCCGTTGACCCGCATTGCGTTAGGCCGCTAGCCTTTTTGGGGGAGGAACGCGCGGAATCTTAGCGGAAAGCAGCAACGAGGCGAGGCGAGGCGAGGCTCGTCCTCGTGGCCTCCCGCGCTGTCCCCAGAGGACCAGGCGGAGCAAAATCACTGCGGGGACGCCGACCTCCCGTGGCCTCCATCCAACCCGGAGCTTTGCTACGACTTGTACGAGAGACGGCCCGCCCGGCCACCGAGCCTAGCTACCGCGCGAGCGCCAACGGAGGAGCGTCGCCTCCGGGAAGAGGCAGAAGCTGGATAAGACGAGAGAGTTTCGAGGGTCGTTGCTCACGCACCTCCATTGCGGCTGCCGGGATCTCAGCTTCGCGGCCGGAAATCTGTCGGCGGACGGCGCCGCGCGTGTCGGCGCGCGGAGGAGGAGGAGGAGGAGCGGGGGTGGACTCTGGCCGGGAAGAGGGGAGGAGGAGTCGGGCTCGGGTGGGTGGTTGCCGCTTTCAACTCTCGTTTCCGTGGCGAGTTGTAACGTACAGGAGTAGTACGTTCGTTCAAAAAGAAAAAGAAAAAGAAAAACGTAAAAACGATGCGCGTCGGCGCTAGCGCGGCACGGCGACGGTGGTGGTGGGCCGGTCGCACGCACGACGGGTAAGTCTGGTCGGGTGGCACCACGGAGCTGCCATTTGCTGGATCCGTGATGAGGGCTTTGGGACCGGGGGTTGGAGTGTCACCGGATTTTTACCTTTCGCTTTACTCTGATCTGTTGTGTTTTTTTTTTTTGAATGTTGATCTGTTGTGTTTTGTAGCGTAGTAGTGTGCCTCTGTTGGATCTGACGCCCTGCCAAAGATTGCGCTTTTGGCGCACGTGCACGCAATTTCCCCGTACGTACCTCACGTGTCCACAGAAAAGCAACCGAGGCCGGTCCTGCTTAGTAGTAGATTCTTACATTTTTCAGCGAAATCACGTACGGGGTGGGCGGCGTGGGAGCGGGTGTTACCGCGTGCCGTGCTGAACTGGACCGAAATGCACAGCGAGAACGATTCTTTTCTACGGTCCAACTTAAGCTGTGTTCTAGACTGGACCAAGTTGTCTCTCCGACCCGTTCTTGCACGGCTTATGCAGCCCTTCCAATCGTTCGTTTCTACAGTAGAATGATGACGAAGAAGAAGAAGAGCGTACACGCACATGTTGCCTTGATCGGCGACCGGTAGAAAAAGAAAAGACGGGCGTGGTACGCCGGCCGCCATTATTCCATGCCTTTTCCTTCTTCGTACCAATCGCTTTCTTTAATTGTTGCTTTGCTAGAAAGTTTGTACTACGTGGCCGGCCGGGGTCGTGCTAGATTGGCGACGGGCCGGACCCATTCCCGTCCAGGCGGTAATCGCGGCAGGACGATCGCCCGGACCGTCCGAGTGGCACGGCACGGCGCTTTACACGTTACGTGGCCGCACACGATGCATATCTTTTGGTCGCGATTCCGATGCTGCACTCACCTGCACGTACAAAACGTAGAAGGGCAGAATTGGCATACGAAAGAAACGTATGCCCACCTCGTATTGTACAGCTCTGCCGGGCATACGTATACCGCGCGCATGAAAAAAAAAGTACCCATGATCTGGGCCCGCCCCCATCTTCTCGCCCGCCCATCTAGTCGCCCGCCCGCTAATCACGGTATTTCCAGACTTGGCGATCGCCGCCGCAGCGGATCGCCGCCGTCCGAACCCCGTGCGAGGCCACCCTCGCCGTCCCAACGTCGCCCGTCGCCGCCCTCGGCGTCTGGACGTCGCCCGCCGCCGCCCCCGTCGCCGCATCTCACCGTCCCAACTTCACCCGTCGCCGCATCTCACCGTCCCAACGTCGCCCGTCCCAACGTCGCCCGTCCCAACTTCGCCCGACGACGCGGACGTGAAGGGCCCGACGTCTGACGCTGCCCTCGCCGCCCGAACCCCGTCCGACACCGCCCTCGCCGTCGCAACGTCGTCCGTCGCCACATCTAACCATCGTCGTTGTACGCCGGGGACGTGAAGGGCCCGACGTCTGACGCCGCCTCCTCAGCACTGTCGTCGAACGTCGTCGACGTCTACACCGCAGGCCAAGGTTTGTCATGCCCGTCATCTAAACCTAGCGGGATAGATACAGGTTTCGCGTGAGGAATACATGCATGCAAACCCATTTTTTTATTTTTCTTTTTTTGCAAATAAGTTGCGTTGGGCACTAAATTCGTTTACAGTACATGAACGAGTAATTACACAGTTGATGCAGACTGGTCATTCGTTTGTGCTGCCCGTAACTGCGCATGCGTGGTGTTGTGTGTTTTCTACTGGATAATAGATGTAGTAATGAGCTGGAATGAAAGTAGTAATAGCAGTACTAAAAAAATTGTTTTTCTGGAGGGTAGGCTTGAGCCTGTTTAAGCCTATCTAGTAGACTCGCCGCTGGATAGAAGTGAGGGCTAGTTCATGCATGTACGGATTTAGGGTTTAGGGTTCATCAAAACCTCCCGCCGCAGCGCCTCCTCTACGGACTAGGGCATGATTTACAGAAGTAGCGTTGCTTCGGGCATGATGCATTGTACTAAACCTAACACACGATGTTTTGCAGTTCTGTGAGTTAGGCGTGTTGACATGGACGAAGAATCTGCATTCGGGAGGGACGAGAATGGTACTGATAAGGTGACTAAGACCAATAACGATAATTGAACGAAGATGATGACAGCAGCGACAACGATTCCGTCTCGTCATATGATATCTTACCTCCGGAGGATTTTGATAATAATGAACATGGCGCAAATAGCGAAAACGTAAGTGCCGTATATTTTTTTATTTTCGAAATTGCAAAGTATGGCATGGCTAACTGTATATCTTTGTGTACAAATTTCCAGGAAGATGTGGATGTTGACAATGTGCAACATAGTTGGCAGGAATCATTTGCAGATAACTTGAGCCAGGTTAATTGATAGATGTTGTACATGGATCAATAGTATGATTTAAATGATAATAATTTGACATATATATTTTGAAATGAATGTTGTAGGAGGAGTCAGATGGTCCGAGCGTTGATCACGATGAGGGAGAGATCGATATTGAGGAGGCTCAAAGGCAGCAGAAGATGCTTGAGACACATTGGAAGGTCATGGCTATGACCTTTCGGTCGCAAGGGGATGCATACATATTCTACAACAATCACGCCAGAGAACACGGGTTTAGCATAAGGAAACAGAAGGTGAAACGAGGTGCTTCGGGAATGATCCGGTATCGGCGGTTTCTTTGCTCCAGGGCTGGGAGAAGGCAGAGCAAGTTCATAACCATGGAGGGCCGCAAGCGCAGGCTTAGACCGGAGACTCATTGTGACTGCGGTGCACATATGGTGGTGAAGCTGGACAGAGAACGTGGCGTTTGGTTCGTCGCATCATTCGTGGATGATCACAACCACGCGATGGCTCGGCCCGACGAGGTTTGTTTTTTATGGTCACACAGACGGATTGGAGATGGGCAGAGGGCCGAGATATTGGCCATGGAAGCGGCCGGGATAAGAAAGCATATTATAATGGACAACTTCATCAGCAGATACGGTTCGTACGATAAGTGCGGGCTTATCCGGAGGGACATTTACAATCTTTGTTGCAGAGACAAAATGAGGCTCATTGCAAAGGGTGATGCAGAGACGGCAGTTGGCATTATGAGGAGTAGGAAGGAGAAGGACCCTGAGTTTTTTTTGAGTATGTGCGTGACAAGGAAGGGCGACTGAAGAGTATGTTCTGGTGCGATGCACAGTCGCGGAGGGACTATCAGGACTACGGAGATGTGGTCGTGTTTGATAGCACGTATAAGATGAACAGATACGGTATGCCGTTCGTCCCCTTTGTAGGAGTTAACAACCACCGTTGCACCACAGTGTTTGGTTGTGCCATCATTGCTGACGAGACGGAAGGGACATACGTGTGGCTGCTGCAGACATTTATGAAGGCAAACTGTCAGGTGAAGCCAAAGTCAATAATCACAGACGGTGACGCTGCAATGATCCGGGCTATTCGGACCGTCCTTTCAGATGTTTTCCATCGTCTTTGTTCGTGGCATATCGAGAAAAATATGCAGAGGCACCTGCATTACAAGTCACTGGATGAGTTCAGATCGCTCATGTACTATGCCACCTCTCAAGTGAACTTTGAGCAGAGATGGAAAGCTTTCTATGATAAGTGGAAGACGGATAGAACTGAAGAGTGGCTTGACAGGATGTACAGGAAGAGGAGACTGTGGGCAGCTTCATATCTTTCCGATGGTTTTTTTCTTGGTATGCGAAGTAACCAGAGGAGTGAAAGCCTCAACTCCTGCCTTCACCTTCACCTGGACTACGGTATGACAATTGTTGATTTGGTGGTGCATTATGAGAACTGTATAGTTCGCCTGCGTGAGAACGAGGCGTACGATGACTGCGAGGCATTCCAGAAGGAACCACCGTCTGTTACTGAATATAAAGTCCTTGAGGAGCATGCCGCCAAAGTATTCACACCTACTAATTTCTACATCTTGCAAGATGATTTGCATAAGATGGGTCAGCTGGAGATATTTGAGACGCTCGTGGGAATTGGGCGTGAGACATTCATTGTGACATGGAAGGATAACCACAAGTTTAGGTATAATGTTGTTTATGAACCAGGTAACTCAGAAGAAACTATTACATGCAGTTGTCTTAGGATGGTTCGGAAAGGGCTGCCATGCAAACACATTCTGTTTGTTCTCCATCATCTAAATTTAACTGAAATACCAAAGTGTTGTGTCCTTCATCGGTTGTCCAAACATGCAAGAGATGGGTTGCCTGTGCAGAGGAAGAGTGATATGTTTGGATGGGGTTGGTCAGGGCCATTGGAGAGAGAACGGTATAGTGCAATATCCATTAAAACCGCACAAGCTGCTCATGTTGCAGCAAATGATCCCTTCTTGTTCGATGAGTTGATGAAGTGTCTAGACAACATAATAGCACAGAAAAAGATTTCAGAGGAGGAACTTATAGGAAGTAGAAGGTATGCTATGCTGAAGAAGGAGGCAAGTCAAGTGCAACAAGTTGAGCCTGGTATTGGTGATCCTCAGAAAGTTTCGACGAAGGGTGCACCTAAGAAGGGGCGGTCAAAGGGGGGCCCAGGCGTTACAAAGAATGGTAGGCCAAAAGATTTTACAGAGAAGAAAAGTGGTCCTTTGTGCAGTTTGTGTAGTCATGCAGGTCATAATAAGGCTACATGTCATTTGAACGAGAAGTAAGATGTTATCTTCTTATTGTTGTTATGTTCCTACTTTGATTTTAGCAACTATATTTGCTCACCAATTCTTTATGTTTTGTTCAGGAACTGGGCGTAGGTACAGATGCAGGTTGGTTTGTACGGAGAATAAAAGTGGTCGCACGAACCTTTGTCGTTTTTTATTCGTACGTGTCCGCAAGAAAACTTGATAAGTTATTTGTTTGTGTTTTGATAAAAGATATATGTAATAAATTTGGAGATGACATTGCATATGTTATACTACCTAGGCATGATGATGATTTTGTATTTCCTGAACTAGTTATAAAATTTCATTAACTTATTCAAATCCGTGAACTTTCAATGAAAGAAAAAGAAAAAGAAAAAGAAAAAACGAACCAGAAAAAATATTAAAAAAACGTGCTGGCCCTCCCTCGCCCGCGCGGGGCTCCTCCCCCGGCCCACGGCCTCTCCCCTCGCCCGCGCGGGGCTCCTCCCCCGGCCCAAGCCCCCTCCCCTCGCCCCTCCCTCGGCCCACGCCCCCTCCCCTCGCCCGCGCGGGGCAGCGCCCAAGTTTTAGTCCCACCTCGGAAGCGGGGGGGCGCCAGGAGCGGCTTAAATAGCTGCCGCCGCCCCCCCTTTCGAACTCCTCTCTTATTATCCCCGTGCGCCCCGTTGGACCCGGCTGCTGGGCCCGCTAGTGGGCTCGATCGGCCGCCCGAGTCGCCTTTAGGCTTGATTTGGGTAGCTTCCCTAAGCTACTATGGGCCCAGCAGCGGTGGTCGGGCATTTTTTTAAAAAACACTTCACTTTATTTTGGCAGAAAATAGCGGCTGCAAACAACAGCCCGCACTGACCACATCACATTTATTTAGTTGCGACAAATGGCAAACAGTGCATAATACAAAGTGCGTACATAACATGTTCAAAAATCATCACCCACGATGCTGCAAGTAAGAGTGATATTGTAGCAGACCACATCACATTTATTTAGTTGCGAAACATGCTAAACCATGCCGCAGATAAGAGTAATATTGTAGCAAATACCAAGCACTGCAAATATATAGATGTCTTAATATGTAAATTGTATCAAGATACCGACAACGGCACATTTATTTAGTGGAGATAATAGCCAACACCCCATCCTCCTACTCATTTGGTCTCCATGATCTTGAGGATCTTCTCTTTCACTACTTCCTTCGTGTTGCACTCTGAAAAAAGTATTTCAGCTAGAATGCGTCCCCTTGAAGCATTAACCTCATCTTGATCGAACTCAAATGCCCAACCATCTCCGTCCCAGTGTTGAACGCATTTCACCACGAAAAGACCACAAGAGACTCTGCAAGAAACCACAAGTCAGTTATTGATGGATCATACAAGTACATACTAATTCAACATTTGCAACATACCCGTCTTTTTGTGACGGCATATTGTACTCCCTTATTGGCCAGGAAGATACATCATGATGATCCGTTTCAATAAGAGCATTCACCTCCTTTGTATCAATAGCTATCTCTGCCCTCTGAAATAAAATTGACAAATCCATATGAAGTACTTTTCGAAGAAATATATATTGTTTTATGTAACGTTGTAAGCTTACCAGCTTAGCAATCTTTGCAAGAACTCTTTTGCTGCATTTACCAGTAGAGTTTAATACTTGAAACTCTTTTTTCTTGTTGTGCATAAGAACTGTTATCCAATGATTTTCTTCCACATGAAAAGGAAAGTATGCCTACAACAAAGTTTATTCATGTTGGTGTACACACAGATATACTACGAATGATCATACTAAACTGAAGTACCTTATCTTTGATGAAATACTCTTCAGTAACTCTAGACACCATTTTAGTTTGGTTTGTGAAATGATCCATAAAATGACTCTTAGAGTTGACAACCTTTCCATCAGCACGAAGAATAAGCCAGTGGGACACCCAAGATGATAATATGTGACGGTCAGCACGAGGATTATGGGTCTGCATATGGTTGCAATAACAATTGATGACCTACAAAATAACATAACAGCAATACGCCTATTAGATAATTTATATGCAAATGACATGTCCAACTTAATAACTTATTGCTAATACTTACACCGCCATGCAACCATTTTTTCGAAATGATGGCTTCAAGCATATGAGGTGTACATGTTTCCCCACCAATTCCCGTCATGTGCACGACAGTTTTCCTGCGAAACTTCTCCGAGTCTGCCAGTGTCCGGATATAAATCTTTGCGGCCTCTATGTGATCCTCATTAATGTAATCAGTATTAATCATAGCAGCTCTTATACCAAACAGATCTAAAATAGTAAGAAACAATGAGTTAATAAAGTGTGCATGCAAGGACAGAAGTATGTTGCTTCAATAATCTACTTAGCACTTACTTTTCTTTGCACGTTTACGTCCACCGTTCTGCTGGTAAGGTGAAAGGCAATATTTTGACTGTTTCCTCTTGCGTTTCCCATCATTCTCCTTTCCATCATTCTCCTTCCCATCATTCTCCTTCTCATCAGTCTCCTTCCCATCACTCTTCTGAGTGCCACTTTCTATCGCATTTTTAATACGGGTGTTCAGACTATCCATACTAAACTCCTCAGATTTATCGGTGCTAGACCCGTCTGACACTTCATTCATATTCTTGGGGGTTGAAGTAAAAGGTGGAAATTCATTCGTGGCTACCGTCTCAAGAGATGGGTCGGGTGAATTACCGTTGTCATAAATAACGAAGGGGTCGCCTTCATCTCCTGTACCAGGTGTGTTGTGATGCACACCTTTATCACGCGCCAATTTCTTCCCGTTCCCGGTGGTGAAGGATGCATCCACCCTGTTGTCCATGTCTTCTTTTGCGGGAGTTGATTTTACATCTGTCCAATATTTTGATTTATATTTTGATGGACCATACTTCCCCATCCACGCTTCACTATGCTCCACAAACTCAATGTCATCACGAAACCCCCTGAAGGCAAGACCTTCCTTCTCTAGCTTCTGCACTACAATCTGCAATGACACATCAAAATTATTTATTACATGCATAAATTATCAATAATCCCATGCAAACTGAAATACACATCAGTATTTACCTCAGCACATTTTTCAGGGAGCAGTCTAATTTCTTTTTGCATATCTTTGATGCATTTCATCACTTGATCTAATGTAGTATCCCTGCTGGAAGAAGCCTCGTCTCTATTATCTTTCATTCTTTGGGCACGATCTGTTCCATCTTCTTGCTCTAATTCTTCCTCTGCCTTTCTTCCTTGCTGAGCAATTAATGTCTGTCTGTACTTCTCACTTATCACGTCATCAATCTGTTACATATTAAATCAATATAAATTTCTCAACACATAAATAGCAACATAATTGCATGCAGTTGGAACCATTAAAACTTACCGTCCCATTACCACGGCCGTATGCCGTGTCGTACGCGTCACGCTTCATAGCCTCATCTTCTGACCAATTGACCATCAACGGATACTCATGAGCTAGTGGATCAAATGCCTCTTCATCCAGTGGCTGCACTTTCTCCCAAAACATGTACTGCACAAACATGAAGTATATCAGCAAATTCTTTTCACAAACTTTAGTTTCAAATAAACAAATATAACATAAGGTTTACCTGTATGAGGGCAAGGTTTCCGATCGGCCAAGTAAATTTTTCAAGATCTGACAAGGTCTTTGTGATGCCTTCCACGCAAACGCGTAAAGTAAATGCGTTCCAATTATATGATTTGATGGCCTCCACATCGTGCACTAACTTGTAGTAAGCATTAGGAACTTCTCTGGTGGACTGCGGTGCAAGAACCGTGCCCAGAAGAACCAGAACAATTCTACGGAGGAAATCATCATCGTACGTGCCACTGGCAACGATGTTGTCAATCAGATCGTCTATCATCATTTGCCCCATTTTCGAATCTACAAAACGACTAGGCACCTTCACCTTCGCCTTTAACCCCCCTTTACCTAGGGCTTTAATGGCATCTTTGCCCTTGTTCTGTAGCCCAAAAATGTCATACACATCTTCGGTGCGCAATGAAATCGCACCGTTTTTTGATGGCATGATGAACCTTTTTCTGTCCATTGCATACGATTTAATAATAAACTTGAGCAAACATTTTCGCATCAGCACACTAGGAATCATCAACATTTTTTCAAGACTAGTGCTCGCAAACCGCGTTTTCTGCCTAGAGTTTAGTTTGCTGACCAAGAGACACCACTTCTCAACCGAACAAAAAATCTCTCCGTACTCCTCCATCGCTAGGAATAGGAGCAAAAATAATGTTAGCTACTATGTATGCGTACATGATAAACATGATGAATGGATAGTACCTCGTGCCATGAGATCGGTGCCGGCCCTTGGGGACGATGGCGCGCTGGCGTTGCTAACTACAAACAAAATTCATACATATATAAGCTATCATGCATGCATAATTATTACTCTAAAAATATTAGGCCTACTCTAAAAATATTTTCTAATTACTCTAGGAAGTTGGCGTCGGCGTCAGAACGCGTCTACGGCGGCGACGGGGGGCAGGTTTCGGGAGTTACCTTGAAGGTGGCGTCGAGGTCGTAGGGGGCGTCGGGCGTTGGCGTGAAGGTGGCGTCAGGGGCGTCGGCGTGAGGTCGCGTCGGCGGCAAATGGCGTCGGTGGCGTAGGGGGCGTCGGCGTCGAGGGCGTCAGCTAGAAGGTGGCGTCGGGGGCGTAGGGGGCGTCGGCGTCGGGGGCGTAGGGGGCGTCGGCGTGAAGGCGCGTCGGTGGCAGATGGCGTCGGGGCCGTCGGCGTCGGGGGCGTCGGTGGCGGCGTCAGCCGCAGATGGCGTCGGGGGCGGCGGGCGCAGGCAGCTAGGGTTAGGCGGCGACTAGTGGCGATCGTGGAGGCGGCGTGGACTCACGATCGTGGACGCGGCGTGGCTTTGACCCCCGATCGAGGCGAGGTCCACTAGGGCTTTGACCTCCTCGGATCGGTTGGAGTCGGCTATAGCCGGGACACCTTCGAGGGCCCGCGTCTCCTGTGTCTCTACTGCCGTCCGCAATGATTAGGCCGGGCCCCAGACGACACGGCGATTCGCGTCGGCGTGCTGCACTTCAAATTTAGTCCCACCTCGGCCGTCGAAGGATGTCCCGACCAGTTTATATAGCCGTCCCCGGTAGTCCATGCATGGTCATATATTATATTATGATATGGCTCTACATAAATGCCAGGTAGTACACTGTCTCGCAGTGAACTGCCGCGCAGTTAGGTAAAGTCACATCACAATATTAAATATGATTTATTTTATTTTTTTAAATACAAACAGAAAACAATTTTCTTTAAAATATGGTTCCCAAATAATTTATTTTTTGTACTCCGTCAAACCTCGCGACACTTTTTCCACAAGTTGCCATCACCATCCACAGCACCCACGCCAACTCGCGTATTTTTTCGACGCTCCACGCATTTTCTAGGGTTTTCCAGGTCCAAAATCGCAAAAACACTGCCCGGACGTGACGCAACGTCCGTTTTGTGTCCGCTTTCGTTCCAACCTTGCGTGGGGGCCTACGTTGGCCGTGCCCACACGTACGCACGCTTTGATGCAGTTGCATGCATGCGATCACGTAGCCCCAGTGCAACCAGCTACTTGTCGGTCTGCCGGGGAGGGGGTTCCCAACTACGGGTTTTTTTATACTCCGTCAAACCTCGCGACACTTTTACCATAAGTTGCCATCACCATCCACAGCATCCACGCCAACTCGTGTATTTTTCCAACGCTTCACGCATTTTCTAGGGTTTTCCAGGTCCAAAATCGCAAAAACACTGCCCGGACGTGACGCAACGTCCGTTTTGTGTCCGTTTTCGTTCCAACCTTGCGTGGGGCCTACGTTGGCCGTGCCCACACGTACGCACGCTTTGGTGCAGTTGTATGCATGCGATCACGTAGCCCCAGTGCAACCAGCTACTTGTCGGTCTGCCGGGGAGGGGGTTCCCAACTACGGTTTTTTTATACTCCGTCAAACCTCGCGACACTTTTTCCACAAGTTGCCATCACCATCCACAGCACCCACGCCAACTCGCGTATTTTTCCAACGCTCCACGCATTTTCTAGGGTTTTCCAGGTCTAAAATCGCAAAAACACTGCCCGGACGTGACGCAACGTCCGTTTTGTGTCCGTTTTCGTTCCAACCTTGCGTGGGGGCCTACCTTGGCCGTGCCCACACGTACGCACGCTTTGGTGCAGTTGCATGCATGCGATCATGTAGCCCCAGTGCAACCAGCTACTTGTCGGTCTGCCGGGGAGGGGGTTCCCAACTACGTAGCCCCAGTTGCATGCATGCGTATTTTTTCGACGCTCCACGCATTTTCTGGGGTTTTTAAGGAAAAAGTACCCTACACCGATGTCCGAACGTGACGCGACGTGTCTTTCCTCTCTGTTTTTGTCCATATCGTGCGTGTAGGACGTACTCTCATACTAAGTGTTTTTAGCAAGTATTTATGCACAAACGCATCATCAAATCAAAACTCTCGAATGAAATGGACAAAATTAAATTCACTCAAATTTCATTCAATATAGATAAAATATTTTACATACTCGGGCTAACTCAACGATTAAAAGTTCACCCCATAAAGTCTACTACTTAGGCTTACAACGACATAACCAAATTAAATAAAAAACACAAAAAAACTACTCGTCGTCGCTATTGACGAGGTCAATGACGGCCGGGCCGTCGCCGCCGTCATCGTCGCTGCTGGACCGGTTCGCGAGGTCGTCCCAGTCTATCGGATCGTCGTCGGAATCCTCCTCCTCCGCCGCCGCCGGCGCTTGCTGCCACTCCTGCTGCCACTCCGGCGGCACCTGCTGCCACTCCAGCGCCGCCATCGCCGCCTGCTGCGCCGCCTCGGCCGCCTGGATTGCGTCCGCAATCTCGGCGGCCTCCAGCGCCTCCGCCGCCGCCGCCGCAGCCTCCGACGCCCGTAGGGCGACGTGGTACCCCGGCGTGTCATCCGGATCACCGTCCTCGCGGAGGATGACCTGCTCCGGCGGCAACTCGATACCCGGCGGCGAGGGAGGGGCGGCCGGCGCGGGCGCCCGTGCCGGGTACACACCGTGGCCGCCGCCACGTCTGCGGCGATATTGCGGTGGAGGCGGTGCGCGAAGACGGCCGCTGCGGCCCGTCAGATCGGGGGTCTCGCCGGCCGCGGCAAGGCGGAAGGCCGCCATCACCTCCCAATAGTCCTTCCCGCGCCAAAACCGCTTTCGGCCTTCGATGTTCTGCCGGCCGCCGCTGTGGTTGCGGAGCTCCTCCTCCGTCGCGCCGGGACCCAACGTCGCAAAGCCCTCCGCGTCGATCTTCCAGTTGCGCGGTAGACGGCAGCCCGGCGGCACGGGGAGGCAGTAGTGGTGGAGCTCCTCCGTCTCCGGCCCTCCGATGCTCGTCGGCCATGCGCCGGGGGCGTCGTCGGCGGCGCCGCCACCGGTGCTGCTGCTGCCGCCGAAGAAAGCCATCGGGTGCGGGAGGTGGCGTGGAGGTGGAGGGTGCGGGAGGTGCGGGAGGTGGCGGAAGAAAGCCATCGGGCCGGTGCCGTTTTATAGCGGGGGGAGGGAGGGAGGCGGGCAGGCGGCGCCGTGGTTATTAACGCCGGCGCGTTAATGCGCTTGGCAGGCGAGGCGGCGTTTGACCGTCGGGCGGGGGCAGGCCAGGCGGCGGGCCGGTCGGGTGGCAGCATCGGCGTGGCAGCCGAGGAGCCGACAGCGACGGCAGGCGTCAGCGGTCGCGCGGCAGGCGAGGAGGCGGCACCGGTGGCGTCCGGCAGGCGGCGCGGCAGGCGAGGAGGCGGCAGCGGTGGCGTCCGGCAGGCGCGGCACGCAAGGAGGCACACGCGTCGAACCGCCTGCGTGCATGCGCGCCTCGGGCGCCGTGATTGGCGGCCGACACGCCACACGACGGGTGTGGGATTGCGTGGGGCCGGCGGGCGTGGGGGTGGGGCCGGCGCGGCGCCACCGACAACGCGTTGACTGCGAGCGGCCGCTTTAATTTTTTTCCCTCCCGGGCGGGCGGCCGGCCTGTATTCATATACGTATACCTCCGTCTGTTTTTTTTTTTGCGGGCGGGCGGGCCGGCGGGGCAATCTTATGCCCATCCTACCCTTTGTTATGAAGGGGTATTGGGCAATCTCAGCCCTCCTTGTGTTTACAGGGGGTCTACCGAAGCGGAAGTGTAACTTTAAATCCTTAAAATTGGCACCCCTATCCTTTCTAATCCCAGTTGATCCCGGCCGTTTTTCATTGAAAGCTCGTTTGGGCTCCAGGGTTGCTTACGCGGCACGCGTTTGAGAGGGAATCCCGCGTCCTTGCCTGTTCTGGAGCTTGCTGGTGGCAAGGCATGCGCCGGGCCGGAGCACCTGCAACGCCCGTGTAGTCGATGTCCTGTTGGAGCGGTGACTGCGCTCCCATCTTCACTCCTCTCGCGAGTGCGTTCTGAGCTAAGTACCATGTCCCAAATAAACCACTAATCCACCATTGAGCTTGTAGTTCTCGGTGAACGACAAGGTGAAGAGATGAGTTTTGAGGCAATGGCGCGTAGCTCTCAAAGCCTGGCCGGTGCCGGTCTCCCACTTTTATATTCAGTCATACACGACATACACGTTTACAACCATAATAGGACCCAGTGATCTGATCAGTTGGCTTAGATACAAACTACTATATATATAGAGGTTAGGATTACGACGTATTACAAGATAGATATTCTATGATGGCGAGGTTCTTCGGCTGTTCCCGGCGTTCGTCCACCGTCTCCAGCAAAGTCGCAGCATGCCTCGATGACGACTTCGCCATTGACAGCTCCCGCGAGGTTGTCCGTACAGGCGCCAGGTTCGTCTTGGCCGAGCTCTCCGGCGACGCGCTGCCGAGCGGCAGCTCACGGTGGACGCTGAGCATGACACCGGAGGACGAGTCTGTGTAGCACTGGCTCCGTGTCTCGCCGAGTCAACATCCAGGTCACGTGGTCCACTGGTCGTCACCGGCAGTAGGAGACAACGAGGGTGCAGGTGCAGCCGCCGTGGTGTGTCCATGCACGGATGCACCACGCTGTGACCAGACCAGGAAGCCGTTGTGGCAGTTCATGGCTTCATGCGCGTGCTGGGCTGCCGCGTCGCACGAGAGCTCGCCAGCAACGGCATGTGCGCTTGGCTCGTGCCGATGGCCAATTCTTTCCATGTGGGCCCAAATGATCAGTGGGAGAACTAAATAATCCCGGTCGGGATCGTCCTTTTCCCGTGCAACAAACGGGTCCAGGGTGACTATGGGCCGGGATGGATAAATACAGGGTGCCGGTTTCAGGGGTTTTAAGATGAGGGTTCGATTCAGACTTCGAGCATGAATTTAAGATTTATTTTAGACTTTTTCCTTTCGGAAATGCTGTCCGGCGACCGTTCGTCGGGTGACCGATCCTAGCGAACGCCCTTCCCACCGTCCGATGTGGCGCACAAATCGGGTGCCATTTCAGCTCTCTGGAGTGGTTCGCTACCTCAGCTCGAACGGTTTTCTTTTGAGTAAATTGCACACTTCGTCCCTGTACTCGTTGGCTTGTAACAAAACCATCCTGGTACTCGCGAAGTGCTTCTGTACGGTCCTCAGACTTGCGATCGTGTAACAGAGACGGTCCTGTGTACGCAGCGGCATACGTCTGGCCCTTTTCCCCTGCCACGTCAGCGCCTAGAGCTGGTCCAGCCGAACCGACTGGCTCGAGCCGGACTTAGACGACGAGACGACCCCTGTGTAATCGAGGTCCAAATCCAAAAATCCCCAAACTGTCTCCCCTCTACTCAAATCCCTAACCCTATCCTCTTCTGTCTTGCGATGAGCGACAAGAGCTTGGCCGAGAGCTCGATGCCCCGCGCCGGCGGCAGCGCGGGTCCCCCGTGAGGCGCCCGTCGGGCGCGGCATCGGTTCAGCCGCAAGGCTACTTGCCAGCTCGTTTTCCCAGTGAGTGTGGCGCTGCGGCGAGCCGTATCTCCGGCCGGAGACTGGTCGGCTGCTCCTCGCGCGCACACCGGCGGTAGACGCTCTGGGCAAGCACTACCGCGGGGTGGTGCTGGTGGTGTCAGTCGTTGGCGGCAAGAGCTGTGAGCTGACGCGGACTACAATGCTCGTGCAGAAGGTCTGCAATGCTTGACCGCAGCCCTCTCCTCGCGGAACATTTGCCAAATGCGTGGCTACCAGCTGAAGGCGCTGACCTCACCCGCACCCATCACTTCAAGATTTACAGTGGCAGGGTTGACGGCACCGGAGACGGATGGGCCGCTGGTTGTCGAAGTGCCCTGTTTCTTACCAATTCCCCTGTTCTAGTTAATTTGATGCGGCTGTGTAAGCTAGGTGTTATGTGATGCAAGCTGATTCGTTGTACTGATGCCGTGATGCACTGATGGCTGTAGCACGTATTTGGTTCTTAACTGACGTATTGGGATCAGCTGATAGCTGTAGGTATGTGAACTGATATAGCTGTAGCTATGTAAGATGTTATGGTCGATGTAGCTTTTGGTTTTGAACTGATGCAAAGGTCTATTATGTGATGACATATTAAGTGATATGTTAATTTCCTGTGCTTTTCTTGTATGATATTTGAACAGGGCTGTGGTGCGTGCTTTTATGGAAATTGGCATGAATATGAGATGTATTGTGCTGCGCACTGTGGAAGGGAATGAATTGAGCTGTGCTTTTTGCCATCATTTGAACTGATATGTGCATATGAACGACTTCAGCAAAAATAGAGGAACAATAAACACCATGCCAATTTCAGAACAACTCCAGCAAAAAAAATGTTAAATGGGTTTAACAGATCCAGTAATATATATATACAGGAAACTGACTGGAAATAAGAAAACCCATACATGAACACAACACGACATGAAACAACAAAGAACATTACAGGGGCAAAGAAATAAGCTCATATATGACAACATAGAGCAGTTCAAAGGGAGTTTATAAAGCAGATAAACAAATTCACTATTCATGAACATACCATGTAATTAACATGTGCATGAACTAAAATAAAACCTACATAGCATAGTCCAGCAGGTTCGCGAAGAACATCTCCCAGTAGTTCATATGCAATGATCTCTCAGTCCCTAAATATATCGAACATGCTTGTCCCTAAATATATTGAATACTTCACAATTATTGTTCAACAACACATCACACTTAGGGAATTCAGTCTGAAATGCCCTCACCCATGTTTTTGGGTCTAACTCTTCCAACCAATCATGAGCGTGTTTGTTTAGAACTAACATTCTATTCATGTTCTCCCTCCACTGACCATGTGTAGTACTTCTAGCACATCTCCATAATTGGTTTTTCAATATATCTCCTTTAAAAATTCTATTGAAATTCTGCCAGATATGTCTCACACAATATCTATGCTCTGAATCAGGAAATAATTCTCTAACAGCCTTAATTAATCCCTGTTAATGAACAAATATGATAAAAAAGACATATAGTTAGAAGCATATGTATGTAAAGAACATAAAGTGAGAAGCATATTCTATGTAAAGAACATATTTTCATTAACACTTACTTTCTGCTTGTCAGACATTACTGTCCAAGGAGAACTGTTCACAATGCCCAAGTCTTCTTTCAAAGAACTCAAGAACCACCTCCATGACTCTGTGTTCTCAATTTGCACCACTGCAAAAGCCACAGGATATATGCAGTCATTCGGATCCATCCCAATAGCAGTCAACAGAATGCCTCCAAACTGAGTTTTCAAATGACAACCATCGACAAATATTACTGGCCTACAAGCCGACAAAAATCCCCTCTTACAAGCATCGAATGAGAAGTAACACTTCCGGAAAATTCCATCATTACCAACTTCAATGAAAAATGCACTCCCTGGATTGGATCTCCTTAACTCTGCTGCGTAGTCCCACAACTTCCTATACTGTGCTATTTCATCCCCATATATTGTGTTCAATGCAATTTTCTTTGCTCTCCAAAGCTTCTGCCTATGAATTCTCATATTCCACTCTTGCTGTATCAATCCTCCTAAACCCTTAATTGACATCTTCTCATCAGCTCTAATCTTTTCAACATATTTATCTGCTATGTATCTCGCCGTAAAGGCTCTCACTTGCCACTTCTTGCTGCATGTGTGCTCATCTTTGAATGTCTTTACCATAATCCCCTTTGTTCTATTGTCATGCGATGCATACAAATACCATGGACAACCATTGGTACACCTTGCTCCAATCCTTGTTTTATCATTTTTTGGAAATGTTATGCCAAGTCTCTCCTTGCAACTGTACTCCCTAATTGCCTTCCTAATCAATTCTATTGACGAGAATACCTGCCCAACATGAAACTTCGGCTCATGCAAATCTTCTTCTGTGAAATGATTGAACTTGAACTTCATTTCCTCGTCATCTGACTCTGGCATTTCAAGCTTTTCATCTTCAGAATTGTCATCTTCAGCTACCTGCTTCCCTTTCCTTTTACCCTTCTTCTCATCATCAGCAACATGTGACTCATCCATCACCAAATCCTCATCCCCATCCTGCAGGTCATAGTCACTGTCCACAAGCTCTTCCGGATTATAATCAGAGTCATCACTATCTGACCAAGAGCCTTCGTCATCTTCCTCCTCTACGACTGCTCTTCTGCTTCTTCTACTGCCACTACTTGTTCCTTCACAAGTTCTATCACCTATATACATTACCTCACTTCTATTCTCCTCTGGGACAACAAAGCTAGGCTCAACGATATTTTCCTCTCTCTGACGAGTAAAAGGGTTTGAAACTGCATCATCCCATCCTCCTCCACCATAGTTGTCCTCATGATCTAGGTAAAACATGAGATATTTGTACCCCTCTCTGACCACTTTCCTAATAATGTTTGTGTCATTGTTCCTCGACAACAACTTCAGCCCACCTTCATTCAATTGCATACCTGGCAGCAACAAGTAAATAGCAATTCTTCCAGCCGTCTCATACCCCAAGTGCTCTACTAATTCATACAACATTGGCATAGAAGCTTGAGTAGCATCACAAAAATCATAGCACACCTTGCGGCCATTCAGATATGCCCTGCTGCTTCCACCGCCAAGGAAAAATCCTCCAAATATGAACTCCACAGTAAATAGATCACTGCCTTCCTCTGTTATAATTACACAAAAAAAGTTTCAGATGGAAAGATGAAATAACTGTGTCTAAATCCTAACCAAATTATGCCGTTGACTTAATGAGCGACAAACCAAAAGGATCAGCTGAGTTCAAACAGAAAAAGAAATCTATCTCCTACGAGCGACAGGTACAAGTCTTGGCCCTAACGAAATTAGTGCATAAAAATTATAAATTTCCCGGTGGAATGGGGAATAGGTATGCAAATGGTGGAAATTGAGCATATGAAACAACATTCGACTTGGATTATTCCGGCGATCAACATACCGTACGTCGGGACGGGCCCCTTATCCTGGCGTTGTATGGGCGCCATCAGCGGCACTCACAGCGGAAGACGACAGTGTCGCCGCCTCCCTCTGAGGCCTTCCCACTCCGGGTGCTCCCCACGGCCGCGATCTCTGCCCTCGATCAAACCCTCCTCCGCTGTTGGTTGCGTCGTGCTCGGGGAAGAGAACACACACGAACAGAGGCGGCAACTGAAAACCTCGATTACACAGGGGGTCGTCTCGTCGTCTAAGTCCGGCTCGAGCCAGTCGGTTCGGCTGGACCAGCTCTAGGCGCTGACGTGGCAGGGGAAAAGGGCCAGACGTATGCCGCTGCGTACACAGGACCGTCTCTGTTACACGATCGCAAGTCTGAGGACCGTACAGAAGCACTTCGCGAGTACCAGGATGGTTTTGTTACAAGCCAACGAGTACAGGGACGAAGTGTGCAATTTACTCGTTTTCTTTTATTTATTTCCTTCCTACACGAGGACCGACCATGCACGCTCGCCACTTGGGCTGACGCGGGGCTTGTGAACCTCAAACACCTTTGTGTATTTGATTCCATCTTTTTTCCTTTAAAAAAAGATTTGAAAATCTTGAACTTTTTTTCCATTTTTGAAAGAACAAGAATCCCTATTTTTTAGAGGGGATGAGCTATTTGCAAAACTTGTCATGTGCATTTCTATTATAGGTAGCATGGCAATTTCTTTTTCATATTAAAACCTGAAATAGTTTTGTCTTCCAAAATATGGCATTTTTATTATTAAGAGCATGACATTTTAATAATTAATAATATGACACTTGTTACTTATAAAAGGATGGTAGTTTTATTACTAAGAGCATGTCATTTTAATATGAATAACATGTCATTTTTTTATTAGTATAGTAGGAGGATGACAATTTTATTATCAAGAGAGCATGACATTTTGCGATCCAACCTGTGGTTGGATGGTTAGGAGGACAGTGATATCCCCAGCCCACCAGGGTTCACGTCCTGATGCTCACATTTATCCTAGATCTATTTCAGGATTTCCGGCGATGCGCGTTCGATGTTCCCGTCAACTACGAGGCACCTATGATGACTTCGTAAAATCTCAAGATGATAAGCCAGCTCATTCTCTCGAAGGTGCTGATGGGGATAGAGTGTGCGTATGTGCCTTCATAAGGGTGAGTGTACGCGTGTATATATGAGCGCTTGCATCTGTAGTGTGTTCCAAAAAAAGCATGACATTTTAATATTAAGAAAATGGAAAAAAAAATAGTATAGTAGGAGGATGGCTGTTTTATTATTATTGGCATGTCATTTGTTTATTATCATAGTAATTTTATAAATTAGAGAAATGGCATATAAAATATCATGGCAATTTTGATATTTTTAGAGGATGGCATTTATAAGTTATGTTTTTTAGCACTATATTTTTATTATTGCTGGCATGCCATTTTAGGATGGCAGATTTATTATTATTGTCATGACATTTTTTATTATCATGGTAAATTTATAAATTCGAGAAATGACAATTTTATAAAGTAGCATGGCAAAATTAGAGAAATGACAGTTTTATAAAGTAGCATGGCAATTTCCATATTATTACTTTTCCTGGCATTGTTTACAGGATGCCAATTTTAAAGTTTAGCATGGCAATTTAGGTTTTGTAGATCACAAGTCATTTTTTTATCATACTCATTGTAAATTTAATGTATAGGTATGGCAATTTAGGTTTTGTAGATCACAAGTCATTCTTTATGTATAGGTAGCATGGCAATTGTTTTTTATAACAAAACCTTGAAAAGGTTTTGTCTTCCACAATATGGTATTTTTATTATTAAGAGTTTGGTATTTTAATAATTAATAACATGGCATGTTATTTAATAAAATGATGTCACTTTTATTATTAAGAGGGAGGAACTTTAATAATTAATAACATGACATTTTACTAATAGAAGGATGCAAGTTTTAATATTAAGAGCATGGCATTTAATATTAATAACATGGCATTTTTTTACTAGTATAGTAGGTGGATGAAAGTTTTATTATTAACAGGATGACAATTTTATTTATTCAGAGCATGACATTTTTATTATTATTGGCATAACATTTTTATTATTAACAAGATGGCAATTTTATTATTATTGGAATGCCATTTTTTATTATCATAGTAAATTTATAAATAAGAGAAAAGGCAGTTTTATAAAGATGTAATTTCCTTATTTTTAGAGCATGGAATTTATAAATTTATGTCTTTAACACTCTATTTTTATTATTGTTGGCATTATATTTTTATTATCAAGAGGGTTGCGAAAATATTATTATTAGCATGACATTTTTATTATCATGGTAAATTTACGAATTAGAGAAATGACAGTTTCATAAAGTAGCATGGCAAAAGTAGAGAAGTGATAGTTTTTATAAAGTAGCATCAAGATTTCCATATTATTATTTTTAATTGCACCTTTTATCTAAAGGATGTCAGTTTTAAAGTTTAGCATGGCAATTTAGTTTTTCTAGATCACAAGTCATTCTTTTATATCGTACTCATTGAAAATTTATAAATTAGAGAAATGGAAGATTCATAAAGTAGCATGGCATTTTACATAATTTAGAGCATGACAGTTCAAAAATTAAGGTTTTCTTTGTATTTTTAAAAGGAATGTTCTTTGTTCATGGTATTTTTTTAAAAACAAAAAAGAGTTAAGTGGGCCTTTTGGGCCAATCGGGGTTCGCCCTGGCCTGCCCCCTATTGAACGATCATAAACGATCACTGTGTGCTACTCTCTAGTGGTTAGTCATCAGATATTTGGTCTATTATGGAAGTTCACTGAAAGTACAAAGCACCTCAAATATAATAAAAATTATATTAAACTTTTGAGACCACCAAACGACCATTTTCAGTCACGAGAACGAGCCACCGACGCGTTGTTGTCGTTGGTCCTTTACTGGAGTCAGCTTGACCTTGTCGATCACAGCGGGGAAGTCTTCGTGCACGCGCCCCTAAGTATCAGTGCGTCAATCGTTAAACCCTTGAATAGATCTGAAACACCTAGCACCAAATCTCGCCACATGATGAGAAACTCTAACCTCACCTTAAATGAATTTTAATAATTTGTCTGCGCATTTGTCGAAGTGAAGTACAAAGTTTGAGAAATTGAGGACATGTCCGCACTCCTGGACGTGTTAGGTGCCTCCTCCGTGTGACGTATATAGTGCATACATGCTATGGGGTTGTTTGGTTTGAGACTAAGGTTGTCACATCTAAGGTTAGTCAAGTTTAACCAACTTAAGTTGGTGTTTGGTTCAAGCCACACTTTTTGCAAGGCACACTATGGTCTCCATCACATACACCCAGAAAATATGGCAAGATTTTCTTAGGCTTGCCAATTTATGACTTTTATTTTCAAAAACTATAACCTTCAACGCGTTTGGCAACATTGTATGACGATGTGTGGGCATTGCTAGGGCTGAACCAAACAGCCCCGCAATGCTTTATCGGCTCCTGACAAGAAAAACGAAGTCTTGCTTTCCTTGGGATTTGATGTTTTTTTTTGAGAAAACCTTGGGATTTGATGTAAAGCGGACGCGTGCGGTGTGCCAGCCCTCGATTTCATGGGCCATAGGAGCAACCGGGCCAGGAGTGGGGAGGCCCAGCTACGACACACTTCCTAAATTTTTTACGAGGCAATTTTTGGGAGCAAGTAATTAACGAGCGCTCCTTCGGGAGCCTCGCAAGGATCAGCGCCACTTGGCGCGCTCTCAGCCATTTGCCACGTGTCGTGCTCTAGGACACTCCCTTCGGATTTTGTTTTTTTATTTTTTCACACGCATTTTCGGCTTTTTAAACGGTTTTTTTCTGGGTTTTTTGACGTTTTGGTTTTCTACCGGTCTTCCCTAGCTTTTCGACAAAAAAATTTCGAAAAAATAAATTTTTGCGCAAAAAACACATTTTTTTCGCGAGAGTCACGGTTTTGTTTTATAGAGAGGAACGGTTGTACTTTCGCGAGAGGCACGGCCGTGCCTCTTGGAAACGGGAAAAACATGTTTTCTGTTTTTTTTTCTTTCATGAGAGGCATGATTTTGCTTCCGCGAGAGGCACGGTTGTGCTTTCGTGAGAGGCACGGGCGTGCCTCTTTCGGAAAGGGAAAAAATGCGTTTTCTGTTTTTTTCTTTCGCGAGAGGCATGGTTTTGCTTCCGCGAGAGGCACGGTTGTGCTTTCGTGAGAGGCACGGGCGTCCCTCTTTCGGAAAGGAAAAAAATGTGTTTTTCTGTTTTTTTTTATTTCACGAGAGGCACGATTTTGCTTCTGCAAGAGGCACGGTTGTGCTTTCGCGAGAGGCACGGGTGTGCCTCTTTCGGAAAGGGAAAAAAACGTGTTTTTTGTTTTTTTTTTTCACAAGAGGCACGATTTTGCTTCCGCGAGAGGCACGGTTGTACTTTTCGCGAGAGGCACGGGGCGTACCTCTTTCGAAAAGGGAAAAAAACGCGTTTCTGTTTTTTTTTAATTTCGCGAGTGGCACGGTTTTGCTTCCATGAAAGGCATGGTTGTGATTTCGTCAGAGGCACGGGCGTGCCTTTTCCGGAAAGAAAAAAAACCCGTGGTCCTGGTTCGGTTTCTTCGTCGGTTTTTTTCGTCCGGATTTTTCGTGAAAAAAAGTTCGTCAAAACCTATCAACATGGGATCTAGTTTTGAAGATCTCGACGCGAGGAATCCAACAGCGAAAGCGGTTCGAGATTTGAACGCACGGTTTAAGAGATAAAACATTTTTAATAAACAAATCTACGAAAAAAAGGAAAATTCACAGGTTGCGACAAGTGGTGCACATGCAGCGCGCCATTTGTCGCAACCTGGAAAAGTTGGAGTAATCTCCGCAAGGAGTACTCCTTAACTAGTGATTTCGGCAATTTTCTAAAAAAGAAAAGAGAGAACATTGTTCGACAGTACTTAAAAGAGAAGATTGCTGAGGAGGCGGGGGAAAAAGGGCGTGGCAGACAGGTCGTGTAGCTAGCAGGTACGTAGGACGTAGGGGTACGCGCTTGTGCTGCTAACCCATTGCCGACGGATTTGGCATTCACATTCCCTTTGGCAGGTAACTTGAGCACTTGCTCCTCTGGGCTGGGCATCCTAGCAACTGACGCGGTGCAGTGTTTACGGCTAAGCTTCGTCCATAAAAAGAGCATATTCTGAGGCTAAGCTTCCGGTTCTATGCGGAAAAAGTAATTAATATGCCAATTAACTAAGGTAGTACGCGTCTCCGGCAAGATAAAATTAAATAATTTGTACCTTGTTTTTTCCCAAAACAAATACTCCAAGCGCGTACGTGTGCCCTTGAAGGAAATTACAGCTCGATCGATTTCTTGCGTCCGAAGGATCCTCTCTGACCTATAAAAAATAACTCCTTTCTAGTGCTACAGCTCCAAGCCTCCAACCCGTTGCTCCCACACCACAAAAAACACAGCTGATCTCGCTCAACCGATCTCTCATCAGAGCTTCAGACCAGATTACACCGTATCCCTCTCCTGCAGAGTTCATAACTTTAGGTCCAAATGGGGGTCTCTGGCTGCGGCAACAACAACGGCAAGACGCTGGTGCTCCTGGCCTGCTTCCTCCTCCTGCTGGCGTTTTCCCCGTTTCTGCATGGAGTCGGGTGCTTCGCCGTCGCGGAAGCGACGAGCCCGGAGGAAGCCGCCGAGCAGACGCTGATGGCGGGGAGCACGCCGGCGCTGGAGACGGCGGCGCCGCGGCATCATCAGCATGGCCCGGGCTCGGGCGTGTCTGCCATGTCGAGCACTGCTGCTGGTGATCCCCGGTCGTCCAAGCCCAAGTGGGCCGTGGCTCGCAGGTTGCTGCCGGGAGGAGCTGTAGATGGAGCCGGCCATTCGTGCGGCTCCAACGGTCGCCAGGGCTGCACCCCGTAAGACTAAGATATATGCATGCCACTCTGCACTCTACCGATAGTGCTGTCCCTTCGTTCGTCGTGGCTAAGCACAAGTAGGGTACTGCTCCTACTATGTTAGTTCTGTTGAACACGTATACATGTACATAGGTCTGGATCCTGTATGTAGTACCTGTAGTATCTGTCTCCCTCTGTATGTACGTGTATCTTAGGAGACAAGATACCGGTCGCATCCCTTGTACATATATATATGTGCCTAGTGCACGATCAATCAATTATCGATGCACCAAATCATTTTCTACATGGTATCTATCGCAAGTCGATCTTCTAGCTTCCGCTAACCCTAGCCGCCGCCTCGGGCTGTCGCCGCCGCCGCGACCTTCTGCCGCCACCCCAAGCCGCCGCCACCGCCCCTCCTCCCAGCGCGCCCTCCCCCCACCGCGCGCCTTCCCCTTCATGCCGCGCCACCCCTTCCCGCCGCGCCGCCTGCCTCCCGCCGCCGCGCCGCCTCTCCTCAGCCACGCCGCCGCCTCCCTCCCCACGATCCCGCCACCATGTCGTCCAACGCCTCCACCTACTCCAACCCTTCGCCGTCGACCCTGCCGAGATCCGCGACATCAACGTCCATGCACGCGCCCCCGTCATTCTCGACGCCTCCACTCCACGTACTTTGCGTGGAAGACGTACTTCACGCTGCTCTTTCGTGAGAACAATCTCGTGGACCACGTGGATGGCACCGTGGACTCCCGCGCCATGTTGGACGACGCCGAGTGGACCGCGATCGACGCCACGATCATCCGGTGGTTCTTCACCACCATCTTCAAGGACTTGTTCCACACGGTCGTGAGCGCCGGCGACGACGCCCACGCCATGTGGGTCAAACTGAGCGGCCTCTTCATCGACAAGCTTCAGCGCCGCGTTTTTTTGCAGCAGGAATTTTTTACTGTCATCAGGATGAACAGTCCATTGATCACTACTGTTGCCACCTGAAGACATTGGCGGACGAGCTCCGTGACATTGGAACCAAGGTGGATGACGACATCCTCCTCAGCACACTCACCGCCGGCCTCAACGAGGACTTCGGCAATGACGCCTCCAACCTCACCTTGATGTCGGAGCCCAACTTTTCCAAGTATGTGGCGTACTTGAGGTTGGAGGAGCGCCGGATGAAGGAGGTCAAGAAGCGCGTGCAGCACCACGCCCTCGCCGTCGACACCTCACGCGGCGCCCCTCCACCCGCCGCCCCACCCACGCCGCGCCAGCAGCCGCCGCCCCCTACGCCTCCGGGGTACTTCCCCCTCCCGCCCGCGCCTCCCGCCCCTCCCGCTGCCCCCCAGCAGCCGGGTGGCGGGCGCTGCGGCAACCGCCACGGGGGCGGCCACAAGCAGCACCAGGCGTCGGGGAGGGGGGGAGGCTCGTCAGCAGCAGCAGCAGGTGACTCCCCCATGGACGTACATCACCAACCCGTGGACCGGCGTCGTCCACACGTACTCCATGTCGGTCCCTCGGGCTCCGGCTCCGGGCATCCTTGGGCCCCGCCCGGCGGGTCACCAGACCCTCTTCGCTGCGCAGAACGCCGCTCCCTACAGCGGTTATGGTGCCCCCCCTCGCCAGCGCCCGCCTACGGGTCCGCGCCGGCCTATGGCGCCGCCGCCGCGCCGGCTTATGGGGCCGCGCCTGCCTACGCCGCCGCCGCCGCCGCTCCGTCCTTCGGGGCTGCTCCCGCGCCGGCCTACGGAGGGTTCTACCCTCCTCAGGTGCCGCCGCCTCTCCTCAGCCACGCCGCCGCCTCCCTCCCCACGATCCCGCCACCATGTCGTCCAACGCCTCCACCTACTCCAACCCTTCGCCGTCGACCCTGCCGAGATCCGCGACATCAACGTCCATGCACGCGCCCCCGTCATTCTCGACGCCTCCACTCCACGTACTTTGCGTGGAAGACGTACTTCACGCTGCTCTTTCGTGAGAACAATCTCGTGGACCACGTGGATGGCACCGTGGACTCCCGCACCATGTTGGACGACGCCGAGTGGACCGCGATCGACGCCACGATCATCCGGTGGTTCTTCACCACCATCTTCAAGGACTTGTTCCACACGGTCGTGAGCGCCGGCGACGACGCCCACGCCATGTGGGTCAAACTGAGCGGCCTCTTCATTGACAAGCTTCAGCGCCGCGTTTTTTTGCAGCAGGAATTTTTTTACTGTCATCAGGATGAACAGTCCATTGATCACTACTGTTGCCACCTGAAGACATTGGCGGACGAGCTCCGTGACATTGGAGCCAAGGTGGATGACGACATCCTCCTCAGCACACTCACCGCCGGCCTCAACGAGGACTTCGGCAATGACGCCTCCAACCTCACCTTGATGTCGGAGCCCAACTTTTCCAAGTATGTGGCGTACTTGAGGTTGGAGGAGCGCCGGATGAAGGAGGTCAAGAAGCGCGTGCAGCACCACGCCCTCGCCGTCGACACCTCACGCGGCGCCCCTCCACCCGCCGCCCCACCCACGCCGCGCCAGCAGCCGCCGCCCCCTACGCCTCCGGGGTACTTCCCCCTCCCGCCCGCGCCTCCCGCCCCTCCCGCTGCCCCCAGCAGCCGGGTGGCGGGCGCTGCGGCAACCGCCACGGGGGCGGCCACAAGCAGCACCAGGCGTCGGGGAGGGGGGGAGGCTCGTCAGCAGCAGCAGCAGGTGACTCCCCCATGGACGTACATCACCAACCCGTGGACCGGCGTCGTCCACACGTACTCCATGTCGGTCCCTCGGGCTCCGGCTCCGGGCATCCTTGGGCCCCGCCCGGCGGGTCACCAGACCCTCTTCGCTGCGCAGAACGCCGCTCCCTACAGCGGTTATGGTGCCCCCCCTCGCCAGCGCCCGCCTACGGGTCCGCGCCGGCCTATGGCGCCGCCGCCGCGCCGGCTTATGGGGCCGCGCCTGCCTACGCCGCCGCCGCCGCCGCTCCGTCCTTCGGGGCTGCTCCCGCGCCGGCCTACGGAGGGTTCTACCCTCCTCAGGTGCCGCCGCCGTGGGACCAGGCCTTGCTCGCCGCACTGCACTCCGCCCCGTCACCGAGCTCCTATGGTGGCGGTGGTGACTGGTACATGGAATCGGGCGCCACTGCTCACATGACTGCTCATCCCGGTAACCTCATGTCTGCCACTCCCTTCATACTCCCACCCGTATCACCGTTGGTAACGGTTCCTCCCTACCCATTACTCACGTTGGTCATATGTCTTTTCCTTCTACTTCCACTCCTGTGCATATGCCTAATGTTCTTGTGTCTCCTGACTTGGTCACTAACCTCGTTTCCGTTCGTCGCCTTGCTCGTGAGAATCCTATAACTGTTGAATTTGACAATATCGGTTTTTCTGTGAAGGACGCCCGTACACGGATGGTGCTCCACCGATGTGATAGCCCGGGCGAGCTTTATCCAGTGCATCCCTCCGGTGCCACCACCACCCATTGCCCCGCCGCCTTCGCCGCCAGTGTCGATCTTTGGCATGCCCGTCTCGGCCATCCCAATTCCACCGTTATGCGTCAGATTCTTCAGAGTTTTTCCTTCTCATGTAATACGGTCGACGATCACACTTGTGAGGCTTGCCGTCTTGGCAAGCACGTTCATCTTCCCTTTAGCGAGTGTCGGTGTCAAAACCGGCGGATCTTGGGTAGGGGATCCCGAACTGTGCGTCTAGGCGGATGGTAACAGGAGACAAGGGACACGATGTTTTACCCAGGTTCGGGCCCTCTTGATGGAGGTAAAACCCTACGTCCTGCTTGATTGATATTGATGATGTGGGTATTACAAGAGTAGATCTACCACGAGATCAAGGAGGCTAAACCCTAGAAGCTAGCCTATGGCATGATTGTTGTTGTTATTGTTGTCCTACAGACCAAAACCATCCGGTTTATATAGACACCAGAGAGGGTTAGGGTTACACAGAGTCGGTTACAATGGTAGGAGATCTACATATCCGTATCGCCAAGCTTGCCTTCCACGCCAAGGGAAGTCCCATCCGGACACAGGACGAAGTCTTCAATCTTGTATCTTCATAGTCTTGGAGTCCGGCTGATGATGATAGTTCGGCCATCCGGACACCCCCTAGTCCAGGACTCCCTCAGTAGCCCCTGAACCAGGCTTCAATGACGACGAGTCCGGCGTGCATATTGTCTTCGGCATTGCAAGGCGGGTTCCCCCTCTGAATAATTTATAGAAGATTGTGAACACCAGGATAGTGTCCGGCTCTGCAAAATAAATTCCACATTCCACCGTAGAGAGAATAATATTTACACAAGTTCAATCTGCTGACGTATTTCGTGGCGTGACGTCATACCACAACCAAGCCTTTACTTGAATCGTTTTTATTATACCACCTCGGCGCGTTTAGCGAAGTGGTTTCCTTGGCACGTCTTGTCGAAGCAGAGATCGTGTTCCCCTTATCCCGGGATTCTCATTAATACGGACGTGGGTAACCCAACCGCACCCGTTGCCACGCCCCCTCCATCGAAGGCGAGTTCCAAACGGTCACGGAGACGGCTCTTGGTATTCTCCCCCCTTTATAATGAGACCAAGGCCCGTTCCTTTTCTTCAATCCTCAATCGAATCCGCCCCTCGCCCCGAGTTCCAACACCCAGGGCTCCAGATTCGGGCACTTCGGACCTTCGACAATGTCCGGCTCCGACCTACAGGTGTAAGGGCATATTTATTCCCTCGTGGTTTTGGTGATTGATGACAATGCTTTTGCGGTCTAATCGTGTGCGTTAAGTTCTTTCAGAGAATCATCCATTGGCACGAGACGATTTCCTCCTCTCGGTGTTTTTATTCAAGACGGTGTAGCTCCTGCGTTTCGTGTTGGTGGACTAGTCTCGTAGGAGTCACCGTACTATTAAGAGGGGATCCGCTTTGGTAAGACTTGGGTGGAATCAACACGTACACATCCTTATCACACCCGTCGTCTTCCTGTCGCATCTTTGGAGCTGTTCTTCTCTTCCGTACCTGCTTCGCCCTGTGCCAGCGATAGTACCGCGATCTACAGCGGTAGTACCGCCGAAGCCCCCTAGCGGTGGTACCGCTCCACAGAGCGGTAGTACCGCTCTCAGCGGTAGTACCGCTCCGTACAGCGGTAGTACCGCCCGCGGGTTTCGGCTATAGTACCTCTGTAGTACCGCGCCTACTACCGCCTCGATTCGGGACGATGTTTTCTCGTGTCGAGTTTTGCGACACTAGAAGTGGCACTAGAAGCGGTAGTACCGCTCCTAGCGGTAGTACCGCTCCTCCCCCGCGGTAGTACCGCTATGGGGCCCGTGGCCTGACTCCCTCTTCAGCGCGGTAGTACCGCTAGGAAGGGAGCGGTAGTACCGCTCTCAGCGGTAGTACCGCCCTTCCCTAGCGGTAGTACCGCCCTGTGCAAGGCAGCTCAGTGGGGTAGCGGTTGGATGTGTTCCCCCACTATATAAAGGGTTCTTCTTCCTCCTAGTTGACCTACCTCTTTCCCCCAAAGCTCCATTGTTGCTCAAAGCTCCATTTTCGCCCGAGCTCTCTCCCTAGCCAATCAAACTTGTTGATTTGCTCGGGATTGGTTGAGAAGGCCCAGATCTACACTTCCACCAAGAGAAATTTGATTCCCCCCACTTATCCCTTGCGGATCTTGTTACTCTTGGGTGTTGAGCACCCTAGACGGTTGAGGTCACCTCGAAGCCATACTCCATTTGTGGTGAAGCTTCGTGGTGCTGTTGTTGTTGTTGGGAGCCTCCGGTTGTTGTGGAGTTTGCCCCAACCTTGCTTGTAAAGGTTCGGTCACCGCCTTCAAGGGCACCAATAGTGGAATCACGGCATCTCGCATTGTGTGAGGGCGTGAGGAGAATACGGTGGCCCTAGTGGCTTCTTGGGGAGCATTGTGCCTCCACACCGCTCCAACGGAGACGTACTTCCCTTTAAAAGGAAGGAACTCCGGTAACACATCCTCGTTTCCACCGGCTCCACTCTTGGTTAATTCGTACGCTTACTTTTGCAAGCCTACTTGTTGTTGCATCCTTGCTTGCTTGTGTGCTAGTTGTTATCGCATCATATAGGTTGCTTACCTAGTTGCACATCTAGACAACCTATTTTGTTGCAAAGTTTAATTTGGTAAAAAAAAGCTTAAAAATTGTTAGTTGCCTATTCACCCCCCCCCCTCTAGTCAACCATATCGATCCTTTCAATTGGTATCAGAGCCTCATCTCTTTATTAAGGACTTTGCCGTCCGAAGAGTATGGTTGACACCAACGATGGTGCGGAGGAACACTCCGGTGTGAATCCCATCTCGTCTTCGGCCGAAGGGGGAACCTCGGTCTCACGTGAGGAATTCAATGTGGCTTTAGACACATTGAAAACCTCCATGACGGCCGAGGTTAAAAGCATGTTTACTGAATTTCTAGAGGGACTTAAACTATCTACCTCGCCTATGAAAGTGGGTGATCCCACTAACAAGGTGACGGATGCTAACTCCGATAAGGGGGAAGCTAACATTGAAAAGAGTCCTTCTACTAGTGGTAGAAATGGCACCGGCATCTTTGCCCATGTGGAACCTCCTGTCTATAGAGGACCGATTCCCTCCACTCATTTAAATCATGCCGGTCCTCCTCCGAAATATGTAAAAAATGAAGACTTTGATTCTTGGGTTTATCGCTTCAAGCGACATTTAAAACATGTGAACACTAACCTTTGGAGAATCATTGAAGAAGGTTTTTATCCTCATGACCCAAGCAACTTCACCCCTCGAGAAGAAGTGGACAATCAATTCAATGAGAGTGCTCTCTTCATCATCCAAGATGCTATCCTTCCCGAAGATCTTCCTCATCTTCGACCTCATGGCATGGCTAGAGAAGCATGGAAGTGTGTCGAGCGTATGTACAGAGGAAGTGCTAGCATTCAACGCTCCAACTATGAAGTGGTGCAAGATGAAGCCGATGAGTTTGCAATGAAAGAGGATGAAGAACCTCGTGAGCTCTTTCGAAGAGTGACCAAACTTGCGGTCGCACTCCGAGATCATGGGAGTAAGGACACAGATGACAACTGGATCAAGCGCAAGTTCCTTAAGGCCATGATGCCCTACAATAAGGCCATGTCCTCAGTCATCCGCCAAAGACCGGACTTCCACTCCATGACCTCTAATGAAGTGTTGGATGAGTTTATTGCAATGAACATCTTGGATAAGACCGCCGACAATGCGGTGCTCCGTTCCCAAAGGGCCAAGAAGCCCAACCTTGCTCTGAAGGCCAAGATTATTGTGGAAGAAGAGGAAGAAGTGGAAGATGAGGAAAGCAACCCCGAAGACACCAAATTTGATTATCATGAGCACATGGCCCTTGCTTCGAGACAATTTTGGAACAAGAAGAGTTCAAGACCCAACTTCAACAAGAACAACTCCAGTGGCGTCAAGGGGAAGCAACGAGTTAGAACTTGCTTCAACTGTGGCAATGTGAGCCATTTCGTTGCGGATTGTCCTTACGAGAAGCGGGAAGACAATGGTGGCAAGTTCATCCGAAAAGACAAAGCCAAGTCCTTCCCCAACAAGAACAACTTCGCCAGAAGGACTCCCACTCGTGGATTGGTGGTTCAAGAAGAATACCAAGAGGATGACGATGATGATGAAAATGAAGAAGCAATGGCCATGGCATCAGTTGCCATTGCCACTACTCCCCGGGTGTCTCTCTTTGATTCACCCAACGAAAACATCACCGCCAAATGCCTCATGGCTAAAGCTTCAAACAAGGTAACCCCCAACATTAAAACCACCATCATTCCTAATCCCTCCATGAAGGATTGCATTGATGAACATTGTGGGTCTAATGAAGAAGTGAATGAGTTTGAGTTGTTTATGAGTAAGCTCAAGGGCAAGTCTAAGAAGCACTTTGTTGCTCTCTTGGAACAACTTGGTGAGGCCAATGACATGATCGAGGCTCACGAAGAAACCATCTCTAAGATGGAAGGTCATAGTCGTGATTATGCCGATGAGATATCGGATCTCTCTAATGCTCTTGAGGAAGAGCGTGAGCATCGTTTGGCTCTTGAGGAGTCACACAACGATGGTCACGCTAAACTAAAGAAGGATCTTGATCATGCTCTTGTTGTGTCTCGTGTTCTAGCTTCCGAGAAGGCTAAACTTGGGGTTGATCATGCTAGAAGCACTAGAAGCGGCAGTAGAAGCGGTAGTACCGCTCCTAGCGGTAGTACCGCTCCTAGCGGTAGTACCGCTCCTAGCGGTAGTACCGCTCCTCCCCCGTGGTAGTACCGCTATGGGGCCCGTGGCCTGACTCCCTCTTCAGCACGGTAGTACCGCTAGGAAGGGAGCGGTAGTACCGCTCTCAGCGGTAGTACCGCCCTTCCCTAGCGGTAGTACCGCCCTGTGCGAGGAAGCTCACTGGGGTAACGGTTGGATGTGTTCCCCCACTATATAAAGGGGTCTTCTTCCTCCTAGTTGACCTACCTCTTTCCCCCAAAGCTCCATTGTTGCTCAAAGCTCCATTTTCGCCCGATCTCTCTCCCTAGCCAATCAAACTTGTTGATTTGCTCGGGATTGGTTGAGAAGGCCCAGATCTACACTTCCACCAAGAGAAATTTGATTCCCCCCACTTATCCCTTGCGGATCTTGTTACTCTTGGGTGTTGAGCACCCTAGACGGTTGAGGTCACCTCGAAGCCATACTCCATTGTGGTGAAGCTTCGTGTTGTTGTTGTTGTTGTTGGGAGCCTCCGGTTGTTGTGGAGTTTGCCCCAACCTTGCTTGTAAAGGTTCGGTCGCCGCCTTCAAGGGCACCAATAGTGGAATCATGGCATCTCGCATTGTGTGAGGGCGTGAGGAGAATACGGTGGCCCTAGTGGCTTCTTGGGGAGCATTGTGCCTCCACACCGCTCCAACGGAGACGTACTTCCCTTTAAAAGGAAGGAACTCCGGTAACACATCCTCGTCTCCACCGGCTGCACTCTTGGTTAATTCGTACGCTTACTTTTGCAAGCCTACTTGTTGTTACATCCTTGCTTGCTTGTGTGCTAGTTGTTATCGCATCATATAGGTTCCTTACCTAGTTGCACATCTAGACAACCTATTTTGTTGCAAATTTTAATTTGGTAAAGAAAAGCTTAAAAATTGTTAGTTGCCTATTCACCCCCCCTCTAGTCAACCATATCGATCCTTTCAACAGGGCCGGTGGATGCCCTCCTCCGTCACGGAAGAGGATGTGCTAAAGCTTAGGGACGCCAGGTACTTAACCTACGAGATTTCGCATAGGTTGCCTGCCCAAGGGCAAGTCATTCCTACCCCTGAGCCTGGCGAGAGCGTCGTGTTCATGCCTCATCTCCGTCGGGGTTTAGGCTTCCCGATGGATCCCTTCGTGAGGGGGCTCCTGTTTTACTATGGGCTGGAATTCCACGACCTGGCTCCGGAGTCTATCCTCCATATCTCATCATTTATTGTCGTCTGCGAAGCCTTCCTCCGCACTACCCCTCACTTTGGTTTGTGGCTCAAAACCTTCAATGTGGACCCGAAGATGATTGAGGGGTGTCAGGCAGAGTGCGGCGGGGCGGTTATAAGCAAGAGGGCCGATGCTCCATGGCCCGAGGGCTCTTTTTAGGAGGAGCTCAGTTTGTGGCAACTGGAGTGATTCTATATCACCGCTCCCAAGGGCAGCAGGCAGAGGCCGCCGCCCGCCTTTCGCCCGGGCCCTCCACCACGGCTGACATCGTGGGTCAACAAAGGGTTCGACTGGGGGCCGTCCAAGAACGTGCCCCTATTGCAGGGCCGGATTCGAGACCTCCAAGAGAGGGAGATCAATCTGGTCATAGTGACGCAGGTTATGCTGATTCGGTGTCTTCTGCCCTGCAGACGTCGCCCCCTCCACCTGTGGGAATTCAATCCGGAGGGACCACGAGCTCTCCAACACTTTATGGGTACAAAACCCGTGGAGATGTACAAACTGTTCTTTGGATCACAAGAAGTGTGTCCGGACTTGACCGAGGATGCTGGCCTAAGCTGCAATCGCCCGGATACTCAAGTAAGTAGCCCTTTGACCGGACATATCATCCATTTATTTATCATGGATTTGCCTTTTAACCGGCTATCCCTTCAACAGGAGTGGATAGCGCAAGCAAAACTGATACGGTGTCCGACCCCCCTCCCTGAGACCACGCTGGATCCCGTGTTAATCAAAATGTTGGAGGTAGCGCCTTCGAAGGAGGGCGAAGGGGGGAACAGGGAAACTACCACCTCTTTTAAGGAGGCTCTCAATAAGGGGGGAATCAAGAATCCCTCCCTCTAGGGGGAGAAGAGGACCGCTTCCGAAAACCCGGAGGCCAAAGCCTCGAAGCGGGGAAAGAAACCTGCACCGGAAGGTCCTGTGCCGGGAGGAGTCCCGGCCGCACAGTCTCCCCAAAGGAATCAGCCCTCCAGCGAGCCGTAAGTAGAAAAAAGGGGAGTTTTATAATAAGGGACATCCATATTTTATTTCTGAGGATAACCGAAGTTTTTACCTTGTAGTTCGGATCTCAGCCCTTCTCAGCAGAGCTCATCCTCGGGGGACCTTCATCTGGAGATGATGGAGAGCGAAATGCCTCCATTTGCCGCCTCGTCAGGCGGGGCAGATGACCCTGAGGTGTCGTCACGGAGGGTCTCCCCGAGTCCGGCGGGGCCGGGGAGTTCGGCACCCACTGGAGTACGGCCGGTGGAGCTGCAGGGTTTACTCGAGAGGGCGTATCTCTCAGAAGATCACCGCGCATTAATGAGTGCGGTGATTGAAAGGATCTCATCCACCGAGAGCGGGTTACATGAGGCCGTCGGAAGCTTACTGACAGGTTTTGAGGTACGCAAAAAATGACATACCCTTTGACAGTTTTGCACATAGGGTGCGCCCTGTATAGATAGTAGCCCCTGAGACTCGGTATGTTGTCGAAAGCGACAGCATGCCGAGGATCATAATCTTAGTTACAAAATGTCGCCTTTCCTAAGAAGGTGGCGGAGCGTTCGGTGGCCAGCCGAACTGATAGAGTTGCCGAGCTGAAGCGGCAACTCGACGTTGCGGATGCGGACATCGCGCTGGTCAATAAACGACTTGACGAGTCACAAGGTAGGTGGTTTCTCCGCGGTCACCTGGTAAGGGAGCTGATGCCCACTCCTTACAACATGTATGCTTGATGCAGATGGTGCCACTGCTGTGGAAGACCTCCGGGCAGAACTTGCCCGAGCCAAGGAGCAAACCAGAAGAAGTGATGCGGCTGCCTCGAAGGCAGCGGAGGAGCTAAAAGCCAAGAAGGCTACTCACTGCCGAAGCAGGGAGGAAATGGCCATAATGGCCATGAAATTAAAAGATGCTACCGACCGCTATGAGGTTCTTGAAAGAGAACGCCAAGCGGAGCAAGAGGGCCTGAAGAAGACCACCGCCGAAGCCAAGGATGCTCGTTCTGCAATGCGGGCTATAAAGGAGGAACTACGTCAGGCCGGAGACATTGCGGCTGGAAAGCCCTTTCTGTTGCGTAGGAAGTTCATGGATCCGAAGTATGCTCAGTTGGGCCAGTTGTGGAGTGCGGAGGATCCTTATCTGGATTTGGCGGCGAGTGCAGCGGACGCAGTTCGGCACTTCCGAAGTCAGAAGGATCATGAAATGGAAGAGCTGTTTTGGTCTCAATTCCATAGTCCGGAGCGTCCACTGCCGTTGATCGATCAGTTGGTTGAGTGGGCTGAGCTGAATAGATTGTCCGGACTAGCCATGACGGATGTGGTGGCTCATCTGTGGCCGGAAAGGCCCAAGCCGAAGAGTTATTTTGGTTTATTGCAGCAATTCCTTGGGGCGGTGCCGCATATCAAGGCGATGAAGCGGTCGGCCTGCATAGAGGGTGCACGGATGGCTCTTGCCCGTGTTAAGACATACTGGGCGGAGATGAATGCCACCGATGTTGCGTCCCGGGGTTCGGACGAGAGCCGATTACCCACCGAGCACTATTTTGAGGAAGTCCTGCAGGGCGCTCGTTTAATAGAGTCGCAGTGCTCGAAAAATGTCATGTTCAAATGACATGTATGATTTGTGAGATCATATTTATAATATAACGACTTTTTAGACTTGTGCGTTCAAGTATTGAAATATCTCCTGTGCGGCCATTAATGTATATCTATTTATAACCTGAAAGATGGCAGTCTTTGGCTTCAGCCCCCACGCACATAGTGCGGGGGTGTTTGCAAAAAAAAGCGCATTTTCACACTTAATCCAACGTCTTGGTCCTTTGAAGGATGTGATAGCATAGGCAAACTAGGCAACCGGACTATAATGCTTTATCACTTTCACTTAGCCATAGAAGCTCGATGGTGGGGCTACGATATAGCCCCTAGAGGCACCGCGCTCTCCGAACTCGGGGCGCGTATGTGCCTGACCGGGAAGCGGTCCTTCGTCAAAGCGGAGGAATTCTAAACATTTCAATGGTCGATCGAGTGGTTGACCAGTCTCTCGCTATATCATGACATTCAGTTTTCGGCTTTCTCTACTGAGGTGCTCGCGCGGCCGAACCGGGGCACAATCGCAGTAGTTCTCCTGGTGCCGCGTTAGCCAATGGAGCGGAACGTAAGGCAGCAAAACACATGAGCCGGGAAAACCCAACATTTGGCCAAAGACATGATTCGGAGCTGATGCATATAAGGCCTAACTCGAGACGCCGAACACTCCCTAAGGTATTCAGACTTTATGATAACGGGCAGAATAGTGCCCTAAGCCCCTAGTGTCCAGGCACAGGCGAGAACTTCTGACGCGACCGATGCCAAAACGCCAGCCTCCTCCTCGGTTATGGTAGGAAACCGGGGGATGAGTATCAACAAGAGACAGTAAGAAAGGTTTACGCAGGGTCTTAATCTGAAAAGAATCCTTGTAACGGGTCCCTGCTGCACGTCTGCGCCTGTGTCTCCGTTGTGCTGTATCCTGGACGGGTGTAGCACGTGGTTCATCTGTAAAAGAGAAGAACTTAGTTTGGAAAAAATATCGTGCAAAAGATGTATTTAAAACAGAGTATGATTTGGAAGATGAATAAAATTGGCTTTATTGGCTCTCATTGTTTATACATGCAGCCCCTTGTAAAGAGGTATGCGGCTGGGAAGCCCCTTGTTTATTTGTGCCAGACTCGCCTAACCGTGTCCGAGGTCTAAATGACCTGTTTTTAGGGGCTTTGATCAGCAAGGTTGGATTAATGTGCGGCTGTCAAGGCAGTCTCACGTTTTCCGTGGTCGAGGAACACTCAGAGTTTTCCCTTTAATGAGATTATGCCGCATGGACCGGGCATTTTGAGTGTAAGAGACGCGTAATGCGGTATTGCGTTAAAGCGGGCGAAAGCTTCGCGTCCCAGCAGTGCTTGATGGCCACTTTTGAATGGGGCGATATGGAAGACTAGCTTTTCGCGACGGAAGTTGTCGGGTGAACCGAACACAACTTTTAGTAGTACAGAGCCTGTACACTTGGCATAAAGGCCTGACGTCACTCCTTTGAAGGAAGTGTTGCTATGGCGAATTTTGGTAGGGTCTATCCCCATTCTGTGGATGGTGTCCTGGTATAGCAGGTTTATATCGCTTCCGCCATCCATTAGGACTTGTGTGAATTGTAGTCCGTCTATTACGGGATCCAATATCAAAGCAGTCCCTCCTGCGTTTCGAATACTTCTGGAGTAATCCTGATGGTCGAAAGTAATTGGGTTTGACATCCAATTTCGGGGCTCCGCTTGGGTGGATCGTGCGGCGCGTGTTTTAGTAGTTGCCGCACTATTTATCACATGAAGTGAGTTCACTGTTTTGACTTCTAGTGGGAAAGTCTTCTGTTTTCCGGCCTGCTACTTGTGGGATTCGTCATCATCTTTGCTTGCTGTGTCGAGCCCCTTGTGTTCGCCGTTAAGTCGGCTGGACTGCTTGAAGACCCAACAATCTCTGTGGGTATGGTTTGCAGGCTTCCCGGGGGTACCGTGGATTTGACATATCCTATCCAAGATTTTGTTTAGGTTGGATAGCTCGTCACTGTTGTCCTTAAGGGGCAGTGTTTTGTTATTCGGCCGAGAGCTTTTGAATCCGGCGTTGACCGCCGTGCTATTTGGTCCGCTTTCCTTATTCCTGCGCTGATCTTTTCTGCGTCATGATTTCCCATTTCCATCCCTGACCTCGGATGTACTCGGGTCGCTGGTGCTGCATCTTGCTAGCCAGCTATCTTCCCCCGCGCAAAAGTGGGTCATGAGGCTTGTTAGTGCGGCCATTGTTCTTGGTTTTTCCTGGCCGAGGTGTCTGGCGAGCCATTCGTCTCGGACGTTATGTTTAAAGGCTGCTAAGGCTTCGGCGTCCGGACAGTCGACTATTTGGTTCTTTTTGGTGAGGAACCTGTTCCAGAATTTGCGTGCTGACTCCCCGGGCTGTTGAGTTATGTGACTTAAAATCGTCTGCGTCCGGAGGGCGGACATAAGTTCCCTGAAAATTTGCTCGAAATGCATCCTCAAGCTCTTCCCAACTTCCAATGGTATTTTCTGGGAGGCTTTTGAGCCAATGCCGAGCTGGCCCTTTGAGCTTGAGGGGTAGGTATTTTATGGCGTGGAGATCGTCTCCTCTAGCCATATGTATGTGTAGGATATAATCCTCAATCCAGACCACGGGGTCTGTTGTTCCGTCATATGCCTCTATGTTTACGGGCTTGAATCCTGCTGGAAATTCATGATCCAGTACCTCGTCGGTGAAGCATAGTGGGTGTGCGGCGCCCCTGTATTTAGGTGTGCCGTTATCTTCGAACACTCGGCGGGTTGTGTTTCTTCCCGGAGCCTTCTTTTTTGGCCCATAGATGGACCTGACTGGGCCATCCTTTTTGCTAGGATCCTTATTTGGAAAGTGTGCCGGATTATGTGCGGCGCCGCTTGCCGCTCTTAGCATGTTATCTGGTCGTCTATCCGGCCAGGCGGCCTCTTTCTTTTTTGACTGTGGGGGCTCTACGGCCTCCTCGTCAAATTCAGGCAACAACTTGCGCTTCGGGTAGCTCTTTGCGTGGTGACTATCGCCGTATTTATCTGCGGTCTTGAGTACTTTGCTCCATCTCATTCTGAGTACGTCTTCCGCCGTTTTGAGCTTCCGCTTTTGCTTCTTCAAACTCCTTGCAGTGGCGACGAGCCTTCTGTGAAGGTTCTTATGATCCGGTGATGTGTCCAGTGTGAGATCGTCTGGACTATTGTTTTCGCTGGGAATGGGTTGCTCGTCCACTGGTTCGCCCTGCTCTACGGCTGGGTCAGTATGGGTGCCGTTGTTATCGAGGCGGGACTTCGGGCGGCGCTTGCGTCGCCGTTTTTGTTGTTTTTCGGGGAAATTATCCTTCGCCGCGTCCCGTTGTTCCTTGTTATCGCTTCCTTTTGGTGTATCCACCATGTATACGTCGTGAGTTGAGGTGGCTTTCTAGTGCCCAGTAGGCGCTGGTTCTTGGTCGTCTCCAGCATCGTCGTCCATACCGTCGATGTCTTCGGAGTCGAAGTCTAGCATGTCAGTTAAATCGTCGACAGTGGCTACTAAGTGGGTGGTGGGTGGGCCTTGAATTTCATTGTCCGCATCCCAACCGTCCTGACCGTAGTCCGGCCAGGGCTCTCCTGATAACGGGAGATGTTTTAGCAAACTCAGGATGTTGCCAAAAGGTGAGTGTTGAAAGATGTCCGCAGCGGTGAACTCCATGATCGACGCCCAATCGGATTCGATTGGAGGGGGCGCGGGAGGTTCGGAGTCCGGCACCTTGGAGTCATGAGCTTCAAAAGGGACAAAGTTAGTATTCGGCTCTATCGCCGTAGAGGTTGCAGCCCCCGAGGCAGTGTCTAACCACCCGTCCTCGATCTGCACAGCCGGCTCCGAATCGAGGGTCGGAGCGGACTCGCGTGCGGCCTCCAGAGCACTGTCCGACAGCAGAGCTAAATGCCCATCGTGACAGTGCGGAGTGCTCGGTTGTGGCTCGAATCCATTGAAGATCAAGTCTCCGCGGATGTCAGCCGTGGAGTTCAGACTTCCAAATCTGACCCGACGGCCAGGAGCGTAGCTTTTGATCTGCTCCATATGGCCAAACAAATTGGCCCGCAGTGCAAAGCCGCCGAATACGAAGATCTGTCCGAGGAGAAAAGTCTCACCCTGGACCGCGTCGTTGTTGACGATCGAAGGAGCCATCGAGCCTATCGGTGACGACACAGAGGAACTCTCAATGAAAGCACCAATGTCGGTGTCAAAACCAGCGGATCTCAGGTAGGGGGTCCCGAACTGTGCGTCTAGGCGGATGGTAACAAGAGACAAGGGACATGATGTTTTACCCAGGTTCGGGCCCTCATGATGGAGGTAAAACCCTACGTCCTGCTTGATTGATATTGATGATGTGGGATCTACCACGAGATCAAGGAGGCTAAACCCTAGAAGCTAGCCTATGGCATGATTGTTGTTGTTATTGTTGTCCTACGGACTAAAACCATCCAGTTTATATAGACACCGGAGAGGGCTAGGGTTACACAGAGTCGGTTACAATGGTAGGAGATCTACATATCCGTATCGCCAAGCTTGCCTTCCACGCCAAGGAAAGTCCCATCCGGACACGGGACGAAGTCTTCAATCTTGTATCTTCATAGTCTTGGAGTCCGGCCGATGATGATAGTTCGGCCATCCGGACACCCGCTAGTCCAGGACTCCCTCAGCGAGTCTACAAACATTTCCACCTTTTCGTTTCAGTTATTGCATAGTGATGTTTGGACGTCCCTGGTTGCTAGCAACACAGGCTATTTATACTATCTGGTGATATTGGATGATTTTACTCATTATGTGTGGACCTTCCCTCTCCGTCACAAGTCCGACGCTCTTGCCACACTCACCACTTTTTATTCATATGTCACCACACAGTTCGGTCGTCCTATTCTCGCCTTGCAAACTAACAACGGCAAGGAGTTTGACAATGTTGCCGTCCGCAATTTACTTGCGTCCCACGGCACCATCTTTCGCCTCACCTGCCCTTACATGTCTCAGCAGAATGGTCGCGCCGAGCGAGTCCTTCGCACGCTTAATAACTGTGTCCGCACGTTGCTCTTCCACTCCTACGTGCCTCCTCGGTTCTGGCCGTACGCGCTCGCGACCGCCAGCCTCCTCATTAACATTCGCCCCGGTCGTTCCCGCTGGAACCACACTCCTCACCAGCTCCTCTTCGGTGTGGTTCCATCTTATGATGGTCTTCGCATTTTCGGGTGTCTCTGTTATCCTAGCACCGCGTCCACTGCTCCTCACAAACTCACACCCCGGTCACTTCCTTGCATTTTCCTTGGCTATCCTCCCAACACCAAAGGTTACCGGTGCTATGATCTAGTTGTTGGAAATATACCCTAGAGGCAATAATAAATTAGTTATTATTATATTTCCTTGTTCATGATAATCGTTTATTATCCATGCTATAATTGTATTGATAGGAAACTCAGATACATGTGTGGATACATAGACAACACCATGTCCCTAGTAAGCCTCTAGTTGACTAGCTCGTTGATCAATAGATGGTTACGGTTTCCTGACCATGGACATTGGATGTCGTTGATAACGGGATCACATCATTAGGAGAATGATGTGATGGACAAGACCCAATCCTAAGCCTAGCACTAAAGATCGTGTAGTTCGTATGCTAAAGCTTTTCTAATGTCAAGTATCATTTCCTTAGACAATGAGATTGTGCAACTCCTGGATACCGTAGGAATGCTTTGGGTGTACCAAACATCACAACGTAACTGGGTGACTATAAAGGTGCACTACAGGTATCTCCGAAAGTGTCTGTTGGGTTGGCACGAATCGAGACTGGGATTTGTCACTCCGTGTGACGGAGAGGTATCTCTGGGACCACTTGATAGGACATCATCATAATGTGCACAATGTGACCAAGGGGTTGATCATGGGATGATGTGTTACGGAACGAGTAAAGAGACTTGCCGGTAACGAGATTGAACAAGGTATCGGCATACCGCCGATCAAATCTCGGGCAAGTACAAATATGGCTAGACAAAGGGAATTGTATACGGGATTGATTGAGTCCTTGACATCGTGGTTCATCCGATGAGATCATCATGGAACATGTGGGAGCCAACATGGGTATCCAGATCCTGCTGTTGGTTATTGACCGGAGAACGTCTCGGTCATGTCTGCATGGTTCCCGAACCCGTAGGGTCTACACACTTAAGGTTTGATGATGCTAGGGTTATAAAGGAAGTTTGTATGTGGTTACCGAATGTTGTTCGGAGTCCCGGATGAGATCCGGAACGTCACGAGGAGTTTCGGAATGGTCCGAGGTAAAGATTTATATATGGGAAGTCCTGTTTTGGTCACTGGAAAAGTTTCGGGTTTTATCGGTAACGTACCGGGACCATCGGGAGGGTCCCGGGGGTCCACCAAGTGGGCCCACCATCCCCGGAGGGCTGCATGGGCCAAGTGTGGGAGGGGACCAGCCCTAGGTGGGCTGGTGCGCCCCCCATAAGGCCCAAGGCACAGGGAAGAGTGGAAGGGGGCAAACCCTAGGGCAGATGGGCCCTAAGGCCCATCCGAGGTGCACCTCCCCTCTCTCCCCTTCTGGCCGCCACCCAGATGGGATCTGGGGGCTGCCGCCACCCCTAGGGAGGGAACCCTAGAGGGGGCGCAGCTCCCTCCCCTCCCCCTATATATACTTGAGGGTTTTGGGGCTGCAAACACATGAGTTTCTCTCCCTCTTGGCGCAGCCCTACCTCTCTTCCTCCTCCTCTCCCGCGGTGCTTGGCGAAGTCCTGTAGGATTGCCACGCTCCTCCATCACCACCACGCCGTTGTGCTGCTGCTGGATGGAGTCTTCCTCAACCTCTCCCTCTCTCCTTGCTGGATCAAGGTATGGGAGACGTCACCGGGCTGTACGTGTGTTGAATGCGGAGGTGCCGTCCGTTCAGCACTAGGATCTCCGGTGATTTGGATCATGACGAGTACGACTCCTTCAACCCCGTTCTCTTGAACGCTTCCGCTTAGCGGTCTACAAGGGTATGTAGATGCACTCTCCTTCCCCTTGTTGCTGGTTTCTCCATAGATAGATCTTGGTGACACGTAGGAAAATTTTGAATTTCTGCTATGTTCCCCAACAGTGGTATCAGAGCTAGGTCTATTGCGTAGATTCTTTGCACGAGTAGAACACAAAGTAGTTGTGGGCGTTGATTTTGTTCAATATGCTTACCGTTACTAGTCCAATCTTGTTTCGACGGTATTGTGGGATGAAGCGGCCCGGACCGACCTTACACGTACTCTTACGTGAGACAGGTTCCACCGACTGACATGCACTTGGTGCATAAGGTGGCTAGCGGGTGCCAGTCTCTCCCACTTTAGTCGGATCGGATTCGATGAAAAGGGTCCTTATGAAGGGTAAATAGCAATTGACATATCACGTTGTGGTTTTTGCGTAGGTAAGAAACGTTCTTGCTAGAAACCCATAGCAGCCACGTAAAACATGCAAACAACAATTAGAGGATGTCTAACTTGTTTTTGCAGGGTATGCTATGTGATGTGATATGGCCAAGAAGAATGTGATAAATGATATGTGATGTATGAGATTGATCATGTTCTTGTAATAGGAATCACGACTTGCATGTCGATGAGTATAACAACCGGAAGAAGCCATAGGAGTTGTCTTAATTTATTGTATGACCTGTGTGTCATTGAACAACGCCATGTAATTACTTTACTTTATTGCTAACCGGTAGCCATAGTAGTAGAAGTAATAAGTTGGCGAGACAACTTCATGGAGACACGATGATGGAGATCATGGTGTCATGCCGGTGACGATGATGATCATGGAGCCCCGAAGATGGAGATCAAAAGGAGCAAAATGATATTGGCCATATCATGTCACTATTTGATTGCATGTGATGTTTATCATGTTTATGCATCTTATTTGCTTAGAACGACGATAGTAAATAAGATGATCCCTCATTAAAATTTCAAGAAAGTGTTCCCCCTAACTGTGCACCGTTGCGAAAGTTCTTCGTTTCAAAGCACCACGTGATGATTGGGTGTGATAGATTCTTACGTTCACATACAACGGGTGTAAGCCAGATTTACACACGCGAAACACTTAGGTTGACTTGACGAGCCTAGCATGTACAGACATGGCCTCGGAACACAAGAGACCGAAAGGTCGAGCATGAGTCGTATAGTAGATACGATCAACATGAAGATGTTCACCGATGATGACTAGTTCGTCTCACGTGATGATCGGACACGACCTAGTTGACTCGGATCATGTAATCACTTAGATGACTAGAGGGATGTCTATCTGAGTGGGAGTTCATAAGATGAACTTAATTATCCTGAACATAGTCAAAAGACCCTTTGCAAATTATGCCATAGCTCGCGCTTTAGTTCTACTGTTTTGGATATGTTCCTAGAGAAAATATAGTTGAAAGTTGATAGTAGCGATTATGCGATCAGTAGAAAGCTTATGTCCTTAATGCACCGCTCAGTGTGCAGAACCCAAACGTCGTCTGTGGATGTTGCGAACATCGGACATACACGTTTTGATAACTACGTGATAGTTCAGTTAAATGGTTTAGAGTAGAGGCACCAAAGACATTTTCGAAACGTCGCGGAACATATGAGATGTTTCGAGGGCTGAAATTGGGATTTCAGGCTCGTGCCCACGTCAAGAGGTATAAGACCTCCGACAATTTTCTTAGCCGGCAAACTAAGGGAGAAACGCTCAATCGTTGAGCTTGTGCTCAAATTGTCCGAGTGCAACAATAACTTGAATCGAGTGGGAGTTGATCTTCCAGATGAGATAGTGATGTTCTCCAAAGTCATCGCCACCAAGCTGCTAGAGCTTCGTGATGAACTATAACATATCAGGGATAGATATGATGATCCTTGAGGTATTCACGATGTTTGACACCACGAAAGTAGAAATCAAGACGGAGCATCAATTGTTGATGGTTGGTGAAACCACTAGTTTCAAGAAGGGCAAGGGTAAGAAGGGATACTTCATGAAACGGGAAATCAGTTGCTGCTCTAGTGAAGAAACCCAAGGTTGAACCCAAACCCGAGACTAAGTGCTTCTGTAATAAGGGGAATAGCCACTGGAGCAGCATTACCCTAGATACTTGGTAGATGAGAAGGCTGGCAAGGTCGATATAAGTATATTGGATATACATTATGTTAATATGTACTTTACTAGTACTCCTAGTAGCACCAGGGTATTAAGATACCGGTTCGGTTGCTAAGTGTTAGTAACTCGAAATAAAAGAGCTACAGAATAAACGGAGACTAGCTAAAGGTGAGCTGCCGATATGTGTTGGAAGTGTTTCCAAGTTTGATGTGATCAAACATCGCACGCTCCCTCTACCATCAAGATTAGTATTAAACCCAAATAATTGTCATTTGGTGTTTGCGTTGAACATAGACATAATTGGATTGTGTCTATCGCAATACGGTTATTCATTTAAGGAGAATAATGGTTACTCTATTTATTTGAATAATACCTTCAATGGTCTTGCACCTAAAGGAATGGTTTATTGAATCTCGATCGTAGTGATACACATTTTCATGCCAAAAGATATAAGATAGTAATGATAGTACCACCTACTTGTGGCACTACCATATAAGTCATATTGGTATAAAATGCATGAAGAAGCTCCATGTTGATGGATCTTTGGACTCACTCGTTTTTGAAAAGTTTGAGACATGTGAACCATGTCTATTGGTGTATACGCATGAAGAAACTCCATGCAGATGGATCGTTTGGACTCACTTGATTTTAAATCACTTGAGATATGCAAATCATACCACATGGGCAAGATGACTGAAAGCCTCGTTTTCAGTAAAATGGAACAAGAAAGCAACTTGTAGGAAGTAACACATTTTGATGTGTGCAGTCCAATGAGTGCTGAGGCATGCAGTGAATATCGTTATGTTCTTACTTCACAGATGATTCGAGTAGATGTTGAGTATATTTACTTGATGAAACACAAGTCTGAATTATTGAATAGTTCAAGTAATTTCAGAGTGAAGTTGAAGATCATTGTGACAAGAGGATAAAATGTCTATGATATGATCATAGAGATGAGTATCTGAGTTACGAGCTTTGGCACGCAATTAAGACATTGTGGAAATTGTTTCACAATTAATACCGCCTGGAACACCATAGTGTGATGGTGTGTCGGAACATCATAGTTGCACCCTATTGGATATGGTGCGTACCATGATGTCTCTTATCGAATTACCACTGTCATTCATGGGTTAGGCATTAGAGACAACCGCACTCACTTTAATAGGGTACCACGTAATTCCGTTGAGACGACACCGTTTGGAGAAACCTAAGTTGTCGTTTCTTAAAAGTTTGGGGCTGCGACGCTTATGTGAAAAAGTTTCAGGTTGATAAGCTCGAACCCAAAGCGGATAAAATGCATCTTCATAGGACACCCAAAAACAGTTGGGTATACCTACTAATTCAGATCCGGAAGCAAAAGTGATTGTTTCTAGAAACGGGTCCTTTCTCGAGGAAGAGTTTCTCTCGAAAGAATTGAGTGGGAGGATGGTGGAGACTTGATGAGGTTATTGAACCATCACTTCAACCAGTGTGCAGCAGGGCACAGGAAGTTGTTCCTGTGGCACCTACACCAATTGAAGTGGAAGCTTATGATAGTGATCAGGAAGCTTCAAATCAAGTCACTACCGAACCTCATAGGACGACAAGGACGCATACTGCTTCAGAGTGGTCCGGTGACCCTGTCTTGAAGGTCATGTTGCTAGACAACAATGAACCTACGAGCTATGGAGAAGCGATGGTGGGCCCAAATTTCGACAAATGGTTAGAAGCCATGAAATCTGAGATAGGATCCATGTATCAGAACAAAGCATGGACTTTGGTGGACTTGCCCGATGATCGGCAAGCCATTGAGATAAATGGATCTTTAAGAAGAAGACGGACGTGAACGGTAATGTCACCGTCTATGAAGCTTGACTTGTGGCGAAGAGTTTTTAACAAGTTCAAGGAGTTGACTACGATGAGATTTTCTCATCCGTAGCGATGCTTAAGTCCGTCGGAATCATGTTAGCATTAGCTGCATTTATGAAATCTGGCAGATGGATGTCAAAACGAGTTTCCTTGCCAGTCTTCGTAAGGAAAGGTTGTATGTGATACAATCAGAAAGGTTTTGTCGATCCTAAGGATGCTAAAAGGTATGCTAGCTCCAGCGATCCTTCCATGGACTGGAGTAAGCATCTCGGAGTTGGAATATGCACTTTGATAAGATGATCAAAGATTTTGGGTTTATACAAAGTTTATGAGAAACTTGTATTTCCAAAGAAGTGAGTGGGAAATGATATAGAATTTCTGGAAAGCATGTAGGGTTATTTGAAAAGTGTTTTTCAATTAGAAAACCTGGATTAGGCTACTTGAACAATAAGCGTCAAGATCTATAAGATAGATCAAAATGCTTAATAATACTTTCAAATGAGCACATACCTTGACATGATCTTGAAGGAGTTCAAGGTGGATCGGTCAAATAAGGAGTTCTTGCCTGAGTTGTAAGGTATGAAGTTAAGAGTTAAAGCTCGACCACGGCAGAAGAGAGACAAAGGACGAAGGTCGTCCCCTATGTTTCAGACGTAGCCTCTATAGTATGCTATGCTGTGTACCGCACCGGAAGTGTGCCTTGCCATGAGTCAGTCAAGGGGTACAAGAATGATCCAGGAATGGATCATTGGACAGCGGTCAAAATTGTCCTTGGAGTAAACAAGGACATGTTTCTCGATTATGGAGGTGATAAAGAGTTCGGCGTAAAGGGTTACATCGATGCAAGCTTTAACACCTATCCGAGTGACTCTGAGTAGCAAACCGGATACGTATAGTGGAGCAACCATTTGGAATAGCTCCAAGTGGAGCGTGGAAGCAGCATTTACAATATGACCTAGAGATTTGCAAAGTACATATGGATCTGAATGTTGCAGACCCGTTGACTAAAACCTCTCTCACAAGCAAAACATGATCAAACCCCAGAACTCATTGAGTCTTAATCACATGATGATGTGAACTAGTTTAGCAACACTAGTAAACTCTTTGGATGTTGGTCACATGGCGATGTGACCTGTGAGTGTTAATCACATGGCGATGTGAACTAGATTATTGACTCTAGTGCAAGTGGGAGATTGTTGGAAATATGCCCTAGAGGCAATAATAAATTAGTTAATATTATATTTCCTTGTTCATGATAATCATTTATTATCCATGCTATAATTGTATTGATAGGAAACTCAGATACATGTGTGGATACATAGACAACACCATGTCTCTAGTAAGCATCTAGTTGACTAGCTCGTTGATCAATAGATGGTTACGGTTTCCTGACCATGGACATTGGATGTCGTTGATAACGGGATCACATCATTAGGAGAATGATGTGATGGACAAGACCCAATCCTAAGCCTAGCACTAAAGATCGTGTAGTTCGTATGCTAAAGCTTTTCTGATGTCAAGTATCATTTCCTTAGACCATGAGATTGTGCAACTCCCGGATACCGTAGGAATGCTTTGGGTGTACCAAACATCACAACGTAACTGGGTGACTATAAAGGTGCACTACATGTATCTCCGAAAGTGTCTGTTGGGTTGGCACGAATCGAGACTGGGATTTGTCACTCCGTGTGACAGAGAGGTATCTCTGGGCCCACTCGGTAGGACATCATCATAATGTGCACAATGTGACCACGGGGTTGATCACAGGATGATGTGTTACGGAACGAGTAAAGAGACTTGCCGGTAACGAGATTGAACAAGGTATCGGCATACCGACGATCAAATCTCGGGCAAGTACAAATACCGCTAGACAAAGGGAATTGTATACGAGATTGGTTGAGTCCTTGACATCGTGGTTCATCCGATGAGATCATCGTGGAACATGTGGGAGCCAACATGGGTATCCAGATCCCGCTGTTGGTTATTGACCGGAGAACGTCTCGGTCGTGTCTGCATGGTTCCCGAACCCGTAGGGTCTACACACTTAAGGTTCGATGATGCTAGGGTTATAAAGGAACTTTGTATGTGGTTACCGAATGTTGTTCGGAGTCCCGGATGAGATCCCGGACGTCACGAGGACTTCCGGAATGGTCCGCAGGTAAATATTTATATATGGGAAGTCCTGTTTTGGTCACTGGAAAAGTTTCGGGTTTTATCGGTAACGTACGGGGACCGCCGGAAGGGTCCCGGGGGTCCACCAAGTGGGGCCATCATCCCCGGAGGGCTGCATGGGCCAAGTGTGGGAGGGGACCAGCCCCAGGTGGGCTGGTGCGCCCCCCACAAGGCCCAAGGTGCAGGGAAGAGTGGGAGGGGGGCAAACCCTAGGGCAGATGGGCCCTAAGGCCCACCCCAGGTGCGCCTCCCCTCTCTCCCCTTCTGGCCGCCACCCAGATGGGATCTGGGGGCTGCTGCCACCCCTGGGGAGGGAACCCTAGAGGGGGCGCAGCCCCCTCCCCTCCCCCTATATATACTTGAGGGTTTTGGGGCTGCAAACACATGAGTTTCTCTCCCTCTTGGCGCAACCCTACCTCTCTTCCTCCTCCTCTCCTGTAGTTCTTGGCGAAGCCCTGTAGGATTGCCACGCTCCTCCATCACCACCACGCCGTTGTGCTACTGATGGATGGAGTCTTCCTCAACCTCTCCCTCTCTCCTTGCTGGATCAAGGCATGGGAGACGTCACCGGGCTGTACGTGTGTTGAACTCGGAGGTGCCATCCGTTCGGCACTAGGATCTCCGGTGATTTGGATCACGACGAGTACGACTCCTTCAACCCCGTTCTCTTGAACGCTTCCGCTTAGTGATCTACAAGGGTATGTAGATGCACTCTCCTTCCCCTCGTTGCTGGTTTCTCCATAGATAGATCTTGGTGACACGTAGGAAAATTTTGAATTTCTGCTACATTCCCCAACACTAGTCTCCCACCGCGTTTTCACTTCGCGGCATGTGTACTTTGATGAGCTCGTGTTCCTGTTTCAGCAGGTACCGTCACCTTCGGAGTCTCCTGCGGCACGGTTCGTCCCTGCCACCACCTCTGGCGGACCGCCCAGCCGCGCCCCGGGTTCGGCCCTGCCCGCGCTCCCCGCGCCAGCGGCCCCTGGCGCTGCGGCCCCTGCCGTGGCCCCCAACGCAGCGGCCTCCTCGGCCGCCCCGCCGCGGCCCTCATCTCTGCGGTTCCCGATGCCGCGGCCCCCATCATGGCCCCCGTCGCCGTGGCCCACTCGGCCGGCCCCGCTGCGGCTGCCCCCGACGCGGCCCCTACCGTGGCCCCCTTCGCCGCGGTCGCACCCCTCACCAGTGTGATCACTCGGTCTCGGACTGGGACGTTGTGTCCCAACACGCGCTACCCGTCGGACGAGTTTGCATGTGCGGCTTCTACCTTGACGTCATGCCCGCTCCCCACCTCCGCTCGCCAGCCCTTCGGGATCCGAACTGGCTCGCTGCGATGCGTGAGGAGTTTGACGCCCTGCAGCGCAACCGTACGTGGCAGCTTGTCCTGCGGCCACCCCATGCCAATGTCATCACTGACAAGTGGGTATTCCTCCACAAGACTCGCCCCGACGGTTCTCTCGAGCGCTACAAGGCGCGTTGGGTGGTGCACGGCTTTCGCCAGCGCGCCGGCGTGGACTTCACCGACACCTTGGCCCCGATTGTTAAACCGGGCACGATTCACGCTGTTCTCCAACTCGCTATTTCTCGCGCTTGGCCTGTCCACCAGCTCGATGTGTCTAATGCTTTCTTGCATGGCCATCTCAATGAGCAGGTGTTCTGTCATCAGCCGACCGGTTTCGTCGACACCGACTATCCGGACCATGTGTGCTTGCTCTCCCGTTCTCTCTACGGATTGAAGCAGGCGGCTCGGGCCTGGTACCAGTGGATCGCGGCCTTCCTTCAGCAGCAGGGGTTCCGGTCCACACGGTCCGATGCCTCCCTGTTTGTCTACCACCAGGGCCCTGCCACCACGTACCTCCTACTGTACGTCAACAACATCATCCTGACTGCGTCCTCGCCAACGCTTCTTCAGCAGATCACAACTCGCCTCGGCACCGAGTTCGCCCTCAAGGACTTGGGGGCTCTCCACTACTTCCTCGACATCGAGGTCGTGCGCCGGGCTACTGGCTTCTTCCTGCACCAGCAGAAGTACGCCTACGAGCTTTTGGAGCGAGCGGGCATGCTTAACTGCAAGCCTGCTTCCACGCCTGTCGATACGAAGGCTAAGGTGTCCGTCGTCGAGGGCTCTCCGGCGTCCGACGCTCCCTTCTACTGCTCCGTCGTTGGGGCACTTCAGTACCTCACACTGACGCGTCCGGACATTCAGTATGCTGTCCAGCAGGTGTGCCTTCACATGCATGCTCCTCGTGACATCCATTGGGCTCTCGTGAAACGTATACTTCGGTACATACGTGGCACCACAGCCGTGGGTCTCACCCTGACGGCCTCGCCGGACACCAGCCTTGTCGCCTACTCCGACGCCGACTGGGCTGGGTGTCCCGACACTCGACGCTCCACTTCTGGCTACTGCGTCTACCTCGGGCCCTCTTTGATTTCGTGGTCGTCTAAACGACAACCCACGGTCTCACGATCGAGCGCCGAGGCCGAGTATCGGGCCGTGGCCAACGTCGTCGCGGAGTGTTCATGGCTACGACAACTACTTCAGGAGTTGCTATGTGAGGTCACCAAGGCGACGCTCATCTACTGCGATAACGTCTCCGCGGTGTACCTCGCTGCCAACCTTGTCCGTCACCGACGGACGAAGCACATTGAGCTCGACATCCATTTCGTCCGGGAGCACGTCGCACTTGGTCGTGTTCGTGTTCTACATGTGCCCACCGATCAGCAGTTCGTCGATGTGATGACGAAGGGACTACCCACCTCGACTTTTGAGGGCTTTCGGTCCAGTCTTTGCGTCACCGGCGACGATTCGACTGCGCGCGGGGGGGGGGGGGGGGGGGGGTGACCATGTGTACATGTACGTAGGTCTAGGTCCTGTATGCAGTACCTGTAGTATCTGTCTCCCTCTATATGTACGTGTATCTTAGGAGACAAGATACCAGTCGCACCCCTTGTACCTATATATATATGTGCCTAGTGCATGATTAATCAATTATCGATGCACCAAATCATTCTCTACAGGATCGTTAACTAGCTAGGGTTTGGTCGTTGTTTGCCAAGTACGTAGCCATCATTCAGCAAAAAAATGGATGCCTACATGTACTGTGTATGAATTGTAAAGTGTTTAAACAGCTATATATATCTTGTAAATATACTCCATCGGTGCTGTAATTAATATAAATAATCCGCGAATGGTCTTGAAAATGCCAGGAACATGGCGTGCTTTTTCTTTCTTCTTCCATGAGTCGTGGCGTTGTCTTGAAATGCATGCACGTACGCACGCACGCAGGGATCGCGCCAGAGCAGGACAGGACAATAACACCGACCGTAGTGGCAAGGAAGTCAAGGCTGAGGAATCTTTCCACGTACTTGGACCGAGGGGCAAATCACCCGTGGAAACGAAGCTAGGTGCCGTGTCATGGCAGCAAACTAAGTTTTTTTCTTTCTAGAAATACAGTATAATCGCAAGCATTCACAGACACTCATGCACACTCATCTCTATGAAAGCATACGCATACACACATCTTTAAGCGACCAAACCAACAGATCTTGAGATAAATGAAATCGTTACAGATGCCTGATAGTTGATGAACACGCCATACTACCGAAATAATAACACCGCAAAGACTGGAATAAATCCAAAAACACATGCGCAACTAAACCTAATCATCTAATTTATGCTTAGCTCGCACCGATCGAACAGACATGCATCGAACGTCAATTAGAAACTGGAATCATGGAATGGCACGGAGGATGCGTCGCACCCCCCGCCCGCTCCATCGCTCATCGCAGGCGTTGCCGAAAGCTAGTTGGCGGCTATTGGCCGGCCACGTTTGATCCGGCCTTCAGAGGGGCTCTACTCCTTGTTACTATGTATACTTACTTTTCGTCTGTATTGTTGCCAGACACGATGCTTCGATTGCGGGAGGAGGATACATACGTGTACTAGGTGTAGTTGTCCAGCTTGTTTTCCAAGTCTATAATCTGTAGTTAGGATCATAACTGTGGACGGAACTATCCCTGTACGTGCTATTTATAGACACCCTACGAAGTCAATACAATTGTGTCTTGCATCAAATTATTCTTCTACATCTCTGAAAGTTATGGATGTATACATACATTTCATCCGTAACCTTGTAGTATACCTTTATCTACTATGATATATTACCTCCGTCCTGGTTAATTGGTCCTTATTGTATGTTGTGCCAAATTTTGATCAAAGATTTAACTAATAAGATATTAATGCATGTCATCAAAACTAATCTCATTGGAAACTATGTTTAAATATGAATTCAATGATATAATTATTTGTGACATACATTAACATCTTATTACTTAAATCTTTGGTCGAAATTTGACTTAAAATATAATAAGTACCAATAAACCAGGACGGAGGCAGTATCGTTCATCGAGCAGGCTCATAGTTTCCTTCTACTTTTAGCATGCATATCTTTGACCATTTTGCATCCCTCTTTTCGTAGGTCGGTACTAGCTGAGGTGCTTCCGTGTAATAAAGGATCGATCAGGCATATACAGGCAGGTGCTCCCTTGCATGGTCGGTCTCTGCTTCATCCATGCTCATTCGTAGTTCCCTTCTACTACTTTCAGCCTTCATATTTTGACCATTTTGCATCCCACTTTCCGTGTAATTCGGTTATCAAGGTGCTTCCGTGTAAAGGATCAAGCAGACATAGATGCTCTCTCGGTCGGTCTCTGCTCCAGCCACACGCTACACCAGTTTTCAAGAACATACTACCAGCTCGGTCGTGCATTTTAATTGGCAGCTAGCTAGTACTCCTACCAGTCCCGAAACTCATTACCCGGTGTTCCGTCAGCAGTGACGATATCTAGCAGTATACCATATACTCGTATACTTTGCGGTAGCGTTCAAACATGGCCGTGCGCGACATGCGACCTCAGTTTACCTACCATATGATTATATACTCATTAACTCTGCATGCATGCATGCAGTGTGGGGAAAGTATCGGGTACTTCCATTCTTAAGGTACTCCTAGTGCTCCAAGTTTTAAAAAACATTCATAAATATTTTGAAAAGTTCCAAAAAAAAGATGAATGTTCGCAAGGAATGTAACTATCACCCTTAAAAACTTCAAGTCCAAACTCGAAATGTATACCGGACATTGTTCATGTCAGATTTTACATTTTTGTTTCTCAATGTACATTTCAAGTTTGCAACTCTAGTTTGGACTAAAAATGTGAACTCGTAACGCGCCGGTCAAGACAGTCCCTAGTCTCTGATTCCATTTGACCCTGAAGTATACATTACTTGAAAAGGTGGTCGATCCTCCTGCATGCAGATGCATGGAGTACTATATTGTTGTCTTTTTAGAAGCCGTCACTTTCCATGATTGCGTTTGACGAGACTCAGAGTGCGGGGGTGATGCAATCTCAGCACACCTTCCACTCCAGCTGAGTCCAAACTAGAGTTGCACGAATGCGCGCACACGTACGTGTGGGTAGGTGAAGGCGGACATGATACCAGTCAAAGTCCAAACCTATGTACGGAGCAATTCCGAAAGAACAAACGGCCGGCAAAGCCGCAAGTTTGACTGTCTGTCTGTCTTGATCTTTGATCTTGTCTTTGATTTTTAGTGCATCAGGGCCTAAGGCTAGTCATACTGGGAGTAATTTAGCTAGTAACATAACATATCCCAAGACAAGCTTGCTTATGTGGCACCTAGTTAATGAGGGGAGAGGTATTTGAAGTAACATATTATGTTACCATCACATAGCGCTTGTCAAGAAATGTTGAGTCTATAAGCTAATAAATGCAACCATATATGATACTACTTCTATGACACTTTGCACTATAAAGATAGTAACATAGACTAGTGTCATATGCATGATACTAGTCCAGGTTACTCCCCAGTATGACCAGCATGTGAATAGGGCGAAAAGGTTCCTCTCTTTCGTACATTCCTAATCCATCACACGTGGATGATTTTTTTAATACAGTATAATCGCAAACATGTCGTGGAGCTAGCAGGTACACGCGCTTGGAGTTGGAGCCCTGGCATCAGACGGAGTTCATCCATTTCCGTAGGGCTCTAGCGGGCGGCCATCTGTCCGTCCGTCCGTTCTGAAGCCGTCCATCAAGTTTTCTCCCGTTGCTGACTGATTTGGCATTCTCATTCCTTTTGACAGACTAGTAAAATTGCACGTGCGTCTGCACCCGATTAATGCACTAAGAATAGGCTATTTACAAATATTAATGTGCACAAATATGTCATGGGTAAAACCTTTTGCTTTATTAATATCTACAGGTGCACCTTGGATTAAAAAGATCAGAGTGCACAAAAATGACATATCACTGACTAAACGGGTGGCTAAATCTCAAGCTCTCTGTAGAAGTGGAATGTGGAATTTGATTCAGAGTAGCTCTACATTGCAGAGACTATCAGTTAGTAAAGCGCACTAAACATAAGTACTAAATGACTTGTGTCCAACGGTTCTAGGCGTGTATTACCTTTTATGAAGATTGACAAAAAATGTAACAAACATGAACAACATTTACTTGCTCCAAGAATGATGATAGTTGTGAATTATGTGAAAGTGCACAGATAACCATGTAAAGTATATTGTCTTGAATTTTCTCGCAAAAGGACACAAGAGCTCTTATCATGTCAGGAAACCTTCATCTGCCAACAAAAGTTTGTCGTAATACAGATTAATCTCAAGAGAAAATATACCATAACGCAAGGAAAATATTTCTAGACTTGCGTATATAGCAGCATTGAACATAATAGTAAGAAAATGATACAGAAGTTCAGATGGAGAGAAAAACACTGCATTCTGGAGTGTAGACACCAAAAGGCATCTCTGAATGAAGTAGTATGTACTTTAGCGATAAATCATGAGTGGACATACAACCACGCGAGGTCATTATCAAGACCGACCGTTTCCGCGCGATTCATGCAGCTCTAATACATCGAGCCTGTATAATAAATTTCATCCACCGTATACAATTAGTACAGCTCTTGTATTACTTCTGACCTTGCCAGGAGATGGCCCAGAAGGCAGACTCGCGCATTGAAGACGCGCGTTGATTAACATGTCAGTCCAAATGGCCAGCTGCACCACAATAACTACACTGATCCATGCTAGTACTTGATTAGAAGATGGCCGCGGAGCATGTCGTTTGAAGCGTTAACTACATTGAAAGCATGCACCATGTCCATAATCACACTAACTCTCTCCATCCAGCATTGTTCAATTTGGAAAATGAGGTATTTTAGTTTCGTCACTTGTTTCGGACTACTGATTTAAAACTCTTACATGCATCAATTTTTTCACTGAAAAATCACTTAACTCCATTCTTCCTAGTTAACTTGAATCACAAGAAATAGAATTTTATTTTTAAATGCAACATTGATACAAAATCAGAATGTCAATTAAAAGATCAGGCAAAATTCTACAGAAAAAGTTAAAATACTTTTACATAACTTATATGATATTTGAGACATCACCAATATGGGAGAACAATTTTTTTTACAGCTTCAGTTTTGATCTCAGCTTCACAAGTATACATGTTAACCAAAAATTACGGTTCCCATTTTTGAACAAATTAGAGACATCAAAACCAACTCCTCAGAATTCTAATTGAACTTACAATATGAAAATATCTACAAGATGCATTAATTTACCTGAATATATGGGAGAAAGTTTGTCATGGTTGCAGCTAAATTCATGTGCTTAGTCGATGTATTAGTAATATGTTAATCAGTAAATTAGGACTAACCATCATACAAGTGTGTCTAATCAGTGTGCCAGTTATTAGCCATGTAATATCTTGGGGTAATTAGCATATGAGTATTACCATACACTAAACCATCCAGTTTGTCATGAAACAGATGCTATGAATAAAGCTTCTTGTACTAGCATTATTACATTGATGCATCTGCCAATTGATGGGTGACACATTAATACATATATAGACTTGGCCACCTAATAACAATTGCCATAAGAAAAGTCCGCAATGCAAGGGAACGAACAGGTTGGATATACTCAGCACGTTTGTGCGTATACCCAAGTAAAACGCAGGATCAAGTCCAGTGTCCATATGCTAACCTGTGTATCTCTGTTTCTACCGAAGTCATTTCCCCTGTTCTTCTGCTCTCCAAAGGACGCAAATCGAAAATGAGCTATAGTGCACACCACAAGCAAGGGCGGTACTTATGGTGGCTGCCCCACGTCCAGAGCAGTCATGACGGAACCCAACATGCAAGGGACATCGCTACCAGGCGATTCAATATTCATACGAAAATTAAATGAGACCTGGCCCATGTGTGCGAGGTAATGTTGGGTATTTACGCTGGCCTGCAAATTGGTCACCCCGTATTGCACAATGGGCTATATTAAGTAGGAATCATGATGTGCATGTGGACGCGCGAGATTACGGCATCGCGTGCCACCATGTCCCAAAAATTCACGTCCGTACTTTAGGCTCATTTCTGCAAGACGCAATAGGAGAAGACGGATCTTGCGAATTTCTTTTATATATGGTTGCTCTACATATATAGTAAAGGATTAGAAGGCGCACAATGTCAATGATCTTAGGGAGTCCACACAGTATTGGTAATAGTTTCCCATCAGCCTCTAAATACTGTATAAAAAACAAATAAAGTTCTCTCTGTACTTCATAACTTGAATGTGCCCAAATATGTGGGTTCAGATAAATTTGTGAAAGAGCATATTCCAATATAGCTTCAGACATACCTGAAAGAGCAGATACATTAGTAATATAGACAAGTCCAAGCAAGAGAGATATAGAGATTACCAAGTCTGTAGAAAAATTCAACATGTACTTCAGTGCAGAAAGAGTCATAAGATTTAGTAGCTGCAATGAAACAGATGTTAGCAAGAAACCTAAAATGTATCAGAAGAGGAAGAAATACAGAAGACACTGCCGGCACAATAATTATGTCCTGCAGCAAGCGCCGCGAGCATCACTTTGTACAGCCCATGATGGTTGCCTCAAGCTTGCTCTTGTCAACACTATCAAGTACTCTGAGTAGTACATAAGACACATTGAACAAAATCCTATTATTGCTAGCTTGGAAGAAGACAAGAATGCAATATATTCAATTCTCTCGTTCGAGTAATTGGTCAAAAGAAGATAACATGATGTTCAGAGGCTAATTCGTACCTCTGCGTTGAAGCCAAAAATCATCTTTGATGAAATACAATCCCTTGCATCCAAAATTCCAAAAGGATGAAAAATTGCAATTATTAAGGAATGATAACACAATTTGAAGGGTAGCAGCAATAACGTGTCCTTTTGATGGTACCTATCAGCACCCACACAAACCCAAAGGATGATATGATTCTTCAACATCTTCGTAATTTTACTCTGAATCCTATCAGCACCCACACAAACCCAAAGGATGACACACAAAAGGTTCATAATTGTGTAGAGCAAGGACACATTTGTGAACCTGAAGTGTATTAAAGAATAGCAACTTATATCATTGTTTTTCTTTCTGAAATACAATCATGTATGAAAACTGATATTCTGCATCTGCATGTGCTACATTTGCCTACAGATTTTGGTGAGATCATGAAGTATGTGCTTTATGTACGTATGTTCTTGGATATGCCATACACGACGCAGTGGTTGAAACATACCTTCAACGAAACAACACACCAGGAGAGCTCGTGGTAGGGTATGTGGTTGGCCGGACTCGCCTGTTCTAGATGATGCCAGGGTGACTGCGCATACAGTGGTGTCGTCAGTTGGGCGAACGACGTTCAGGCCGAATCACGGTGGGGGCAGGATCTCACGCAGAGGCGGGCTCGTGTGGCGGGCAGGCTCTCGCGCGGCGGCGGGTGCAGCAGATGCGGGCTCGCATGGCGGAGGCCTCAGTTGAAGCCGGTTCGCACGGCGACGGCAGGCTCGCATGGTAGCGGCCTCCGCAGAGGCGGACTCGGCAGGCAAGCTCCCGGGGCGGCGGCCGGATCGCGTGTAGGGCGGCTGCAATGTTGCAGGGAATCGGCGTGCAGGAGGACAATCAGATCTTCAATAGGGAAGAGGACAGGATGGCCATGGAGGAGTTGACGGAGGAGCGTTCGCCTACTCGACGGCGCGGTACAGGGAGGCGGTGGAGGACAGGGAGGAGATGGGGATGCATCATGCGGTGTGCTGGCTGCGGAAGAAAGGAAGGCATCGGGGGTGCGGGCGAAGGGAGGCGAGGGCGACCAGTTTCCCTTTATCTGCGATGATCGCGCGATGGGAGGCGATGCGCACGCGGTGATTTTCTTGGTGGAGTACGGTCAGCTAAGGTAAATTGCTAAGTGTACATCAAATCGTGATTAGATCAATGACAGCCGTTAGATTTAGAATTATGTGGTGTTGTTTGGTTCGTGCGGGGTTGTGGGACTGATTTCGGGGTACACGTAAAAAAAGTTCTTGTTTGATTGTTTATAATAGTAGTGTGTAGTGTAGATAACTTCAGCGTCTGCTCTTCCATAAGCTTGACTATCGATCCATGTGGTGCAGTGCTTACCGCTAGCTTCGTCCATACGATACGCATATCTGAGGATGGCTGGACTGTAGCTTCCGATCCGATTCTACGTCGAAAAGTCCTGTAAAAGTACAAAGCATGCAGGAAGCAGTTAGGTCGGTGCCACCGTCCACAGCCGACACAGAAAGAAAGTTTGCTGCAAGTTCCTTGCTGCTAATCTACAGTTTACCAGCTGGTAAACTGATGGTCTCAAGCGTGCGTCCTTTATTGTTAAGATGCCGATTAACACAAAAGATTAACTAATGCGGCAAGTCAAGTGTTACGGTGTTCCTTATTTTTTCCCAAGACAAATATACGAGGGAGGTGGTTATATGCTGTCGCACAAGTTGCGTGTGCGAACGTGCGCTCTTGATGGAAATTACACCTCGGTTCCTTGCGTCCTGAGGATTGCCACTTGCTAGCCAATGGTCAGTGGGTAAACCCTCTGAGAACTTTCCCACTGTACGTACTGCTAAATTCCTGCGAAATGGCATACATATGGTTTCTTCTTCGAGCTATAAAAGTCCCCTTCTCTAGGGCTACAGCTCAACCCGTTCTCCTTCTCCGCAAAAAAACAGCTAATCTCGACGAACTGATTTCTCTCTCCAGTTGTCGGTAGAGTTCGTAACTTTAGGTCCAAATGGGGGTCTCTGGCTGCAACAACAACAACGGCAAGACGCTGCTGCTCGTGGCCTGCTTCCTCCTCCTGGTGGCTTTTCCGTTCCTGCATGGAGTCGGGTGCTTTGCCGTCACGGAAGTGACGAGTCCAGAGGAAGCCGCCGCCAAGCGGAAGCTGATGGTGGTGGGGAGCACGCGGGCGCTGGAGACGGCGGCGCCGCAGCATCAGCATGGCCGGGGCTCGGGCGTGTCTGCCATGTCGGGCAATGCTGCCGGTGGTCTCTGGTCGTCCAAATCCAAGCCGGCCGTTGATCGCAGGTTGCTGCCGGCAGGAGCTGGCCATTCGTGCGGCTCCAACGGTGGCCAGGGCTGCTCCCCGTATGAAGAAGATGGCGCTCTGCATGCACTAGTACTCCTATGTTGGTTCGTCCCCATTCGTTCGTCGTGGCTAAAGACAAGTAGTAGAAATACTGATATGTTGGTTCCTTGTTTTAGTACTAGTATATGAACTTTTTTTTAGGGTATGTGCTAGTATATGAACTGTAAAGTGTTGAAACGGCTTAACTACAGCTCGATCTATCCTGTAAATATACTCCACTGTGGTGTTGTAATAATCCGCGAATGGTCTTAAAAATGCCACGAACATGCATGCCTTTTCTTTCTCCAAGAGATAGATGGATGGATGGATGGATGGATCCGTTTGCGCTTGTTCTTATTTCTTGCACGAATCGTGGCATTGTCTCAGGATGATGCGGCTCACCAGTGGAAAACGAAGCTAGGAGCATGCCGTCTCTCTCTCGTAAGAAATTGTGTTCGCGCCGACGATCGATCGGAAATTGGAATTGGAGAGAGACCATGGGCCGTTGCACTTCCGGCGTTTCTTCGGAGTTCGGAGGGGCTCTACTCCTCGCTCGTCGTTGCACCCGTCATGCATTCATAAAATCATACCGACCAACTACCATTGCTTGGAAAGTAACTATGTATACGCGCATTTCGTCTGTAAGCTTGACCTAAAACATCTTATATTTATTTACAGAGGGAGTAGTCTAACTTCATCTGTAATGATACTATGGTTCATCCATGCTCATTTGTAGTTCCCTTCTACTACTTTCAGCCTTCATATTTTGACCATTTTGCATCCCACTTTCCGTGTAATTCGGTTATCAAGGTGCTTCCGTGTAAAGGATCAAGCAGACATAGATGCTCTCTCGGTCGGCCTCTGCTCCAGCCACACGCTACACCAGTTTCCAAGAACATACCAGCTCGTCGTGCACTTTGGCACCTAGTAGCTGCTTATGAAAAATATAATCCAACTATGGTACTGAGTAATACTCCTACTGGAGTACTAGCTCCGTCAGCTGTGACGACGTCTGGTAGTACTATACTCATATTTTATGATAGCATGTGCGTGCACATAGTCAAACATGGGCGTGCACATATACGACTTCAGAATAAATAATTACTGTATGGATGAAAGGGGTGTCAAGCCAACTCCGCATGCATGCATGCAGTGTGAACCTGGAGAAGCTTGTGTGCTCCTATGCAATTCCCCCGACCAGCAGCCCATTGTATATACTCTACTTTGCAAGCCGGAGACGCAGCACTTTACACCTCAGCGAATCCTTGATACTCCTACACTACCGTAGACTGTAGAAGTAGTATATTCCTCGCACAAATGGTCCACGTGTTACGAGTATAGAGTAGACGAGTAGTAGTAGTACAAAACCATGCACCAACAGATGTCGGCAACAGTATACTATGCAGACCACTGGTAGAAAAAGAGGCTTCCGTCCAGCCCCATTAGTCGCGAAACTGTAGGAACCGCGACTAATGAAGTCTTTAGTCGCGGTTCGGCAGACGAACCGCGACCAAAGGCCTGGGCCCAGGGCGCTCGGTGGCCAGCTGGTGCACGTGAGGGGCTTTAGTCGCGGTTGGCCAGGCCAACCGCGACTAAAGGTGCGCAAAGGCCTTTAGTCGCGGTTGGCCAGGCCAACCGCGACTAAAGCTCCTCCCCTATATATACCAGTTCAGCACGCTCACTTAGCCATTTGGTGCCACTTCTCTTCACAAGCTTCACAAGGGGGTGTAGGTTTGCTTTTGGTTCCTCTTATGCACACAAGGTGTTTGATGAAATGCCCTAAGAGGGTGAAACAAACATGATATGAAGTGTTGGAGCCACACTTGAGGTTCCTCATTTATTTTTTCCTCCTCGATCGCGGTTAGCAACTTGAACCTTTCATGCATGTGTGTCATTGATAAAATATGCATGTGTGCAGTTCATTGTTTAATTTATATTGTTTGTAGCTAGTTAGTTTAACAAATGCATGATGGTTAATTATATATTTTATATTATAATAATGCAGATGAATCGGCAATGGATGTACGGTAACCGACTCTCCGGCGAGTTCACTACGGGTTTGAAAGATTTCCTCGTAGTGGCTAATGCGAACAAGCAGGGGGGTTTTGTTATCTGTCCATGTGTTATCTGTAAGAATCAGAAGGGTTACTCTTCCTCAAGAGATGTTCACATGCATCTGCTTCGGCACGGTTTCATGCCAAGCTATAATTGTTGGACCAAGCATGGAGAAAGAGGGGTTATAATGGAAGAAGATGAAGAAGGGGATGATTTCATCGATGAAAGCTATCTTGCTCATTTCGGTGATACTTTCATGGAGGATGCTGAAGGTGAAGGGGAAGGTGAAGAAGAGGCACGTGATGATCCCGTTGATGATCTTGGTCGGACCATTGCTGATGCACGGAGACGCTGCGAAACTGAAAAGGAGAGGGAGAATTTGGATCGCATGTTAGAGGATCACAGAAAGGCGCTGTACCCCGGATGCGATGATGGTCTGAAAAAGCTGGGCTGCACACTGGATTTGCTGAAATGGAAGGCAGAGGCAGGTGTAGCTGACTCGGCATTTGAAAACTTGCTGAAAATGTTGAAGAATATGTTTCCAAAGGATAACGAGTTGCCCGCCAGTACGTACGAAGCAAAGAAGGTTGTCTGCCCTCTAGGTTTAGAGGTTCTGAAGATACATGCATGCATCAACGACTGCATCCTCTACCGCGGTGAATACGAGAATTTGAATGAATGCCCGGTATGCACTGCATTGCGTTATAAGATCAGAGGCGATGACCCTGGTGACGATGTTGAGGGCCAGAAACCCAGGAAGAGGGTTCCCGCCAAGGTGATGTGGTATGCTCCTATAATACCACGGTTGAAACGTCTGTTCAGGAACAAAGAGCATGCCAAGTTGTTGCGATGGCACAAAGAGGACCGTAAGTCGGACGGGGAGTTGAGACACACCGCAGATGGAACGCAATGGAGAAAGATCGACAGATGGTTCAAAGATTTTGCAGCTGACGCAAGGAACATAAGATTTGCTCTAAGTACGGATGGCATGAATCCTTTTGGCGAGCAGAGCTCCAGCCATAGCACCTGGCCCGTGACTCTATGCATCTACAACCTTCCTCCTTGGTTGTGCATGAAGCGGAAGTTCATTATGATGCCAGTGCTCATCCAAGGTCCGAAGCAACCCGGCAACGACATCGATGTGTACCTAAGGCCATTAGTTGATGAACTTTTACAGCTGTGGGGTGGTGTCCGTGTGTGGGATGAGCACAAACAAGAGGAATTTGACCTACGAGCGTTGCTTTTCGTAACCATCAACGATTGGCCTGCTCTTAGTAACCTTTCGGGACTGTCAAATAAGGGATACAATGCATGCACGCACTGCTTACATGAGACTGAAAGTGTACATTTGCCAAATTGTAAGAAGAACGTGTACCTTGGGCATCGTCGATTTCTTCCGAAAATTCATCCAGTAAGAAAGAAAGGCAAGCATTACAACGGCAAGGCAGATCACCGGCCGAAGCCTGCGGAACGCACTGGTGCTGAGGTATTTGATATGGTCAAGGATTTGAAAGTCATCTTTGGAAAGGGTCCTGGCGGACAATCAGTTCCGAAGGGAGCTGACGGGCACGCAGCCATGTGGAAGAAGAAATCTATATTCTGGGAGCTAGAATATTGGAAAGTCCTAGATGTCCGCTCTGCAATCGACGTGATGCACGTTACGAAGAATATTTGCGTGAACCTCCTAAGCTTCTTGGGCGTGTATGGGAAGACAAATGATACAAAGGAAGCACGGCAGGACCAGCAACGTTTGAAAGACCCTGATGACCGGCATCCGGAATGGTTTCAAGGTCGTGCCAGCTACGCTCTGACCAAAGAAGAGAAGGTCATCTTTTTTGAATGCCTGAGCAGTATGAAGGTCCCGTCTGGATTCTCGTCCAATATAAAGGGAATAATAAACATGGCGGAGAAAAAGTTCCAAAACCTGAAGTCTCACGACTGCCACGTGATTATGACGCAATTGCTTCCGATTGCTTTGAGGGGGCTCCTGCCGGAAAATGTTCGAGTAGCCATTGTGAAGCTATGTGCATTCCTCAATGCAATCTCTCAGAAGGTAATCAATCCAGAAGTTCTACCACGGTTACAGAACGATGTGATCCAATGCCTTGTCAGTTTCGAGTTGGTGTTCCCGCCATCCTTCTTCAATATTATGACGCACCTCCTGGTTCACCTAGTCGAAGAGATTTTCGTTCTCGGTCCTGTATTTCTACACAATATGTTCCCCTTCGAGAGGTTCATGGGAGTATTAAAGAAATATGTTCGTAACCGTGCTAGGCCAGAAGGAAGCATCGCCAAGGGCTATGGAAATGAGGAGGTAATTGAGTTTTGTGTTGACTTTGTTCCTGACCTTAAGCCGATTGGTCTTCCTCGATCGCGGCACGAGGGGAGACTAAGTGGAAAAGGCACGATCGGAAGGAAATCAACGATATGTATGGACGGCCATTCTCTGACTGAAGCACACCACACTGTACTGACCAATTCCAGCTTGGTGGCTCCGTACTTTGAGAAACACAAGAATATTTTACGCTCGGACAACCCGGGGAAGCCTGAATCCTGGATTAGGAAGGCCCACATGGAGACTTTCGGCAGTTGGTTGAGAAAACATTTAATGAATGACAATGATGTTGTAGATCAGCTGTACATGTTGGCCAAGACACCATCTTCGACTATAACGACTTTCCAAGGGTACGAGATAAATGGGAATACATTTTACACGATCGTCCAAGATAAAAAGAGCACCAACCAAAACAGTGGTGTCCGCTTTGATGCAGCAACCGAGAATGGGCAAAAGGTCACATATTATGGTTACATAGAGGAGATATGGGAACTTGACTATGGACCCTCCTTTAAGGTCCCTTTGTTCCGGTGCAAATGGTTCAAGCTAACAGGAGGTGGGGTAAAGGTGGACGAGCAATACGGAATGACAATGGTGGATTTCAACAATCTTGGTTACCTTGACGAACCATTCGTCCTTGCCAAAGATGTCGCTCAGGTTTTTTATTTGAAGGACATGAGTAGCAAACCGAGGAAACGGAAAGATAAGAAAACGATCAGTACATCATGCGATGATCCAAAGCGCCACATTGTTCTTTCAGGGAAAAGAAACATCGTGGGAGTGGAGGACAAGACAGACATGTCAGAAGATTATAATATGTTTGGTGAAATTCCGCCCTTCAAAGTGAACATTGACCCAAGCATTAAGTTAAATGATGAGGATGCTCCATGGATACGGCACAATCGTAAGCAAGCAGGGACACAAGGGAAGAATTGATGTGTAATAATTTATTGTACCAAACTTTGTATTTGGTCGATGAACTGAATGATGTATCAAACCTTTTGTCAAACCTTCAAGGGGTTTTAAAATGAATTAGTTTTATTTTTCTGATTTTTTTGATATATAATTGTATTTTTAAGATTTTAAAATGAATTAGTTTTATTTTTCTGATTTTAAAAGGAAAAAGGAAGAAGAAGAAAGAAGGAAAAAGGAAGAAAAAAACAGAAGAAAAAAACAGAAGAAAAAAGGAAAAACAGAAGAAAAAAACAAACAGAAGAAAAACATAAGAAAAAAACAGAAGAAAAAAACAGAAGAAAAAGGAAAAAGGAAAAAAGGAAGAAAAAAAGAAAATATGCCACCTACTGGGCCACCACGGCCTGAATACGACTAGAAACCCATTAAAGGGCCAGGATTCAGGCCCGCAGAAGGCCGAGTAGGCCCACAGGCACATAGTGACAGAATAGGCCCGTAAGCCTGCATTTGAGAGGAGCTCGAAGTGGTGAGCGCAGCCGCGCTTATAAACCACTGTCGAAGCCTCTCGGCTAGCGAGGTGGGACTAAACATCCCACCGCACCGCGCCAGTTCTAGCACAGACCTTTAGTCCCGGTTGGGGAGGCGGACCGCGACTAAAGGGTACCCTTTAGTCACGGTTGTTGTCCCCAACTGCGACTAAAGGGTCTTTCTGCGCGGGAACGGAAGCGGCGCCAAAACCCTTTAGTCCCGGTTGGGGAGGCGGACCGCGACTAAAGGGTACCTTTAGTCGCGGTCCGCCTCTCCAACCGCGACTAAAGGTGCGTCTATAAATACTGCACTTAGCAGTTTTGCCACTTCCCATTCTCCTCTCTCTCGACGCCGAAGCGCTGCCCCGACGCCGACGCCGAAGCCCTGCCCCGACGCCGACGCCGACGCCGAAGCCCTGCGCGCCGCCGCCCCCGTCCCCAGTGAGCGCCGCCTCCGCCCGTGCCCTGCCCTTGCCCGCCGCCCGTGCCTTGCGCCCTTGCCCGCCGCCCGCCGCCCGCCGCCCTGCCGCCCGCCGCCCGCTGGCCCTGCCTGCCGTCCTCCGCGCGCCGGCAGAAGAAGAAGAAGGAAGAAGAAAAAGGAAGAAGAAGAAGAAAGAAAAAGGAAAAAGGAAGAAGAAGAAAGAAGGAAGAAGAAAACAAAAGAAAAACAGAAGAAAAACAAGAAAAAGGAAGAAAAAAGGAAAAAGGAAGAAAAAAGAAAAAGGAAGAAAACAACAGAAGAAAAAAAGAAAGAAGAAAAAAAAGGAAGAAGAAAAAAGAAAGAAGAAAGAAAGAAGAAAGAATATGTTTTGGAATTCATTAATATTTTTTGTTTTGATGAATTTTTTTGTGTCTAATAAAATCAATTTTTTGAAATACACGAATAATTTTTAAATTCACGAATATGTCATGAATCAGTGAAAAAATTAAATACGTGAACTATTCTGAAATCCCTAAACATTTTTTGAATACACAATATGTTTTTATTCCTGTTTTTTCCACAAAATCATCAACATTTTTTGAAAACCTTTTTTTTTGCAAAATCACAATGTTTTTGTATCCATGAACATTTTATGATTCATTTTTTTGAATTCACATACATTTTATGATTTCTCAAATATCTTTTTTCATTGCTATATTTTGATATACTGAATTGTTTTAAAGATGAAAAGGATAAAAACAGGAAAAGAAAAAATGAAATGAAATGAAAAAGAAAAGAAAAAAGAGTGTGGCCAGCACCCCCCGCCCTGCACATGGGCCATCCCGACCCCACATATATTCGTCTCCATCCGCATCCCTGGCCAAACCCTAGCCACTCTACTCCAAGCTCTGTTCGGACAATTTGTTTATACGGAGAGGGGCGGCGAGGGGGGCGGCGATGCGCGCGGTGTTTTTTTAGGGATCGAGAGGGGACGGCGAGGGTTATAAATGTGTTGTCCTCGCCTCCCCTCTCCGTGACGCCGTCGTCTGCCGCCCCGTCTCGCGCTCTACCGCGACACCCTCTCCCACCCCTTCCTCGCCCCCTCCTTTCGCCACCGCCCTTTCGCCACCGCCACCGCCACCGCCCCCCTTCTTCACTTAATTAATTTGTTTTTACTACATGTTTTCAGGACTGACATAATGGCGGACGATAGAGCTGACCCGATTATGGACAACTATGATCCGGACGGTGAAGCACATATGTTCGGCATCATAAACGGCGATATTCTATATGTGCCGACCGGAGAAGAAGAAGATGATATCTCTTCTTATCTGAACCTTGACGGTGAAGATGAAGGGCGCCGTCAGCAAGATGATGCCGAACAAACGTCGATAAACGACGATCTTCAAATGGAAGTAGCAACCACCTCCGGCGCCGAGGTATATATATACATTGAGCCTCTGGTGATACAAACTAACTGATTTGAATAAATATGTGTGTACTAACGCGCGCGACTCTTTCTTATTTTAGCCCTCGGCCGGATCGTCGAAACAATCGAGTACGTCGTCAAAGCGTGGCGCAACCAAGACGATGAAACAAGGAGAAACATGCACCATCGAGGTTGTCGACAGTGCAACCGGCAGGCCGCTGGAGCCCCGCAAGAACGCCACCAAGTTTGTCAGCCAATGCGGAGCCATTGTTAGAGACAACGTCTCGATCACCGTCCAGGAGTGGAATGAGCCAAAGAAGGCACGAATTGATGGTTTCACTTTTGTCGATAAGAGAACAAAAAAAGATTGCTTCAAGAAGCTTATGGAACATTTCGTTCTACCTCCGGAATACAACAAATTCGATGAGGAGGGTAACAAGATTGAGGAAAACAAGGAGAGGAGGAGGCTAGTCAAACAGTTCGCTCTTCATAAGATGGCCGACGCATTCCGGAAATTCAAGCAAAATCTAGCCCATGACTTTGTCAAGCAGAACAAGACTCCGGATTTCAAAGGACAATATGAGAAACTGAAACATGATTGGCCAGAATTTGTGAAGCAAAAGAAATCGGAGCAGTTCATTCAAATATCGAAAAAAATAAGGAAAATGCGGCTAAGAAGGAGTACAATCATGTTATGGGGCCAGGAGGGTATCGCATTTGGGTGCCTAGGTTGGAGAAGATGGAGAACGAGCTGAGGGCGCGAGGAATCCGTCCAGGTACGGAGGGATGGGACCCAAGGGCCAAAAGCTGGTGGTACGGGCATGGGGGAACGCTGAACCCGGAGACAGGGGAGTGTGTTTACCGGGGCAAATTAATTAAACCCACCCAAGCCCTTATTAACGCAATGAGGGATGCTCAACAGGGGAAGATCAAGTTCAACAGAGAGAACGACGCGCTGACAAAAGCCCTCGGGAATCCTGAACACGGAGGACGTGTACGAGGCATGGGGCACATTCCGTGGAAAATAGGGTTCCCCCAGAACGATGACCCGTACGGTTACAGAAGCCGTAAGAGAAAGATGGATCGGGAAGCAGATGTTGTGGCGCGGTTGGCATCGGAAATGGATGTGATGAAGAAAACCATGAGTGTACTAGTAGCCGAAAGAGATGCAGCTCGGGTGCAGCATGAAGATCATCCAGCGGATCTCGGAAGCCAGCAGCGGAGAAGCAGCGTGGCTTCCACGGAGGCCCCACCGGCTGGTGCAGATGCACCGACGATCGAAATTACTGCACCGGAGCCTCTGGTGGTCCAAATTACTGCACCGGAGCCTCTGGTGGTCGAAATTACTTCACCGGAGCCTCCTCGCTACCCCGTGGACGATATAAAGGAGATGAAAGAATGTCATCTGTATTATCCTATCGGGAACATGTCCATGAAGGTAGCCATCGGCAGTGCTTTACCATGTTTACCTGGAGCACTCCACCACAACAACCCCATTCAAGATGGCTATGCTCGTGTCACGGTGGAGGACATAGTCCAAGGGTTTGAGGACCTGGAGATTGACATTGCTACACCTGAAGGGGAGAAAAGACTTGGAGATGTCAAGCGCCATTTCATTCTATGGCAAAAGAAGTTTATCAAGTTTCCAGGCGAGGCGCCAAGGACAACAAGTCCACCCCCCTACGGTGGTGGTGGTGGCGGTGGCGGTGGTGGTGGTGGTGGTGGTGGTGGCGGTTCACCTACACCTCCGTCACGTCAGCCGACGCCGCCCCCCAGTCCACAACGTCCGGCGGGTGATCAGCCGCCGCCCCCCAGTCCTCGTCCGGCGGGTGATCAGACGCCGCCCCCCAATCCACCTCCGGCAAAGAAGCAGAAGCAGTCCTGGATTATTAACCCGGACCCTTATGTACCTAAGACCACAAAGGTACCGGAGCCATCACTGAAGCCTCTCCCCACAAGGCCTTGGGAACGTAGTGCCGAGGAAGTCGACGCGGCCGCGGCTGCTGATTTGGAGAAATGGAAGGCGGACTGCAAGAAGAAAAGAGAGCCCGAGCCCAAGCCAGTATTTTCTGATGAGCAAAAGAAGTGGGCTAAGTCATTTTTGAGCACACCGTCCCAAGCCGCGAAGAATCTGCCTAACGACTATGCACGTGAACTTCGCAGGCAGGCACTCATGTTCAAGGAGAACAAAGAGCGGGAGAAGGCCGAAAGTAAAAAAAGCGGGAAACAAGTTGCCCAGCTCGGGGAACAAAGTAAACAATCGATTGCCCCGCTTATAGTGGAAGCCTTCTGTCCGGATGCCCCCGAGATCATACAAGCTGCGGCAGCACAGGGATTGACTGTAACGAGTGCCAGAGAACAAGCGGCCAACTTAGGTATTACTCTTCGTGAACTGTTAGGCCTTGATGAGGCGCCAGTGAAGGAGGTAGTAATTACATATGTCAAGAATGGGCCTCTCGTCGAGCCTGCGCAGGAAAAGGATCTACCTCCACAAATGAAAGGTCTGCTGAAATGGTACAAGGGTTACATAAAAAATAAAAACGCCAAAGAATATATTTATGCGGAAGTTAGACATGAGCATCACTTCAAACATTACTATGTACAAATTGAACTGAGTGAATTGTTCCAGCTTTTCAATCTGCGCGAGCTCGATAAATCTATCATCAGTTGCTACGTTCTGTAAGTGATTTATTAATTTCTACCCCATCTCGTTCATATTGCCTGCACTATATATATGTCCTAACTATATTGTTGTGTCCGCTATTATACATGCAGAATGAAGATTAAGGAATGCAGAGTAAGGAACATCCATGATGTTGGGTTCATTGACCCACACATCGTTAATGGACATGTGTTGGAGCGTTACCCCGCCGACGTGGAGGCAGACCTGTGGCAGTTTCTTACAAAGCAGGAACTCAAAAGTGATATTCTATTTCCTTACCATTTTGAGTGAGTGTTTCTGTCTTGAGCACATTCTCTTTTGTTTACTCCATGCATGGTATGTGGCCGGCTAATCGATGAGTTATGCATGACGTACTGTGCATGTATCGTGTCCGCAGGTTCCACTGGATTCTGCTAGTAATTAAAGTTAACACCTCAGAATGTCTCGTCCACGACTCTGTGAATATGGATCCAAAGCTTTGGGGCGGCATGAGAAGAATGCTGCAGAAGTAATTATTTTCATTCATTTGCGCTCTATATCGATCGGCCTATTTCGTTCATTTCCTAATATCAAGTAACTAATTAATAACTCTCTTGTTCATTTAATTTTCTTTGCCTCGTAGGGTTTGGAGACGGTTCGTAGATACAAAGGTCGGTGAATTCAAAAAAGAGCTAGAATTCAAAATGTTAAAGGCTAAGAATGCTGGGGATATTCAGCCACCGGAGACCAATCTATGTGGATACTATGTCTGTGAGATGATCCGGAGATACACCTCTGAGCGGGTTCCGAGTGATACCAATGCTCAGAGGAATAACCTCCGGTGGATGCTTAGTCCAGAAGCTCGCTTCCGACCACTTCAAGAGGAACTAGCTGGATGGTTCAGCAGGGAAGTCCTCCATCCTAAAGGAGAACACTATTACGAGGACGTAGAACTTTATATGCATTAAATCATGTATGGAAACTTGTTCAAAATTGTATATGGTCATCCGATGATATTGAATATATATTGTATATTCCTCTTGAATTCTTTTTGGTTCTAATTTCAAATTTATTTGAAATTGTACATTCATATGCATGTATGTAGTACCGTAGAATATATGAAACTCCTTCAAAATTAAAATAAAGCACAAAAGAAATAAAACAATACAAATTAAACAGAAAACAGGTTTAAGGGAGGGGGGGCTAAAACCCTAAACCTGCGGCGGCCTTTAGTCGCGATTGGCCAGAAGAACCGCGACTAAAGGTCCTCCGCCCCGACGGCCACCTGGCGCCCACGTGGACGGGCCTTTAGTCGCGGTTCTTAAGCAACCGCGACTAAAAGGGGGGGCCTTTAGTCGCGCCCGTTCGGTCGCGGTTGCGCAACCGCGACTAATGGCAGTTGCGAACCGCGACCAAAGGCCCTTTTTCCACCAGTGGACGTGTAGTGTATTGTTCACCCGCACGCTAACTAAGCAAGGCCTCATCACATCGCATGCTCGGTGAAACCTGTACGTGGGGCGCCTTCCTCGCGGTAAGAGTTTGTCTGTGCATCTCTGCATTGCAGTAACAGTACTAATCCTTGCCTTGTCACTCTCGTGTGGTAAAAGAGTCGGTTGGGCTAGTTTTTTTAGGCGGCTTAAAAAATAAGCTGCCTCTCCCTAGCTTAAAAAATAAGCCGCTCTAAAAATTTTGTGCGGCTTCTATATTAGTTATCCATAACTAGTTTAGAAGCGCCACTGAATGAGGGAAGCGGCTTATAAAAAAAGCTTGGTAGGAGATGGTTTATTTTTTTAAGCTGTCAAAAGAATTGGCCCTCAGTAGTATCTTGCCAAACAAGCGTACGTAATGCCTCGCCGAAACCCTGACCAAAATGGCACGCTACTCGCACGCTTGCCTCCCGCTGCGTCTTCTTGCGTGTTGTGCCCTTGTGCAGAGCTCCTATGGCCCGAGACCGTCTCCCCGGGAGCCGCAGAAGCACAGGGTGCTGTCTTGGACAATGGTTCACGGCTCCGTCGAGGCGCAACCATGCCGCCGCGATGATAAGGCGTGGCTCTAGCAAGTGGCCAGTTTTCTTCTCTTGTGCTGCTAACCCATTGCCGACGGATTTTTTCCGATAAAAGACGCTTTATTACTTAAAATAGCATTACACCCGGTCTCTGCATAACTGAGATGCACACAGTCATAGTTGCCGACGGATTTGGCATTCACATTCCCTTTGGCAGATAACTTGAGCACTTGCTCCTCTGGGCTGGGCATCCTACTCACGTGGTGCACTGTTTACTGCTAAGCTTCGCCCATAAGATACGCATATTCTGAGGCTGTGACCTGAAGCTTCCGATTCCACGCAGAAAAGATCGTAAAAGTACAAGCAGGAAGCAGCAGGGTTGGTGCGATGGTGAACAGCTTTTTGCCTGATATAGATGAGTATTTAACCAAAAACTACCACAATTCACGGAACCGTGACGAAAAACTACCACTTTACGATTCTGTGCGAAAAACTACCACTTTTTTCCTAATCCGTGGCAAAAAACTACCAAGTCGCGAAATCGCTCGTTTCGCCTCTTCTAAACGCATTTCTGACAGGATGGGCCCACCTGTCAGCATCAATCTTCTTCTTCCTCCTCCTCCTCCTCTCTCTGGCATTTCCTCGAACACCTCGCGTGCACTCCGGTGACCCTCTCGCCCGCACTTCGCCGCGTCCACGACCACCTCGTGCAGCTCGCGGTCGCCATCCCCGTACCACGCTCGCTCGCCATCGTCAGCGCCCGCTGCTTCCCCTCTACTCCGTGGCCGCGCGCCGGAGCTCGTGCTCCGAGCCGCACCCGCACGCGCGCGCCCGCGGCGCTCGTGGCCGCCCCTCGCCATACGCACCGTGGTCGCTGTCCCCGTACCACGCTCGCTCGCCAACACCTGCCCGCACACACCTGCTATGCCCGCGGCCGCGCCCCCGCCTCCGGCCGCCCGGGCTCCTCGCACCTGCCGCCGCCGCCCTTCACCGCTGGAGTCGCTCGCCGCGGCAGCTGCGGGTCAGCGCTGGAGCCGCTCGCCACGGGTCAGCGCTGGAGCCGCTCGCCGCGGGTCAGCTCTGGAGTCGCCACGGGTCGTTGTTGCAACCGCCAGAGCCGCTGCGGGTCACCGCTGGAGCCGCCCGCCCCTCCACCTCCTCCTCTGCGACGCGCTGCTCTGCCTCACGGCGATGCAATCTCTCGCGCGGTCGCGGTGGGGGCAACAGCGACGGCAGGAGCTTGGTGGGCACGACGACGGCGGGGGCAGCAGCGCGGCGGGGGCAGCCGTCGTCGCTCACGGCGGGGGCAGCAGCGCGGCGCTGGCGGCCACGCGGCGCTGGTGGCCACGCGGCAGTGGCCGGCCCCAGGAGCTTGGTGGGCACGACGACGGCGAGGTGGGAGCGACGACGGTGAGGCGGGAGCGGGCGCGCGCGTGCTGGTGCGGCTCCGGCGCGAAGGATGGCCAGGGTGGCACCTGGTTCGTGGGCCCAAGCGGTCAGATTTGTGCTTAGCGCGGGCCAAGCGAGCGATTTCGCGACTTGGTAGTTTTTTGCCACGGATTAGGAAAAAAGTGGTAGTTTTTCGCACAGAATCGTAAAGTGGTAGTTTTTCGTCATGGTTCCGTGAATTGTGGTAGTTTTTGGTTAAATACTCGATATAGATCCTAGCTCAGTGTAGAGTACGTGGTTTGCGCCGACATCGAAAGTTTCCTGCAAGTTCCTTGCCGCTAATACATCTAGAGCTTACCAGATGGACTCCCTTACCACATCATCGATAGTCAAGCGTGCATCATTTCTTGCCAGTAATTAATATGCCAATTAACTAACGTGCATCCGTCAAAAATAAATTTAACTAATGTGTAAGTGTGTTATGGTCTTCCTTGTTTTTTCCCAAGGCAAATACGACGGAAGTGGTTATATTCTGTCGCACAAGTTGCATTTGCGGACGTGTTCCCTTGAAGGAAATTACAGCTCGGTTTCTTGCGTCCTAAGGATCCTCTTTGATTGCCACTTGGTAGCCAATGGTCATCGGGTAAACTCTTTGAGGATTCCTCCGGTCCTCCCGCGCTAAATTCCTGCGAAATGGCATATCGGTGGTTTCTTCTTCTTCGAGCTATAAAAGCCGCCGTTTCTAGTGCTACAGCTTCAAGCCTCCAACCCATTGCTCCCACACGGCAAAAACACAGTTGATCTCGCTCAACTGATTTCTCATCAGAGCTTTAGACTAGCTTGAGTTATTTATCCAAAACCACCACATTATGGGTTAGGATAACAGATCAATACCACATTTGAGGCACGGCATAAAAAACCACCAATAATGGGGCTAATCTGTAACCCGAAGCACTGACGCTGCGTTTTAGCCCAGAAAACAGCGAATCCGACAGGTGGGTCCCATCTGTCGGGCTGACGTGGCAAATACCAAGCACACAAAAAAACTTTGACTAGCTGAGGTGGCAGATGAGCTGCGGGCCCCGCCTGTCATTGACAACATGGTCATCTTCATCCCATCTCTATTTCTATGGAGCATTGTGTCGAGCAGCTTGTGCGCAGCGAGCCATCTCTGCCGATGCAAGTCGAGAGCTCCATGGGCAAGGCGAAGGGGAAGCAGCGGCAGGATGAGCCACCTTGCCAAGGAGCAGGGCTACCGGAGCCGCGCGGCCTTCAAGCTGCAGCAGCTCGACGACCGCTTTCGGTTCCTCCCGTCGGCGCGCGCGGTGCTCGACCTCTGCGCGGCGCCGGGGGGCTGGATGCAGGTGGCCGTCGCCCGTGCCACCGTCGGCGCCTTCGTCGTCAGCGTCGACCTCGTGCCCATCCGCCCCGTCCGCGGCGCGTGCCGTGCTTGACCTCTGCGCGGCGCCGGGGGGCTAGATGCAGGTGGTCGTCGCCCGTGCCCCCGCCGAGTAGCCGAACTCGTAGCCGCCGTTCAGCCCCAGCCTCGCGATGGGCTCGGCCGCCTCGTAGCTCCTGGACAGCATCTACATGGCGGCGAACTAATGGTCTTGCCCGAAGCCCGTGACCCCGCCGAAGGAGCCGAGCGCCGCGGAGTGCCCGTTGATGAAGCTCGCCACGCCGTTTGGCACCGCGCTGCCGATGAACTCCGCCATCGCCTGCGACCTGTTCAGCACCGCCGCATCCAGCCCCCCGGCGCGAGAAGAGAGGAGAGAGAGAGGAGAAAGAGACTAGTCAACGTGCCCACGTGGAATTTTTTTTGCCACATCATCCCGACAGGCAGGCCCCACCTGTCGGTTTCGCTGTTTTCTGGGCTAAAACGCAGTGTCAGTGCTCCGCGTTATAGATTGGCCCTATTGTTGGTGGTTTTTTGTGCTCTGCCTCAAATGTGGTACTGATTTGTTAACCTAACCCATAATGTGGTGGTTTTGGGTAAATAACTGGACCAGCTTACACCTGTAGAGTTCATAAGCTTAGATCCGAATGGGGGTCTCTGGCGGCAGCAACAACAACGGCAAGACGCTGCTACTCGTGGCCTGCTTCCTCCTGGTGGCTTCCCCGTTTCTGCATGGTGTCGGGTGCTTCGCCGTCGCGGAAGCGACGAGTCCGGAGGAAGCCACCGAGCAGACGCTGATGATTGGGAGCACGGCGGCGCCGCGGCATCATCAACATGGCCCGGGCTCGGCCGCGTCTGCCATGTCGAGCAATGCTGCCGGTGGTCTCTGGTCGTCCGAGCCCAAGTCGGCCGTGGCTCGCAGGTTGCTGCCGGGAGGAGCTGTAGACGGAGCCGGCCACTCGTGCGGCTCCAACTGCTTCCTCCTCCTGCTGGCATTTTCCCCGTTTCTGCATGGAGTCGGGTGCTTCGCCGTCGCGGAAGCGACGAGCCCGGAGGAAGCCGCCGAGCAGACGCTGATGGCGGGGAGCACGCCGGCGCTGGAGACGGCGGCGCCGCGGCATCATCAGCATGGCCCGGGCTCGGGCGTGTCTGCCATGTCGAGCACTGCTGCTGGTGATCCCCGGTCGTCCAAGCCCAAGTGGGCCGTGGCTCGCAGGTTGCTGCCGGGAGGAGCTGTAGATGGAGCCGGCCATTCGTGCGGCTCCAACGGTCGCCAGGGCTGCACCCCGTAAGACTAAGATATATGCATGCCACTCTGCACTCTACCGATAGTGCTGTCCCTTCGTTCGTCGTGGCTAAGCACAAGTGCTGCTCCTACTATGTTGGTTCGTTAACTAGCTAGCTAGGGTTTGGTCGTTGTTTGCCAAGTACTAGCCGTCATTCAGCTAAGAATAGATGTCTACATGTACTGTATATGAATTGTAAAGTGGTTTAAACAGCTCTATATATCTTGTACATATACCCCACGGGTGCTGTAATTAATAATCCGCGACTGGCCTTGAAAATGCCACGAACATGACGTGATTTTTCTTTCTCCTTTCATGAGTCGTGGCATTGTCTTGAAATGCATGCACGCACGCAGGGATAACACCGACCGTAGTGGCAAGGAAGTCAAGACTGAGGAAACTTTCCACGTACTTACCGAGGGGCAAATCACCAGTGGAAACAAAGGTAGGTGCCGTTTCATGGCAGCAAATTAAGTGTTTTTCTTCTTCTAGAAATGCAGTATAATCGCAAGCGCTCACAGACACTCACGCACACTCATCCCTATCAATAAGACATGTACACATACACACACATCTTTGAGTGACCAAGCCAACATATTTAAAATAAACTAAATCGTTACAGATGCTTCGCAGTTGACAGGCGTGCCATACTACCGAAATGACAACACCGAAAAGAGTGGAAATCCAAAAACACATGCGCAACTAAACCTAACCATCCAAGCTACGCGTAGCTCGCACCGATCGAACAGACATACATCATACGTCAACTACAAATTGGAATCATGGAATCGCACGTTGGATGCTCGCACCCCGGGCCCACTCCATCGCTCATCGCAGCCGTTGTGACGCAGCCGAAAGCTAGGTGGCGGCGACCGGTCGGCCACGATTGATCCGGCGTTCAGAGGAGCTCTACCCCTTGCTGGCTGCACCGTCATGCATCCATGGCTACGTACTATTGCTCTGAAAGTTACAATGTGTACTTAGTTTTCGTCCGTACTATTGCCAGGCACGATGCTTCAACCGCTGGAGGGGGATACATACGTGTATAAGATGTAGTTGTCCCGCTTGTTTTTCAAGTCTATAATCTGTAACTAGCTAGGATCATAACTGTGGATGAAACTATCCCTGTACGTGCTTTATGGGCACCTTATAAAGTCAATACAATTGTCTTGCATCAAATTATTCTCTTCAGCTCTGAAAGTTAGAACTAACGATATATCGTTCATCGAGCAGGCTCGTAGTTTCCTTCTACTTTTAGCATGCATGTCTTGACCATTTTGCATCCCTCTTTTCGTAGGTCGGCACTAACTGAGGTGCATCCGTGTAAAGGATCGATCAGGCATATTCAGACAAATGCTCTCTTGGGCTGGTCACAGTGGGGAGGAACTTAGGAGTAACATCACACGCTCCAATACAACTTTGCTTATGTGGCACGTATTTAATGAAGAGAGAAGTGCTTGTGGTAAGGCTGGTCGTAATGGGAGTATCATAGCTAATATTATGCATGCCAACTAGGCAATTTTGATGAGGTGTCATAGAATTAAATGAAGAAAAAGAGGGTTGAGTATCATATCATGATACCGTATCATAATAAATGTTATGCTACTATGTATCATGCATGACAATAAATAAAATACTACATGATACTAATATATAATACTATGCATTAGGGAGGTAGTATCATACACTAGTATCATATGCATGATACTAGTATATGATACTCCCCATTACAACCAGCCTAACTAGCTAAGTTACCGAAACATCACACACTTCAAAAAATAATGAGTCTATAACCTAATAAATACATCGTTGCATGACACTACATAGGTGTTCCTACCCACTATGGAGATAGTAACATAGTCTAGGAAAGTGTGTAAGTTACTAGCTTATGTTCTTGCCCATTGTGACCAGCCTTGGTCGGTTCTGCCCCAGACCAGTTTCCCGGAACATACCAGCTCGACGTACTCCTACCAGTCCTGAAAGTCACTACCCGGTGCTCCGTCAGCGGTGACGATGTTTGCGGTGGCGTGCGGGTGCGCATAGTCAAACATGGGCGTGCGCGACATGCGACCTCAGTTTACCTACCATTTGATTATATAATTAACTCTGCATGCGTGCATGCATCCATGCTTGCAGTGTGAACCTGAAGAAACTTGTGTGCTCCTGTGCAATGCCCCGGAGTCCCCGACCACCAGCCCAGAGCCCATTGTATATACTCTACACCCTTCGTTCCTAAATATATGTTTTTTTAAAGATTTTAATACGGACTACATACAGAGCAAAATAAGTGAATCTACACTCTAAAGTATATCTATATACATCCTGCTCGCCGTGTATTTTATCAGCTAGCACTTGGCTGCTTATGAGAAAGCTCCTTAGTGCTGACTAATACTCCCACCAGTACCGAAGCTCACTACTCGCTGCTCCGTTAGCTGTGACATCTAACAGTACTATATACTCGTATACTTTGTGGTGTCGTACGGGTGCACATAGTCAAACATGGGCGTGCGCGACATGCGACCTCAGTTTACCTACCATTTGATTATATAATTAACTCTGCATGCGTGCATGCATCCATGCTGGCGGTGTGAGCCTGAAGAAACTTGTGTGCTCGTATGCAATGCCCCCGAGTCCCCGACCACCAGCCCAGAGCCCATTGTATATACCCTACAGGCCTACACTTTGCGAGCTACTAGGAGATGCATCACTTCTACAGCTCACCGAATCCTTGATACTCCTATTCTACTGTAGAGTGTACTACTTGTATACTCCTCGCAAAAAGATCCACGTGTTACGAGTATAGTGGGGATTACAGAACCATACACCGACAGGTGGTGCATGCATGTTTGTCATGGCGGACGTACACGGCCAGCCGGAGGAAGGCACGCGTAGTTTCCAGGCAGACTTTGCTGCTCTATGCTCAAGATGATGATACTACTATGCTCATGTGTTTGTTCACCCGCACCCTAATTAGCAAATCATCGTCGTCACATGCTCGGTGAAAACTGTGTGCGTGGGGCGCCTTTCCTCGCCATTGCCCAGTCATTTCGGTCTATCTTCTCCACGTACGTCCGAACACCCTCTATAAGTAGGTCCCGTTTGCCTGTGCATCTCTGCATTGCAAGCATTGCAGTAACAGTTCTATTCCTAGTCTTGTCTCTGGAGAGGTCAAAGAAAGAGTCAGTAGTATCTTCGAAAGAAAGCACACCTAGCTACGTACGCAGCGCCTTCGCCGAAACCCTGACCAAAATGGCACGGTACTCGCGCGCTTGGCTCATGCTGCTTCTTCTCGCGTGTGCCCTTGTGCAGAGCTCTTACGGCTCGAGACCGTCTCCCCGGGAGCGGCTTAACCCCGGGGTAATGTCTCCGAAGATGGTTCACGGCGCCGCCGAACCGCGCCGTCTCGACGACCGGGCGACTGAAGTCCGCCCTTCCACGCCGGAGGGTGCGACCGGTGGCGGTCATCAAGGAGCAAACGCTGACGATTATGCTATCGCAACTTCGGCGCTGGGCGGGGGCCGTGTCGTGCCGGAGCAGAGGAAGGGTTCAGGGGCGCCGGTGCTGCCGCAGGCGCTGGAAAAGATGCTGGGCTCGAAGCTGGCGCGCCGGTTGCTGGGAGGGGAGGCGGAGGACTCGGCGGCCGGGCCGTCGTGCCACTCCAACAACGCGCACAATACTTGTGCCCCGCCGGCGCAGCACTGACAGGGCCGGGTGCTTCTTGCACTAGTTCGGGAGCTAGCTAGCCCCAGCTGATTCCTTCGCCCCTTGATGCTTTCATGTAAACTAACAGTAGCTCTTACGATCTTGTTCTTCCAAAAATGTGAACCTTTCGTCATTGATGATATATCATAGTACTTCACTCGTAAGGCTGGTCATAGTGGGAAGTAACTTAGACTAGTAACATGCATATGTTACTAGTCTATGTTATTACCTCTATAGTGCATAGTATCATATAATAGTATCATAGATGGTCTCATTTATTAACATGCATGACACATAGTAGCATCACATTTATTATGTTACGGTATCTACCTATGTTACTATAACCATCTCTCTCTTCTTTAATTACCTGCCACATAAGCACATTTGCGAGTCCCAAGTTTATGTTACCCCCACTATGGCCAGCCTAACGCGCCGGTCAAGACAGTCCCTATGGTCTCTGATTCCATTTGACCCTAGAGCATTTATTACGTGGAAAGGTGGTCGATCCTCATGCAGATGCATAGAGAATATACATTGTTGTCTTTTTAGAAGCCGTCACTTTCCATGATTGCGGGCGTGATGCAATCTCAGCACACCTTCCACTCTAGTTGAGTGTGATTGAGTCCAAACCCCAGTTGCACGAATGCGCTTACGTGTGGGTAGGTGAAGGCGGATATGCCAGGCAAAGTCCAACCAACGAACGGAGCAATTCCGAAAGAACAAACGGCCGACAACGCGGCAAGTTTGACGACGTGGTGCCTGCGAAAGTAATTAAACTTGCGCAGTTTTCGTGGAAGACTGACTGACTGTCTGTCTGCCTTGATCTTGTCTTTAATTTCAAGTGCCTCAGTGCGTGATGTGAACAGGGCGAAAAGGCTCCTCCCTTTCGTACGTTTCAGGCTACGATTCGGAATCCATCACACGTGGATTTTTAATACAATATAATCACAGATGATCATGTATAGTCACCTTTATAAACGCGCACACATGCACTAACTCTATGAGCATATCGAAGCCAACATAGGATTGACGAAATCACCACAAACGTCTCGTAGTCGACGGAACATCTCCTCTCACTAAACGAATATCGCAGGAAAGCCTAAAATAATTTAAAAAATGGCAAGCATCAATGCTAAGTCTAGACTCGAACCCTGATGGGTTGGGTTCACCATAAGAAACTAACCATCTGAGCGTAGCCGAAGTGCAGGCATGGCCAGCCAGTCGAGGTGGGCGAATGTATCCGGAATTCTGGATATCTTATATCCGCAACACTCTTTTAGCTCCTTTCATTTTCACAATGGTGGTCTCTTTGGGGAAAATGGGCGTCCTTTTTCTCCTTGTTGTTACATTTTGGTTTCACTCTGTAAATCCCTCGATACGACGGTTGCATACCTGACACTGTGGCGAAGCCAAGAGTTCAAAATCATGATGTCAAATACATGTGCTTAGATGAATTTTGTAATATTTTTTTAGGTGATCTCTACTGGTTTTGCCAAAGTCATGTGTAGTAAACTGACTACATTGAACGTCCACACATTGCCATTCTTCCACGGTAATAATTTGGAGATGGTGTGGCGGTTTTCGGCAAGGCAGGGCATAGTTTACCTTAACTATGCATGGAAGGGGCGACGAAACAACTCTGCATGCATGGATGCAGTGTGAACGTGGATAAACTTGTGTGCTCCTATGCAATGCAATCTCCCCCGACCAACAGCCCACTGTATATACTCTACTCTTCAAGCCAGATATGCAGCACTTTTTTAAAAAAAAAGGGGGACTCCCCGGCCTCTGCATCAGAACGATGCATACGGCCACTTAAATAAATAAAATAGGTTCAACAATGTCATAGAGTCTTGAAACAAAATAAAGGCGGGCTCACATAGAGCCTTGACGCCAAAACAAGAAAAGGCCATAAAGCCACAACCGGCTGGCAAAATAAAGATAGAAAAACTAATTGCCTATCCTATTACATGACCGCCATCCAAACCGGTTGAAGATATCCCGCGCTACCATCTCCCACCGGACAGATTCAGTAACCAAATGCTCCCTGGCCTCCGTTGGAGTGAGTAAGGACCACATACGGATCAGCGCCGTAGCACGGAATACAACCTGCAAAAAATGAATAGTAGTTATTCTATTAAAAGCCAAATCATTTCTGCAGTTCCAAATTGCCCATAACAACGCACAAACTCCTACACGAATATGTCTAGCTGTATCAGACTCTATCCCATCCAGCCACGTTCCAAATAACGACCCGACAGAACTCGGAGGAGTAATGTTAAAGGCAATTTGCACGGTGCGCCACAGAATTGTTGCCAACGGAAGTCAAAGAAGAGATGCTTAATGGTCTCGTCCTGATCACAGAAACTACACCTAGTAGATCCTGTCCAATTGCGCTTAACCAAGTTGTCCTTTGTTAAAATAACCTGTTTATGGACAAACCACATAAACACTTTAATTTTCAAAGGAACTTTTACTTTCCAAACATGTTTGGAACTAGGAATGACAGTCGAGTTAATAACATCGATGTACATCGACTTAACAGTAAATTGTCCAGACCTAGTAAGTTTCCAACACAACTGATCGGGCTGATGAGCTAGCTGAACTTCCATCAGTCTACGCACCAGATGAAGCCAAGCTTCCCATCTATCACCAACAAGCACCCTCCGAAACTGAATATTAAGGGGAATGGACTGCATAATCGTTGCAACTAGCGCATCACGTCGCTGGACAATACGATACAGGGTTGGGTACTGTAGTGCCAATGGTGTATCACCCAGCCAAGTATCCTCCCAGAACCGTGTATCATTGCCATCACCGACAATAAACTTTGTTCTATTAAAGAAGGCTGCCTTAACTCTCATAAGCCCCTTCCAAAACGGCGAATCAGTTGGTCTCACTGTCACCTGTGACAAAGTTTTGAATGCAGATACTTGTTGCGGAGAATCTGCGCCCAAGTTGCGTCAATCTGAACTGAAAGCTTATACAACCACTTACTAAGCAGGCATCTGTTCTTGACCTCAAGATTCTCGATACCCAAACCCCCTTGGTCCTTTGGTCGATAAATAACATCCCACTTGGCGAGTCTATACTTTCTCTTAAGTTCATCACTCTGCCAAAAAAATCTTGATCGGTAGAAGTCCAGCCTTTTCCTAACCCCCACTGGAACCTCAAAGAAAGATAGTAGGAACATCGGCATACTCGTGAGCACCGAATTAATAAGAATTAACCGGCCTCCATATGACATAAGTTTGCCCTTCCAGCAACTAAGTTTCTTTTCAAACCGGTCTTCGATGCATTTCCACTTTCTATTCGTTAGCTTACGATGGTGAATGGGTATACCTAGGTAAGTAAAAGGTAAAGCCCCTAATTCACATCCAAACAATTGCCTATAAGCCTCTTGTTCCTCCTTGGCTCTACCAAAGCAGAACAACTCGCTTTTATGAAAGTTAATCTTTAACCCGGTCAATTGTTCAAATAAGCATAACACCAACTTCATATTTCTCGCTTTTGCCAGGTCATGCTCCATAAAGATGATTGTATCATCAGCGTACTGCAGAATGGACACACCCCCATCAACTAGGTTGGGCACCAAGCCACCCACCTGACCGGCCTCCTTTGCCCTACCTATGAGAATTGCCAACATGTCAACCACAATGTTGAACAAAATAGGGGACATTGGATCTCCTTGCCTCAGGCCTTTGTGTGTCTGGAAATAATGCCCTATATCATCATTTACTTTAATTCCAACACTCCCTTTTTGCGTAAAGGATTCTACCTGGCGTCGCCAAGCCTCATCAAAACCCTTCATACACAAGGCCTGTTGAAGGAATGGCCATTTGACTTTGTCGTACGCTTTTTCGAAATCCACTTTGAAAACAACCCCATCCAGCTTTTTTGTGTGGATCTCGTGGAGGGTTTCATGAAGGACCACTACCCCCTCAAGGATATTCCTGTCCGGCATGAAAGCAGTTTGGGTAGGCTGCACAACAACATGCGCGATCTGTGTGAGCCTATTGGTCCCGACCTTGGTGAAAATTTTGAAACTAACATTAAGAAGACAGATTGGCCTGAATTGCTCAATTCTCACAACCTCTGTTTTCTTAGGAAGAAGGGTGATCGTTCCAAAATTGAGCTGAAAAAGATGAAGCTGTCCAGCAAACAGATCATTGAACAAAGGCAACAAATCTCTTTTAATGATATGCCAGCATTTCTTATAAAACTCCGCTGGAAATCCATCGGGGCCCGGTGCCTTGTTATTTTTCATTTGCAAAATGGCCTCCAACACCTCTTTCTCGGAGAAAGGGGCCGCAAGAATATCATTCTCCACCGCAATGAGTTGAGGAACATCCTCAACCATGGACTCAACCAACGACACACGGTTCTCTTCTGGAGGGCCAAACAGCTGCTTATAGTACTCGGTAATGTACAATTTTAGGTTTTCCTGTCCTACAATTGTACCCTCATCTTGCTCAAGCTGAAAGATCCTCTTCTTTCGATGCTTACCATTAGCAATCATGTGAAAGAATTGAGTGTTCGCGTCCCCCTGGACTACTCGCCGGACCTTGGCCCGCAACACCCACTTCAACTCTTCTTCCCTAAGAAGTTCTTTCAGCCTCAATTCCGCATCAAGCTTGGCATGAAGCTCCGCGGCCGGCAGCATCGTGGTTTCTGCTTTTACATCCAGGGACTGAATAAGGGAAAGGAGCCTTTCCTTTTCGACCTTATAAATCCCGCTAAGATGCTTAGCCCACCCACACAGGAAACTCCTCAAATGCCTAATCTTATTCTGCCAGCGCTGAAGCGCAGTCTTCCCTCCTGAATCCTTAGCCCACTCTCTGGCCACGAGATCAAGAAAGCCTTCTCGTTCAAACCAAGCCAACTCAAAGGAGAACACATTTTTGTTCCCCAGGTGGGTGGGCTCACCAGAGTCCACCAATAACGGCGTGTGGTCAGAAATACCATGGGACAAGGCCTGGACTGTTACTAGAGGGAACTTCTGTTCCCAATCGACACTGGCCAACACTCGATCCAACTTCTCATACGTCGGATTTGGCAGCGCGTTAGCCCAGGTGAATTTTCTACCCGAGAGCTCAATTTCTCTCAGGTCCAAACTTTCAATGATAGTATTGAACATGAACAACCATCTGCCATCAAAGTTATCATTGTTCTTATCCTCACGCCTTCTAATTATATTGAAATCACCCCCCACCAGGATAGGCAACTGCTCGGAACCACAAATCCGAACGAGATCAGCCAAGAACTCGGGCTTGAGCTCGGGCTGCGCAGCACCATATACTGCAACCAGAGCCCAATTAAACCCATCTTCCTTCGACCCACCCGAAACTTGACTGCAAAGTCACCCATAACCACACTGCAAACCTCAAGCGCTTCGCACCTAACGCCGAGTAAGATTCCACCCGATCTCCCTCTTGGCGGCAAGCAATGCCAATCAAAATCTATACCCCCCGACAAAGTATTTAGAAATTGAGGCGCAAAGTTATCTCTACCCGTCTCCGATAGAGCGATAAAATCTAAACGATGCTCGACAGACGCCTCAGCAAGAAACCTTCTTTTAGCCAAGTTCTTTAGACCTCTGCTATTCCAAAAGATTCCTTTCATAGTTCATCATGGAATTTTTTTGCCGTACGAATCCTAGCACTCCTACGGACTGCGGACACCGGGTACACCTTCCGTTTCCACTTGCGCTTGGGGACAGTTTGATGCTGCAGCTGGTCCTCACAACCAGTCTCAGAGGGGCTAGCCAAAACTATCTTGGTAGAATCATCCTCTACATCCGCCTCAGTAATAGGTTGCATAAGATCCGCACAAAAATTGTCGAGCACCCTGACCCCGAGCGCATCAACCTCAGAATCACTCATGGGTTTAACAGCCGCAATATTACGAATCATCTCTAAGGCTCGCTCAGCCTCTAGATCCAGAAGATCATTAACAGAATTAGAGATTTCAGTGTCATTACTACCCAGCAAAACTCCTAATTGATTTGCATTTTCAACAATCTCATCATTCACTTTTACAGCTCAGCGAATCCTTGATACTCCTATACTACTACTGTAGACTGTACAAGTAGTATATTCCTCGCACAAAAGGTCCACGTGTTACGTACAAAACACGGGCCGACAGGCACTGCATGCATGTTTGTCATGCCAGAGCCAGACACGGCCGGCCGGAGGAGACACGCGCTGTTTCTCCGTTTCAACTTCAAACTTTGCTGCTCTAGGCTGAAGAATCAAGATGATACTACTAACTACTCTGATGTGGAGTGTATTCTTCACCCGCAAGGTCTCGTCACATGCTCCGTGAAAACTGTGTACGTGGGGCGCCTTCCTCGCCATTGCCTAGTCATTTCGGTCTATCTTCTCCACGTACACGTACGTTCGAAGACCCTCTATAAGTAGGTCCTGTTTGCCTGTGCATCTCTGCATTGCAGTAACAGTTCTATTCCTAGTCTTGTCACTCCTGTGGTAAAAGAGCCAGTGTTCAGAGTAGTATCTTCGATACAAAGCTCACCTAGCTACGTAACTAGTGCCTAGCAGAAACCCTCACGAAAATGGCACGGTGCTCGCGCGCTTGGCTCACACTGATTCTTCTCGCTTGTGCCCTTGTGCAGAGCTCTTACGGCTCGAGACCATCTCCAATGGGGTTGCAGAAGCCCGGGGTCGTGTCTCCGACGATGGTTCACGGCGCCGCTGAGCCACGCCCCCACGACGACGGGGCGACCATAGTCCCGCCCTCCACGGAGGAGGGTGCGACCGGTCATGGTGGTGTTGTAGCAACTTCGGCGCTGACGGGCGGTGGTGTTGTGTCGTCGGAGCAGAGGAAGGGTACAGACGTGCCGGTGCTGCAGCAGGCGCTGGGAAGGATGCTGGGCTCGAAGATGGCGCGCCGGGTCCTGGGAGGGGAGGCGGAGGACTCGGCGGCGGGGCCGTCGTGCCACTCCAACAACGCGCACATCACCTGTGCCCCGCCGGCGCAGCACTGACCGGTGTGCTTCTTGCAGTGGTCTGGGAGCTAGCTAGTCCAGCTGATTCGTTCATCCCTTGTTGACGCTTTCCTGTAAATTAACAGTAGCTCTTTCGAACTCGTTCTTCCAGAAAATCTGAACCTTTCGTTATATATGATTACTAGTACGTACTCCTACTCCATCCGAAGATCGCCCGCCAAGACTTGATCCCATTTGAGCCTCAAGTATTTATAACTCGCAAAGGTGGTCGATCCTCATGCAGATGCATGGAGAACGCACGTACTCCCTCCGTCACTTTCCATGATTGTGTGTGACGACTGACGACTGACGAGAGACTCAGAGTGCGGGCGTGATGCAATCTGAGCATACCTTCCACGACGGCCGAGTCCAAACTTCAGTCGCACGAATGCGCGCACGCGTGCCTGTGGGTAGATGAAAGCGGACGTGATGCCAGGCAGAGTCCAAACCTACGTACGGAGGAATTCTGAAAGAACAAACGGCCGACAAATCCGCAAGTTTGACGATATGGAAAGTAATTAAACATGTCTGCTGTCTATCTTGAACTCTTGATTTTGTCTTTGCTTTCCAGTGTCTCAGTGCGTGGATGTGAATAGCGCGAAAAGGCTCCTTCCTTTCGTACGCTTACCATTCGAAAACCATCACACCCAAACCTAAGTTATCTTTTTTTTAACACAATTACAATTGCATATGCTCACATATAATCATCTCTATGAACACGAGCACACACACTCTATCACTATGAGCATATCCAGGCCGGCACGGGCGAAGCCTGGCCCGCGGCGGCGGCGGGGACTCCTTCCCTCCTAGCGCGGCGGTGGCGGCGCGGGTCGCCCCTGCGGGCAGTAGGGCTGCAAACGAGTTGAGTTCGAGCGAGTTGGACTTGGCTCAGCTCAACTCTTATTATAATTCGAGCGAGCTCAAATTGAGTGAAGCTCAAGATTGAGCTGTAGAACAGGACTCGTGCTTAGCTTGTAACGATCTCGAGTCGATCTCGAGCTAGTTTCGAGCTAAATGAGACGACACATTTTTTAAAGTCTATGACTATTATTCCCACTAGATAAGGTAAAACTTGTCGTAGAAACATTAAAATATTTATCCCAATCAAAACGATGATAATATAAATTTCTTAGAATGACTTATTCTCTCTGTTTAACACATGGCTGACCACGTACCATAATATGGCCTAAATTTTCCCTACAATTAATTAAGCTTCCATGTTTGCTTGTAAATAAAATGGAGAAAAATCCTGGGCGATATATATAGTAATAAATTATCCTATCTAATTTAATATATGACATGATCATTTAACATAATTATATTATGCCGAACCATCAAGCTAAAATCGAGCAAACTAGTATTGACTCAAGATCAACTCCTTTCTCAACCGAGCTAAAGAAAGTGTTCATACCCAGCTCATTTTTTTGAGTCGATCTCGAGTCGAGCCAAAAAACGAGTCGATCTCGAGCGGCTCACGAGCCTCGAGCTTTTCTTGCAGCCCTAGCCGGCAGGGGCCCTACTGCGGGCGGGCGCAGTGGCGGGCCTGCGCGGGCTGGCGCTAGTGGTGCGGTCTCTCGTCGGAGCCGCGGTGGTTGCTCGGCGTCTGCGACGGACGCGCGGTGGTGGCTGCTCGTGTGCGGACCCGATCTGGGTCTGGGCGGGCCTGCAGCCGACGCGCGATTCTGGCGGCTGCCTCGGAGCTCGCTCGGCGAGTAGAGGCGTGGTGATGGCAGTGGTGCTCGGCGGTGGGCGCAGGTGGTGGCCGCGGATTTGGCTCTGGCCGGTCCGGCGGCGCGGGCCGTAGGGGCCACCGGTGTGCAGGCGTTTGGGCAATGGTGGAGGAGGGACCAGCGGCCGACGTGGCGGCTCTTGGGCTCTGGGGCGGCGGCCCCGGGTGAGGTGGTGGCGGCTTCGGCCAGGAGGTAGTGCGAGTCTGGTCGCGGTGGATCGTGGGATCCCGTGGCCAGAGTGAGGTCGGCCTCGGCAGGGGTGGTGGTTAGTGGGCGGCAGTCGGTGGTGGCAGGTGGGCGGCACATCTCCGGGAGAAATCCTTGCTCTCATCTTCATCGGAGCCGACGACGGCGGCGCCGGCGGGTGCCGCAATCTTTCTTGGAAGCGTCGTCGTGGAGGTGCTCCTTCTCCCCATGGCTTGGGCTCCGGAAGGAAACTTCAGATCCGCTGGATCGGGTGATGGAGGCGTCTTCGCGTCTTTCTCCTCCTTGGGGGCATTGTCTCGGAGCCGGCAACGATTGAGAGACTGGAGGATGATGGCATCTTCGTCGTCGATGGTGGCATCTTCGCCGCGTGGTTTGCTGAGGCGGGGCGCTGGTTTCTGTTTGGCAACGATGATGGCATCGAGAAGAGCTTGGGTCGGCGTGGTCTTCTGTAGTCGGTTCTTCCTGGCGTGTCCGAGGTGTTGGAAATATGCCCTAGAGGCAATAATAAAAGGATTATTATTATATTTCCTCGTTCATGATAATTGTCTTTTATTCATGCTATAATTGTATTATCCGGAAATCGTAATACACGTGTGAATACATAGACAACAATGCGTCCCTAGTAAGCCTCTAGTTGACTAGCTCGTTGGTCAACAGATAGTCATGGTTTCCTGACTATGGACATTAGATGTCGTTGACAACGGGATCACATCATTAGGAGAATGATGTGATGGACAAGACCCAATCCTAAGCAAGCACAAGATCGTGTAGTTCGTTTTGCTAGAGCTTTTCTAATGTCAAATATCTTTTCCTTAGACCATGAGATCGTGTAACTCCCGGATACCGTATGAGTGCTTTGGGTGTACCAAACGCCACAACGTAACTGGGTGACTATAAAGGTGCACTACAGGTATCTCCGAAAGTGTCTGTTGGGTTGACACAGATCGAGACTGGGATTTGTCACTCCGTATAAACGGAGAGGTATCATTGGGCCCACTCGATAGTGCATCATCATAATGAGCTCAAAGTGACCAAGTGTCTGGTCACGGGATCATGCATTACGGTACGAGTAAAGTGACTTGCCGGTAACGAGATTGAACCAGGTATTGGGATACCGACGATCGAATCTTGGGCAAGTAACATACCGTCTGACAAAGGGAATTGTATACGGGGTTGCTTGAATCCTCGACATCGTGGTTCATCCGATGAGATCATCGAGGAGTATGTGGGAGCCAACATGGATATCCAGATCTTGCTGTTGGTTATTGACCGGAGAGCCATCTCGGTCATGTTTGCATATCTCCCGAACCCGTAGGGTCTACACACTTAAGGTTCGGTGACGCTAGGGTTGTATGAATATGAGTATGCAGCAAACCTAATGTTGTCCGGAGTCCCGGATGAGATCCCGGACGTCACGAGGAGTTCCGGAATGGTCCGGAGGTAAAGAATTATATATAGGAAGTGCTGTTTCGGCCATCGGGAAAGTTTCGGGGTCACCCGGTATTGTACCGGGACCACCGGAAGGGTCCCGGGGGTCCACCGGGTGGGGCCACCTATCCCAGAGGGCTCTGTGGGCTGAAGTGGGAGGGGAACCAGCCCCTAGTGGGCTGGTGCGCCCCCCCTTGGCCCCCCCCTGCGCCTAGGGTTGGAAACCCTAGGTGGAGGGGGGGGGGGGGCGCACCACTTGCCTTGGGGGCACTCCAACCCCCCTGGCCGCCGGTCCCCTTGGGAGATTGCATCTCCCAGGGCTGGCGCCCCCCTGGGGGCCTATATAAAGGAGGGCAAGGGGGAGGGCAGCCGCACCCTGTGTCTTGGCGCCTCCCTCCCCTGCTACACCTCGTCCTCCTCCTGCAGCAGCTTGGTGAAGCCCTGTCGGAGTTCTGCTGCATCCACCACTACGCCGTTGTGCTACTGGATCATCATCAACCTCTCCTTCCCCCTTGCTAGATCAAGAAGGAGGAGACGTCATCCGCTCCGTACGTGTGTTGAACGCGGAGGTGCTGTCCGTTCGGCACTTGGTCATCGGTGATTTGGATCACGGCGAGTACGACTCCATCATCACCATTCTCTTGAACGCGTCCGCACACGATCTACAAGTGGTATGCATATGCAATCTCTCTCCCATGACTCGTTGCTTAGATGAACTCATAGATGGATCTTGGTGAAACCATAGGAAAAATTTTAATTTTCTGCAACGTTCCCCAACAGTGGCATCATGAGCTAGGTCTATGCGTAGTTCTCTATTGCACGAGTAGAACACAATTTTGTTGTGGGTGTAGATCTTGTCAACTTGCTTGCCGCTACTAGTCTTTTCTTGCTTCAGCGGTATTGTGGGATGAAGCGGCCCGGACCGACCTTACACGTACGCTTACGTGAGACGGGTTCCACCGACTGACATGCACTAGTTGCATAAGGTGGCTAGCGGGTGTCTGTCTCTCCTACTTTAGTTGGAGCGGATTAGATGAAAAGGGTCCTTATGAAGGGTAAATAGAAGTTGACAATATCACGTTGTGGTTATTCGTAGGTAAGAAAACGTTCTTGCTAGAACCCAATTGCAGCCACGTAAAAGATGCAACAGCAATTAGAGGACGTCTAACTTGTTTTTGTAGCAATTGTCATGTGATGTGATATGGCCAGAAGTTGTGATGAATGATGAATGATATATTGTGATGTATGAGATCATGTTCTTGTAATAGGAATCACGACTTGCATGTCGATGAGTATGACAACCGGCAGGAGCCATAGGAGTTGTCTTTATTTTTGTATGACCTGCGTGTCATTGAAGAACGCCATGTAAATTACTTTACGTTATTGCTAAACGCGTTAGCCATAGAAGTAGAAGTAGTCGTTGGCGTGACAACTTCATGAAGACACGATGATGGAGATCATGATGATGGAGATCATGGTGTCATGCCGGTGACGAAGATGATCATGGAGCCCCAAAGATGGAGATCAAAGGAGCTATATGATATTGGCCATATGATGTCACTATTATATAATTTCATGTGATGTTTATTATGTTTATGCATCTTGTTTACTTAGAACGACGGTAGTAAATAAGATGATCCCTTATAATAATTTCAAGAAAGTGTTCCCCATAACTGTGCGTCGTTGCTAAAGTTCGTCGTTTCGAAGCACCACGTGATGATCGGGTGTGATAGATCCTTACGTTCACATACAACGGGTGTAAGACAGTTTTACACATGCATAAACACTTAGGGTTAACTTGACGAGCCTAGCATGTACAGACATGGCCTCGGAACACAAGAGACCAAAAGGTCGAACATGAGTCGTATGGAAGATACGATCAACATGGAGATGTTCACCGATGATGACTAGTCCGTCTCACGTGATGATCGGACACGGCCTAGTCGACTCGGATCGTGTAACACTTAGATGACTAGAGGGATGTCTAATCTGAGTGGGAGTTCATTAAATACTTTGATTAGCTAAACTTAATTATCATGAACTTAGTCTAAAGTCTTTGCAAAATATGTCTTGTAGATCAAATGGCCAACGCTCATGTCAACATGAACTTCAACATGTTCCTAGAGAAAACCAAGCTGAAAGATGATGGCAGCAACTATTCGGACTGGGTCCGGAACCTGAGGATCATCCTCATTGCAGCCAAGAAAGATTATGTTCTAGATGCACCGCTAGGTGAAGCACCCATCCCAGAGAACCAAGACGTTATGAACACTTGGCAATCACGTGCTGATGATTACTCCCTCGTTCAGTGCGGCATGCTTTACAGCTTAGAACCGGATCTCCAAAAGCGTTTTGAGCGACACGGAGCATATGAGATGTTCGAGGAGCTGAAAATGGTTTTCCAAGCTCATGACCGGGTCGAGAGATATGAAGTCTCCGACAAGTTCTATAGTTGTAAGATGGAGGAAAATAGCTCAGTCAGTGAGCACATACTCAAAATGTCTGGGTTGCACAACCGCCTGTCCCAGCTGGAGATCAACCTCCCAGACGAGGCGGTCATTGACAGAATCCTTCAGTCGCTCCCACCGAGCTACAAGAGCTTTGTGTTGAACTACAATATGCAGGGGATGGTGAAGACCATTCCTGAAGTATTTTCAATGCTGAAGTCAGCAGAGGTTGAAATCAAGAAAGAACATCAAGTGTTGATGGTCAATAAGACCACTAAGTTTAAGAAGGGCAAGGGTAAGAAGAACTTCAAGAAGGACGAAAAAGATGTTGCCGCGCCCGGTAAGCCAGTTGCTGGGAAGAAGTCAAAGAATGGACCCAAGCCTGAGACTGAGTGCTTTTATTGCAAAGGGAAGGGTCACTGAAAGCGGAACTACCCCAAATACTTAGCGGACAAAAAGGCCGGCAACACTAAAGTATATTTGATATACATGTAATTGATGTGTACCTTACCAGTACTCATAGTAACTCCTGGGTATTTGATACCGATGCCGTTGCTCATATTTGTAACTCATAGCAGGAGCTGCGGAATAAGCGGAGACTGGCGAAGGACGAGGTGACGATGCGCGTCGGGAATGGTTCCAAGGTCGATGTGATCGCCGTCGGCATGCTACCTCTACATTTACCTACGGGATTAGTTTTAAACCTCAATAATTGTTATTTAGTGCCAAGTTTGAGCATGAACATTGTATCTGGATCTCGTTTGATGCGAGATGGCTACTCATTTAAATCCGAGAATAATGGTTGTTCTATTTATATGAGAGATATATTTTATGGTCATGCCCCGATGGTCAATGGTTTATTCTTAATGAATCTTGAAGGTAATGTTACACATATTCATAGTGTGAATACCAAAAGATGTAAAGTTGATAACGATAGTCCCACATACTTGTGGCACTGCCACCTTGGTCACATTGGTGTCAAGCGCATGAAGAAGCTCCATGCTGATGGACTTTTAGAGTCTCTCGATTATGAATCATTTGACACATGCGAACCATGCCTCATGGGCAAAATGACCAAGACTTCATTCTCCGGAACAGTGGAGCGAGCAACCAACTTATTGGAAATCATACATACTGATGTGTGTGGTCCAATGAGCGTTGAGGCTCGCGGAGGATATCATTATGTTCTCACTCTCACTGATGACTTAAGTAGATATGGGTATGTCTACTTGATGAAACACAAGTTTGAGACCTTTGAAAAGTTCAAGGAATTTCAGAATGAAGTAGAGAATCAACATGACCGAAAGATAAAATTCTTACGATCGGATCATGGAGGAGAATATTTAAGTCACGAATTTGGTACACACTTAAAGAAATATGGAATCGTTTCACAACTCACGCCGCCTGGAACACCTCAGCGTAACAGTGTGTCCGAACGTCGTAATCGCACTCTATTGGATATGGTGCGATCTATGATGTCTCTTACCGATTTACCGCTATCATTTTGGGGATACGCTCTAGAGACAGCTACATTCACTTTAAATAGGGCACCGTCTAAATCCGTTGAGACGACACCGTATGAATTATGGTTTGGGAAGAAACCTAAGATGTCGTTTCTAAAAGTTTGGGGATGCGATGCTTATGTCAAGAAACTTCAACCTGAAAAGCTCGAACCCAAGTCGGAAAAATGCGTCTTCATAGGATACCCTAAGGAAACCATTGGGTATACCTTCTACCTTAGATCCGAAGGCAAGATCTTTGTTGCCAAGAACGGATCCTTTCTGGAAAAAGAGTTTCTCTCGAAAGGAGTAAGTGAGAGGAAAGTAGAACTCGATGAAGTACTACCTCTTGAACCGGAAAGTAGTGCAGCTCAGAAAAATGTTCCTGTGGTGCCTACACCGACTGGAGAGGAAATTAATGATGATGATCAAGGTACTTCGGTCAAGTTTCTACTGAACTTCATAGGTCCACGAGGACACGTTCCACACCAGAGTGGTATGGCAACCCTGTCCTGGAAATCATGTTGTTAGACAACGGTGAACCTTCGAACTATGAAGAAGCGATGGCGGGCCCAGATTCCAACAAATGGCTAGAAGCCATGCAATCCGAGATAGAATCCATGTATGAAAACAAAGTATGGACTTTGATTGACTTGCCCGATGATCGGTGAGCGATAGAAAACAAATGGATCTTTAAGAAGAAGACGGACGCGGATGGTAATGTCACCATCTATAAAGCTCGACTTGTCGCTAAGGGTTATCGGCAAGTTCAAGGGATTGACTACGATGAGACTTTCTCTCCCGTAGCGAAGCTTAAGTCCGTCCGAATCATGTTAGCAATTGCCGCATACTATGATTATGAGATATGGCAGATGGACGTCAAAACGGCATTCCTTAACGGTTATCTTAAGGAAGAGCTGTATATGATGCAGCCGGAAGGTTTTGTCGATCCTAAGAATGCTAACAAAGTATGCAAGCTCCAGCGATCCATTTATGGGCTGGTGCAAGCATCTCGGAGTTGGAACATTCACTTTGATGAGATGATCAAAGCGTTTGGGTTTATGCAGACTTATGGAGAAGCCTGCGTTTACAAGAAAGTGAGTGGGAGCTCTGTAGCATTTCTCATATTATACGTAGATGACATACTTTTGATGGGAAATGATATAGAATTCTTGGACAGTATTAAGGCCTACTTGAATAAGTGTTTTTCAATGAAGGACCTTGGAGAAGCTGCTTACATATTAGGCATCAAAATCTATAGGGATAGATCGAGACGCCTCATAGGTCTTTCACAAAGCACATACCTTGATAAGATTTTGAAGAAGTTCAAAATGGATCAGTCCAAGAAAGGGTTCTTGCCTGTATTGCAAGGTGTGAGATTGAGCTCGGCTCAATGCCCGACCACGGCAAAAGATAAAGAAGAGATGAGTGTCACCCCCTATGCCTCAGCCATAGGATCTATTATGTATGCCATGCTGTATACCAGACCTGATGTAAACCTTGCCGTAAGTTTGGTAGGAAGTCCTAAGTAATCCCGGCAAGGAACACTGCACAACGGTCAAGAATATCCTGAAGTACCTGAAAAGGACAAAGGACATGTTTCTCGTTTATGGAGGTGACGAAGAGCTCGTCGTAAAGGGTTACATCGACGCTAGCTTCGACACAGATCTGGATGACTCTAAGTCACAAACCGGATACGTGTATATGTTGAATGGTGGAGCCGTAAGCTGGTGCAGCTGCAAGCAGAGCGTCGTGGCGGGATCTACATGTGAAGCGGAGTACATGGCAGCCTCGGAGGCAGCGCATGAAGCGATTTGTGTGAAGGAGTTCATCACCGACCTAGGAGTCATACCCAATGTGTCAGGGCCGATCAAACTCTTCTGTGACAACACTGGAGCTATTGCCCTTGCAAAGGAACCCAGGTTTCACAAGAAGACCAGGCACATCAAGCGTCGTTTCAACTCCATCCGTGAAAATGTTCAAGATGGAGGCATAGATATTTGCAAAGTACATACGGATCTGAATGTCGCAGATCCGTTGACTAAACCTCTTCCGCGAGCAAAACATGATCAACACCAGAAATCTATGGGTGTTCGATTCATCACAATGTAACTAGATTATTGACTCTAGTGCAAGTGGGAGACTGTTGAAAATATACCCTAGAGGCAATAATAAAAGGATTATTATTATATTTCCTTGTTCGTGATAATTGTCTTTTATTCATGCTATAATTGTATTATCCGGAAATCGTAATACACATGTGAATACATAGACAATAATACGTCCCTAGTAAGCCTCTAGTTGACTAGCTCGTTGGTCAACAGATAGTCATGGTTTCCTGACTATGGACATTAGATATCGTTGACAACGGGATCACATCATTAGGAGAATGATGTGATGGACAAGACCCAATCCTAAGCATAGCACAAGATCATATAGTTCGTTTTGCTAGAGCTTTTCCAATGTCAAGTATCTTTTCCTTAGACCATGAGATCATGTAACTCCCGGATACCGTAGGAGTGCTTTGGGTGTACCAAACGCCACAACGTAACTGGGTGACTATAAAGGTGCACTACAGGTATCTCCGAAAGTGTCTGTTGGGTTGACACGGATCGAGACTGGGATTTGTCACTCCGTATAAACGGAGAGGTATCACTGGGCCCACTTGATAGTGCATCATCATAATGAGCTCAAAGTGACCAAGTGTCTGGTCACGGGATCATGCATTACGGTACGAGTAAAGTGACTTGCCGGTAACGAGATTGAACCAGGTATTGGGATACCGACGATCGAATCTCGGGCAAGTAACATACCATCTGACAAAGGGAATTGTATACGGGGTTGCTTCAATCCTCGACATCGTGGTTCATCCGATGAGATCATCGAGGAGTATGTGGGAGCCAACATGGGTATCCAGATCCCGCTGTTGGTTACTGTCCGGAGAGCCGTCTCGGTCATGTCTGCATATCTCCCGAACCCGTAGGGTTCTACACACTTAAGGTTCGGTGACGCTAGGGTTGTAGGAATATGAGTATGCAGCAAACCGAATGTTGTTCGGAGTCCCGGATGAGATCCCGGACGTCACGAGGAGTTCCGGAATGGTCCGGAGGTAAAGAATTATATATAGGAAGTGCTGTTTCGGCCATCGGAAAAGTTTCGGGGTCACACAGTATTGTACCGGGACCACCGGAAGGGTCCCGGGGGTCCACCGGGTGGGGCCACTTATCTCGAAGGGCCCCGTGGGCTGAAGTGGGAGGGGAACCAGCCCCTAGTGGGCTGGTGCGGCCCCCCTTGGGCCCCCCCTGCGCCTAGGGTTGGAAACCCTAGGTGGGGGGGGGGGGGGGCGCACCACTTGCCTTGGGGGGCACTCCAACCCCCCTGGCCGCCGCCCCCCTTGGGATATTGCATCTCCCAGGGCCGCCCCCCCTGGGGGCCTATATAAAGGAGGGCAAGGGGGAGGGCAGCCACACCCTGTGTCTTGGCGCCTCCCTCCCCTGCTACACCTCGTCCTCCTCCTGCAGCAGCTTGGCGAAGCCCTGCCGGAGTTCTGCTGCATCCACCACTACGTCGTTGTGCTGCTGGATCATCATCAACCTCTTCTTCCCCCTTGCTAGATCAAGAAGGATGAGACGTTATCCGCTCCGTACGTGTGTTGAACGCGGAGGTGCTGTCCGTTCGGCACTTGGTCATCGGTGATTTGGATCACGGCGAGTACGACTCCATCATCACCGTTCTCTTGAACGCTTCCGCACGCGATCTACAAGTGGTATGTAGATGCAATCTCTCTCCCATGACTCGTTGCTTAGATGAACTCATAGATGGATCTTGGTGAAACCGTTAGAAATTTTTTAATTTTCTGCAACGTTCCCCAACACGAGGTGCTCTTTTGGGCACGGTCGGCGCAAATCCTGCATATTTCCCTTGTGTCGCTCGTCGTCAATGTCGGAGCTGTTGATTGCTTGCGCGTGTGTCCATCCGTTGGCATGTGCCGTCGTGGCTTCTGTTCATGTCGGTGACCATGTTGGTCGGTGGTGCCCATGTCATGTGGGTTGTGTTGTATCGGCTTTAGCCCGGTTTTCCATTAATTAACCAGGCAACTCTCTTCTTCTTAATCAATGAAATTGGCAAGTCTTTTGTGTCGTTTCAAAAAAAAATTCCAGGCCGGCACAGAATTAGCGAAGTCACCACAGACGTCCTGTAATCAAAGGAAGCATCTCCTCTCATTGAATAAATATCACCGGAAAGACTAAAATGAATCTAGAAAAATGCAAACACCAGCACAAAACTTAAGACTTAAACCCTGATGGACTGATTTCACCACAAGCAACCTAATCATCTGAACTTCGCTCAGACCGGAACCAAAGTGCATGCATGGCCAGCCAGCCGGGGTGGGCGTACATATCTAGATATAAATATCTGCAACACTTTTAGCTCCTTTAATTTTCACAAGGTGGTCTCTTTGGGGAAAATGGGCGTCCTTTGTCTCCTCGTCGTTACATTTTGGTTTCACTCTGTAAATTCCTCGATACGAGAGTTCAAAATCGTGATGTCAAATACATGTGTTTAGATGAATTTTGTAATACATTTTTAGGCGATTTCTACTGGTTTTGCCAAAGTCATTCTAGTAAACCGACTACATACAACATCCACACATTTGCATTCTTCCACTGTATTTGGAGATGGTTTGGCGGGGCAGGGCATAGTTTACCTTAACTATGCATGCATGGAAGCATGCATGCAGTGTGAACCTGGCGAAACTCGTGTGCTCCTATGCAACTCCCCGCGACCACCATCCCATTGTATATACTCTACTCTGCAAGCCAGATATGCAGCACTTTTACGGCTCAGCGAATCCTTGATACTCCTATACTACTGTAGAGTGTAGTAGTAATATATGTAGTGTAGTAGTAGTATATTCCTCGCACAAATGGTCCGCGTGTTACGTGCAACACCACGCGCCGACAGGCGCTGCATGCATGTTTGTCATGCCAGACACGGCCGGCAGGAGGCAGACTGTCTATCCGTTTCAACTTCAAACTTTGCTGCTCCATGCTCAAGAATCGAGATGATAGTACTATGCCGATGTGTAGTGTATTCTTCACCCGCAAGGCCTCGTCACATGCTCGGTGAAACCTGTGTACGTGGGACGGCTTTCCTCGCCATTGCCTAGTCGTTTCGGTCTATCTTCTTCACGTACACGTCCGAGAGCCCCTATAAATACGTCCTGTTTGCCTGTGCATCTCAGCACTGCAAGCATTGCAGTAACAGTTCTATTCTTAATTTGTCACTCGTTTGGTAAAAGAGCCACCCACTACTCGGTAGTTGAACATATAAATGATGAAGGGGGTGCTAGGCAGTCTCGTTGCATCCACGTCCTCGCTATTCCTCGCTATGAATAGTGCAAAGCAGCTGGCGAGCGAGCGAAAAAAAACTAGCGAGAGATAGATCCCTGCAGCCACCGCACGCTTCCTCCATCTCTCCCCTCTCGCACCATCCACTTCCTCCCTCTGCGCCGCCTCCTCTCCTCCCGATTCGCCTCCTCCTCCTCTCCTCCTCGCGCGCCTCCTCTCATCTCCTCCTCGCGCGCCTCCTCTCATCTCCACCTCCTCTCCAGCTGCCGCCGCTGCGCCAGGGCCTTGCCTCGCTCTGCAGTTTGTCGCGCGCCTTCTGTCATCTCCGCCTCCTCTCCTGCTGCCGCCGCCGCGCCAGGGCCTCGCCTCGCCCTCACCGCCGGTGGATGACCTCCCAGCCCTTGTTTTCCGCCTCATCGCCCTGGCAACCTTGAGCTCGAGCCGAGGAGCGGCCCGTGTCGCGTGGTGGCCCAGATGTGTCCGCCCAGTGCTCTGCCTCGACGAGCGCGGCCTCGGTCTGGCCTCGGCAGGAGGAGCTCGAGCCGAGGAGTGCGGCCTCGATCCGCAGTCAGCAGGAGGTGAGCAGCAGCCGGTCATGCGGTGTTGGCCGTGGAGGAGGAAGGAGCTCATGTGGCTAGGGTTCGGCTACCCTCGTCATTGATCTCCTCTCTCCCTCTCTCTCGTGCAACTACCGTCGATCCCCACTGACCCCCCATCCCAGTGCAGCGCCGGAGTTCAGCGGCATAGGAGGAGAGGATCGACAACGGCGCAGCAGAGGAGCCCGCTGCTGGTCGGCCCGACGCATCTACTCCGCTCCAGCCTCCTCTGCCGTGGGCCGAGAGGGGAAGCTGCGCCATTGCTGGCGGCGAGTTCTGAAGCTCTTTTTAGTTCCTCCAATCTAGATTTCTAATTAATTTCATTCTAAAGTGTGCAAATGGTCGTGACTTATCAGGGAGGATAATATTCGCTTGAAGGCCCAAAATATTTAGCTGGTAGGATCGCATATTTCTATGATTCATCTATCTCTCTAATTCTCACCTTACAGATCAACCCTATATATCTCCCTGCACCCTTCTAAATATTTTTTTTTGAAACAAGGCAAAAGATTTGCCATTTCATTGATTAAGAAGGAAGTCATAGACAAAAGTCGCAAAGCGGCTAAAAGAGAAAAACAGTAAGAGGTCTACTCTCGCGGCATGACAACACTCATGTGCTTCGCTCCGGCCATCGCCCAAAGAGACACCTTCGTTTTGATCTTACTGATAAGAACCATGGAAGGGATGGCCGTGTTTCTGAAGACTCTGGCATTGCGCTCCGTCCATATCTCCCATGAGATAAGCATCATCAAGGAGGCGAGCGCCTTAGGGGATCCAAGGCGAATATGAAGGTTGCCATTCCACCATGCTCTCACCGAAGTCATTGTCTGCCAAGCCGCCGTAGTGATGTGATGCATTCCAAGCCACGGGAGAATATTGTTCCAAATGCGGGTGGTGTAGCGATATTGGAAAAGGTGGGCGGCCGACTCTTGGCATTGCTGACATAGAGGGCAGAGGCCACAGTTTGGCCAGCCGTCGCACCCTTCTAAATATGGTGCTGCTACAGCTTTTCCCCTACATGGATATATGTATGAGATTTCTTTGTTTAGGTATTTCCTGTGATAGAAACAGGTGCATTTTGTTTACATTTTGCCATGCTGGATTTTAGATACGATGTTGATGCCTACAATTCTTTTTACTGAATTTATGTGGCAGATGAGAACTAATACATTACTGTCATCAATCCTTTTGCTTTTCTGTACAGGTAGGAACATGATACTACACGTGATCTTTTCGCAAAATAAAAACTGCTTGCAACAGAGATGATGCCTCTAATTTTAGTTAGCTAATGCCTGATGCTATATGGGATTTTTTTTGTACTGAAGGAACTGTGTACATAATGAACCATATATTACTAATCCAGTGATTTCTGCTCATTACTAATCTAATGTGTTGTTTACTTGTTATAGACACTGCTGCATTTGTTGTCCATTTTGCCACCGTGAGCTTCAGGTAACTACTTCATGTGCAAATATGCCAATGGATAACATCCTCAGGATTAACAAGTTCCTGTGTGCTGCTGCTCTTACTATTGATGGCTTTTTCCTCTGGAGTACCAAGAAAAATAGCAGGTAACAAAATTTCTCTTTTTGTGACTTCTTAAATGTTTGTTTCTTGAATGAGTCCACTCATTTTGTATTTCGCTGTGCTATTGAAAGTTTTGTGATGCTTACTGTCTAGCTGATTTTTTTTGTAAATCAATAGTTAAGAAGATGTTGATTTACACACCTAGATGGAGGGAGTAGTTTGTATGCCAGTAAAGGCTGTATGTTAAGTGGTAAAAAAAAATAACATACTAATTAGATTATTTTATATTTGTATTTGCTTTGCCTTTTATCTTCCTACAATAGTCGGTTGTTTTTGGCACTCTGTGCAAGTGGTACATCATCGAAAGACATTGGAACGCTGTTTTTTTTATTTTAACGATTTTTATTTTAGCTACCCAATTTTGTCTTGAAGGTTGTCTAAGATGAGTTTCACTTCTTTGTTCAGATCATCCCTGTAGTAGAAGCCATGCAAGCGCCATGTAAAATGGTTTTGAATCGGAATCGAAGCCATCTGTTGGAAGTAACATCTGTAGGGACTGAACCTGTATGCCACTCCCAGTAATAAAGAGTGAAGGCAATAACAACATTGTTTGTTGTTGGTTTATAATCGGTGAGTTCCTACTCCTTGGATTCACATGTTTATTGCCTGCACACCTTGGCTAGGATATGTTGTTTCTTAATATTACTCACAAGTCTGAATCTTTTAATTATTTGTACAATTTTTTTAATTATAGGAGTATTGGCCATCGTTTATTCTTGGTATGCACATCAAATTTTCAGATATTCTTAATTGTGGATGTACCTTTAGGTTTCGTGAAATAGATATGCATCATATATTGATGCGTGTCCTAAGCAGCAGATCATTGCTATAGTTTATGTAGTGTCAAAACCTTACATTATGTGCCTTCTTTTAAGTTTTCACATAAAGCTAGGGTGTTCCTCTGTTGAGAGAGTTTGGACTAAACCGCTTCCGTTTATTGTCTCGATATGATCTTTTAACATTGTTTCTCAACTGTGTTCAATCTTTTAATTATTTGTACAATTTTTTAATTATAGGAGTATTGGCCATCGTTTATTCTTGGCATGCACATCAAATTTTCAGATATTCTTAATTGTGGATGTACCTTTAGGCTTTCGTGAAATAGATATGCATCATATATTGATGCGTGTCCTAAGCAGCAGATCATTACTATAGTTTATGTAGTGTCAAAACCTTACATTATGTGCCTTCTTTTAAGTTTTCACATAAAGCTAGGGTGTTCCTCTGTTGAGAGAGTTTGGACTAAACCGCTTCCGTTTATTGTCTCGATATGATCTTTTAACATTGTTTCTCAACTGTGTTCAATCTGGCTTATCAATAAAATACACTCACTGTCATGCGTTCTGCCTTGATCCGTTCGCTATGCTTATTTGGTTGGGTTAGTGCAGGTAACAGGCCAAGCCACCTGGCTCACTTTCGTTGCCTTTTGCGGTCCTATGGGATGTTGTTGTCAGTCTGGGCCTTAATGCTCGGAGGAGGGTTAGAGGCATTTTCTGCACGGGAAGAGGGGCATCTGTGTGTGTGTGTGTGTGTGTGGGGGGGGGGGGGGGGGTATTGGCCAGAAGTAGGCAAGGTAAAAAAAACTAGGTTCTATCTCTGCTACATCTGATTAGGCAACTAAATTTGGTCCCCTTACTCATTTCTTTTTCACTTACTGTATGTGAAGCGATACAATTTTATTTCCATTACTGCATCTTAATATGTTTTATCGATTGGTGAATGCACAACTTTAGCTCATAAACTAGATGTCAAATGCTAATTCTGATGGGACTTTTGCCACTTATTGTTTTATGGTTGTCTAGACAGTTGATGGCATGGTTCTTTCTTGCTAATTGTCAATTCTTTTGTACAGGGTCGCTCAGCTACTTATGCTTTTCTAGACAATGAGGGTATGTAGATAGCATGTATGGTTTTTACATTGTTTTCCGTAGGTTGAGATGCATTACATGATGTTTTCCTTTTACATTTATGGATATTACAGAGTCCTTTCCTTTTCCACAAGGGGCAGTAGCTGTGCCATTCGATTCGAAGGACAAAGAGTTGATCACAAAGGGGTAGCATTCAGGATATATACACAAAAGAGTATAGAACCAAATTATATGATATAGTTGACCACTATTTCGATTAACTTCTCCTGTACACAATGTTCATGAGTTCATGTATTAAGTACATTTTATTGTGTCACTTGTGTTTACTCTTTTTTAATGCAAGTTTACAACTACTAGGAGTTGCTAATTGCAGATTCAACTATCTTGACCTACCGATGATCTAATTTGTGACATTATTACCTTAAGAAAATATTTGCATTTAGTTTCCTTTATATATAGGGGTACAAGTTCTTACCAAGTGTATTCAAATATACGGTTATTGAAAAAATGGAAATATTTTCAACACGCGCATGGTTTTAAATGGGTCTTTGCGCCATTTGGCGCAACTGGTCATCTAGTATCTTCGAAAGATAGCTCACCTAGCTACGTACCTAGTGCCTCCCCAAAACCCTGACCAAAATGGCACGGTGCTCGTGCGCTGGTCTCACGCTGCTTCTTCTCACATGTGCCCTTGTGCGGAGCTCCTACGGCTCAAGACCGTCTCTCCGAGAGCCGCAGAAACCCGGGGTCCTGTCTCCGACGATGGTTCACGGTGCCGTCGAATCGGAACCACGCCGCCGCGACGACGGGGCCCGCCAAAGTCCGCCCTTCCACGGAGGAGGGAGCGACCGGTGGCAGTCATCGTGGAGCAAATGCTGACGATGATGCTATCGCAACTTTGGCACTGGGCGGGGGTGGTGTCGCGCCGGAGCAGACGAAGGGTTCAGGGGCGCCAGTGCTGCCGCAAGCGCTGGGACGGGTGCTGGGCTCGAAGCTGGCGCGCCGGGTTCTGGGAGGGGAGGTGGAGGACTCGGTGGCCACGCCGTCGTGCCACTCCAACAACGCGCACATCATCTGTGCCCCGCCGGCGCAGCACTGACTGAGGTGCTAGCTAGTCTAGCTGATTCGTTCATCCCTTGATGATGCTTTCGTTTAAATTAACAGTACCTCTTTCGATCTTGTTCTTCCAAAAATGTGAACCTTTAGTTATTGATATACATATATGATACTAGTACGTGATTCACTCGTAAGGCGCCGGTCAAGACTTGATCCCATTGGAGCCTCACGTATTTATACCTTGCAAAGGTGGTGGATCCTCATGAGGATGCACCGAAAACGTATATTTTTTTTGTCTTTTTTGAAGCCTTCACTTTGCATGATTGCATGTGACGAGAGACTCAGAGTGCGGGCGTGATGCAATATCAGCACACCTTCCACTCCAGCCGAGTCCAAACTCCAGGTGCACGAGTGCGCGCACACGTACGTACGTGTGAGTAGGGTAGGTGTAGGCGGACATGATGCCAGGCAAAGTCCAAACCTACGTAGTACGGAGCAATTCCGAAAGAACAAACGGCCGACAAAGCCGCAAGTTTGACTGTCTGTCTGTCTTGAGCTTGTCTTTGATTTCCAGTACCTCAGTGTGTGATGTGAACAGGGCGAAAATGTTCCTCCCTTTGGTACGTTTCATGCTACGATTCCAAATCCATCACACGTGGATGATTGTTTTCTAATACAGTATAATCGCTGATGCTCATGCATAGTCACCTCTATAAACGTGCACACATATACTCTATCTCTGTGAGCATATGGGGACGGTACAAGATTGACGAAACCACCACGGACGTCTCGTAGTCGACAAGAACGTCTACTCCCACTAAGGCTGGTCATAGTGGGGAGTAACTTAGACTAGTAACATGCATATGTTACTAGTCTATGTTACTATCTCTATAGTGCATAGTATCATAGATTAGTATCATAGGTGGTCTCATTGATTGCCATGCATGACACATAGTAGCATCACATTTATTATGTTACGACACATAGTAGCATCACATTTATTATGTTATGTTATCTGCCTATGTTACTATAATCATCTCTCTCTTCTTTAATTGTCTGCCACATAAGCATGTTTGCGAATTCCAAGTCCATGATACTACTTATGTTACTCCACTATGGCCAGCCTAAATGGATATCATCGAAAAGCCTAAATTAAATTCAGAAAAATGCAAGCACTAATGCTAAATCTAGGACTCAAACCATGGGTTTGGATTCAACACAAGAAACTAACCATCTGAGCTACGCTCACAGCCACCAAAGTCCATATGCATGGCCAGCCGGCCGAGGTGGGCGTATGTATCTGGTATTCTGGATATCTTATTTCCGCAACACTTTTAGCTCCTTTAATTTTCACAATGGTGGTCTCTTTGGGGGTAATGGGCTAGTGGCACCACCTCGTCGTTACATTTTGTTTGTTTCACTCTGTAAATCCCTCAATATGACGGTTCCATGCATGACAGTGTGGCCAAGCCAAGAGTTCAAAATTGTGATGTCAAATACATGTGGTTAGATCAATTTATTCTGCCCTGTAGATTGACTGATCAAAACAGCGGTCTACACGCCTTAAGGGGGCATTGTAGGATAATTTTTTTCTAAATTTCTTTCATAGACATGTTTGACTTATCTATTTGAGGATGTAGAACAAATTTGGGGTGATTTGAAGGAGTTGAAAAAAATCACCTTTTCTCGTGCCAGGACTTAACATTTCTAGTCCCACCTCGCCCCCCGAGCAAGTCCTTCACCTGCTTAAATACCTTCATCTGTTTGATTATTACAAGCGTTGTTCTTCCTTGCACTCTACGTGGAGGATATGTAGGATGAGTATGATTCATCATATGTATTCATCCTGTATATTCTTCAACTGGAGAGTATGGATGGCTAATGTATTTTTTGGATTTATTGGCTTTTATTTTGTTTTCGGGAGCGAAATATAATTCCTCCAGTACATCTATTTTCAAATTTTATCGTGCAACATAAACAAGCTACACGCTGACCATGAAGAAACCATGATTCTTGAGGTTGCACTTCAAAAACTCACATATAAAATGCAAAAAAATATCCCAAACTCATACTGTTACAAGGGAGTGGACAACCAAATAGCTGAGTCATACATTATGAGGAAGTCACTAACTGACAGAATGAAGTATTTTAGAGAAAAGGTCACATAGACAACAATGCACACGCCAACATCAGGTTGATCGTCCACGTACTTACTCTCCGACCGTGCGCACAATGTTGTAGCTATCATAGTTCTGCTTTGAGATCCTACACATAAGGGTATTATTAATGCCATGGAATATATTTGGACACATGAAAACATTAAATTACGGCATATTAGGTACCTCTATCAATTTGGCGCACATACGTCGATTGTGACCATCTGCCTCATGACAATAGCTACATCTACCCTTTGTTCTTGTTTTATTCATCTTTGCCTGTAGCCTTTTCTACGGAGCACCTCGGCCTGGGACATGCACGGGATCCAGAACCTTTTCGAAACCTTCACCATCAAGGTTAGCCGATTGTGGCATCAACGGGCCAAACCTAATGCTGTTACCCTGAGCATTAGTTGATCCCTTGCTGTCAGCTTGTTCACTTGTTGATCCCTTGTAAACATCTTGTCCTTCCAAAACCCCTTTTAGATGCTGAAATGCCTCATCAGAGTGGCATGCCTTGAAACATGCAGTGTGACTAAAATTCCTTAGCTTACGGTACCTTTGTAGGGCTGCAGAGTATGCATACATCTCGCTCTTTCTGGTCGGTGTGAATGCACATTTTGCACTCATTGTCCACCTAGTGGGAACATAACATCTATGCAGTGTTTCTTCTTATAAAATTTCCAATATGTAAAATATGTGGGAACATGGTGTGCCTGCGCATTCCAATTTGCGGCAAGAACAACTGATACTGTGAAGCAGACCTTCCTTCGACTCCATGCGCACTTCGATCTTTTTACCCATTCTTTCCTTCTTAGACACAACGTATGTGGTAACCTCTACTGCATCAAGTACCTCTCTCATCTCACATTTTTTGACAGCATCTATGCTCCATAAGACCAACTTAAACACAAAAGGAGTGAAAACTTTGGCGGCGTGTTTCTCAAGAACTAAAGCATTTTCCTGTGTGAACGGAACGGACTGCAAGGCCTCGACGTCTTGGAGAGCCTCGTTCAAGCGTCGCGACGCAAGGCAATGCTCATAGTGCTCTAGCATTTGAAACAACATCATCTTAGCCTCAAGATGCGTATGTAGCACCGAGTTTAAACTCTCACTCCGCTGATTGCTGCTCAATCCTAGGAAACAACGGCCCTCAAGATATGGAGCACACCATAGTTTTCTCATCTTATACATCAGATGCAGCCAGGAGTCCTCACTTGTTACTTTATTCCGTTGTAAGAAGTGTAACCATTTTCTCTCATGCTCTTCAATGGAAGATGTATCGTATATAAAAGATCTGAATTCCTCCTTTACTGCGTCATCATGCAGATGGCGTACAATGTTCTGCTGAATGTGCCATATACAGAGCCTATGGTTTGAGTCGGGCCACACCACCCTGATTGCTCTCTTCATTGCAAGGTCCCCATCCGTGATCACAGATATAGGATGCTTCTGTCCCCTAGCATTAGAATAGGTCCATAACATCCACTCATATGCCTGGCTTGTTTCATGTGAAATGATACCACATGCAAAAATAACGGTGCTGCGGTGGTGATTCAACCCGACAAACGGCAAAAGTGGCAGATTGTACTTATTGGTTCTGTATGTGCTATCAAAAACAATAATGTCTCTGAAAGCCTCGTAGTCAAGTCAGGTTGACTATCACACCAGAACAGTCCCTTTAGATGGCCAGCTTCATCAACCAAGTACCTGAGGAAAAAATCTGAATCTTGCTCTTGCCTCGCCACCATGTGATTGATCACCGTTTGAGCATCCCCGGAAGAAATTGTTTCTTGCTTGTTAGCATGGCAGAAATTGTAAATTCCCCTCATAATGCATCCAACCTCATCACATCCACCGTATTGCATGCACATAATATCCATAATATGGTGTTTTCTGATCCCAGATTTTTCCATGTATGCAATGTGCGCTTTCTGCTCATCGCTAATTCTTCTGTGTGAACGCAAAAGACACGACAGATCCCGTGGGGCTAGAGGATGGTTGTGTTCATCGATGAAATCCTTCACAAACCACTGACCTATTTCCTCCTATCTTGCAATCACCAATTTAGCTTTACACCCTACACGAGTTATACTCCGTGGCCTCCTCTTTCTATCTTCCATCTTCCTCTTCATGTGCTTCTCTTCACGGACCCCTTCACGACTGCACACAAATTTCCTTCAAATTATATGGCAGTTGGATTCATCCCACTCGACATAGCTTCTCTGGACACTAAAACCTTTCTCAAGACCATATTTGTTATAGAATCTATAACCTTCATCCTCACTATTAAACATCTTGTTGGCAATATGATAGTGCTCCATCATTGACTCATGACTTACATCCGCCATGTCTTCCTGCATCACAATTCAGACGAATAAAAATATGAAAGTACAAACAAAAATGCATGCAAAACCCAGTATGAAATCTTGCATGGAATTTTAAACTTTGCTCCTTGTACATGTTATGGCAAGCGATCATAAACGTTCGTACACTGGCCCCCCCATAAACTAGTGAAGTGACCATGGATGATGAAAAATTCTAAATTGAATGGCATGCACTAGGGAAACCTAAATCGATGATGACTAAACAAATCTAAGTAGGAAGTGCAGGCTATGAATCAAAGTAAGTTGAGATTCGGGCGATTCATGCCTCAGGATGCAAGTCCGGAAGCGATGGGATTGTCGGGGGACGAGTTCCTATAGCGCCGCCGCCGTCGCCGCAGATGTCAGGCCTTATCCTTCTTCCTGCCGCTGGGCACGTCTTTTATAGTGAAGGGGACGAGGAGGAGGAGGAGGACGACGTCGATGACGGTGAATTGGTTCCTCTCGCCGGGCTCATCGAATAGAAGGAAGGGGACGAGAATGAGGACTTGACCTACTGGATCTAGACGTGGTTCTGGTCGTGGACGTGATCGGTTGAAAGCATAATATTTTACCCTGGACAGTTATGCCCTTCTCTGATTAAACTAATTAGGTTTATTCATTTTTAATCCCCACCAGATCGGACAGCTAATAACAATCGAAGGGGCAAGTACTCGAAAGTACTCCCAGTACTGCCCCAATCACCGTAAAGGAGCTCATATTTTTTAAGTGATTCTACTGGTTTTACCAAAGTCATGTGTAGTAAACTGACTACTCGAACATCTACACATTGCCATTCTTCCAGGTATTAATTTGGAGATGGTGTGGCGGTTTCCGACGAGGCAGGGCATACTTTACCTTAACTATGCATGGAAGGTGTGACAAACCAACTCTGTATGATTGAAGTGTGAACCAAGGCAGGGCATATACTCTACTCTGCAAGCCAGATACGCATCACTTTTACACCTCAGCAAATCCTTGATACACCTATACTACTGCTGTAGAGTGTAGTAGTAGTATAGTCACCGCACAAAAGGTCCAGGTGTTACGTACAAAACACGGGCCGACAGGCACTGCATGCATGTTTGTCATGCCAGACACGGCCGGAGGAGACACGCCTAGTTTGTCTGTTTCAACTTCAAACTTTGCTGCTCAAGAATCAGGATGATGATATTACGCTGATGTTGGAAATATGCCCTAGAGGCAATAATAAAATGATTATTATTATATTTCCTTGTTCATGATAATTGTCTATTGTTCATGCTATAATTGTATTAACCGGAAACCATGATACATGTGTGAATACATAGACCACAACATGTCCCTAGTGAGCCTCTAGTTGACTAGCTCGTTGGTCAACAGATGGTCATGGTTTCCTGACTATGGACATTGGATGTCATTGATAACGAGATCACATCATTAGGAGAATGATGTGATGGACAAGACCCAATCCTAAGCATAACACAAGATCATGTAGTTCGTTTGCTAAAGCTTTTCTAATGTCAAGTATCAGTTCCTTAGACCATGAGATTGTGTAACTCCCCGATACCATGGGAGTGCTTTGGGTGTACCAAACGTCACAACGTAACTGGGTAACTATAAAGGTGCACTACAGGTATCTCCGAAAGTGTCTGTTGGGTTGGCATGAATCGAGACCGGAATTTGTCACTCCGTATGATGGAGAGGTATCTCTAGGCCCACTCGGTAATGCATCATCATAATGAGCTCAATGTGAATAAGTGGTTAGTCACGGGATCATGCATTATGTAACGAGTAAAGTGACTTGCCGCTAATGAGATTGAACGAGGTATTGGGATACCGACGATCGAACCTCGAGAAAGTAATGTACCGATTGACAAAGGGAATTGCATACGGGATTACTTGAATCCTCGACATCGTGGTTCATCCGATGAGATCATCGTGGAACATGTGGGAGCCAACATGGGTATCCAAATCCCGATGTTGGTTATTGGCTGGAGAGCTGTCTCGGTCATGTCTGCTTGATTCCCGAACCAGTAGGGTCTACACACTTAAGGTTCGATGATGCTAGGGTTATTAGGAAGACTTGTATGTGATTACCGAATGTTGTTCAGAGTCCCGGATGAGATCCTGAACGTCACGAGGAGTTCCGGAATGGCCATAGGTGAAGATTTATATATGAGAAGTTGTCATACGGTCACCGGAAATGTTCGGGGGCATACCGGTATTGCATCGGGGCCACCGGAGGGTTCCGGGGGTCCACCGGGAGGGGCCACCTCTCCCGGAGGGCCTCATGGGCTATAGAGGGAAGGGAACCAGCCCTTGGAGGGCTGGGCGCCACCCCCCCTTGGGCCCATGTGCCTAGGGTTGGGGGGGGAACCCTAAAGGGGGCGCCCCCCTTGCTTGGGGGGCAAGCCCCCTCCCCTTGCCCCCCCTCTAGATCTCATCTAGAGGGGGCCGGCCCCCTTCCCCCTTCTCCTATAAATAGAGGGGCGAGGGGAGGGCTGTAGCACCACATCCAAGGCACAGACCCTCCCCTCCCCAACACATCTCCTTCTCCGTAAGAGCTTCGTGAAGCCCTGCCGGAGTACTGCCACTCCATCACCACCACACCGTCGTGCTGTTGTTGGAGCCCTCTTCTTCAACCTCTCCCTCCTCCTTGCTGGATCAAGGCACGGGAGACGTCACCGGGCTGGACGTGTGTTGAACGCGGAGGTGCCGTTGTTCGGTGCTAAGATCGGAATCCACCGCGATCTGAATCGCTTCGTGTACAATTCCTTCATCCGCGTTCTTGTAACGCTTCCGTCTCGCGATCTTCAAGGGTATGAAGATGCACTCCCCTCTCTCTCGTTGCTAGTTACTCCATAGATTGATCTTGGTGATGCGTAGATATTTTTTAATTTCTGCAACGATCCCCAACAGTGGCATCATGAGCTAGGTCTATGCGTAGTTTCTATGCACAAGTAAAACACAAGTTTGTTGTGGGCGTTGATTTTGTCAATTTACTTGCCACTACTAGTCTTATCTTGTTTCGGCGGCATCGTGGGATGAAGCGGCCCGGACCGACCTTACACGTATGCTTACGTGAGACAGGTTCCACCGACTGACATGCACTAGTTGCATAAGGTGGCTGGCGGGTGTTTGTCTCTCCCACTTTAGTCGGATCAGATTTGATGAAAAGGTTCCTTATGAAGGGTAAATAGAAATTGGCATATCACGTTGTGGTTTTGGCGTAGGTAAGAAACGTTCTTGCTAGAACCCTATAGCAGCCACGTAAAAACATGCAACAACAATTAGAGGTCGTCTAACTTGTTTTTGCAGCATATGCCTTGTGATGTGATATGGCCAAAAAGGATGTGATGAATGAAATATATGTGATGTATGAGATTGATCATGTTCTTGTAAAAGGAATCATGACTTGCATGTCGATGAGTATGACAACTGGCAGGAGCCATAGGAGTTGTCTTTATTTATTGTATGACCCGCGTGTCACTGAATAACACCATGTAATTACTTTACTTCATTGCTAAACCGTTAGCCATAGTAGTAGAAGTAATAGTTGGCGAGACAACTTCATGGAGACACGATGATGGAGATCATGGTGTCATGCCGGTGACAATGATGATCATGGCGCCCCGAAGATGGAGATCAAAAGGAGCAAAATGATATTGGCCATATCATGTCACTATTTGATTGCATGTGATGTTTATCATTTTTTTGCATCTTATTTGCTTAGAACGACGGTAGTAAATAAGATGATCCCTCATAATAATTCCAAGAAAGTGTTCCCCCTAACTGTGCGCCGTTGCGAAAGTTCGTTGTTTCGAAGTACCACGTGATGATCGGGTGTGATAGATTCTAACGTTCACGTACAACGGGTGTAAGCAAGATTTACACATGCAAAAACACTTAGGTTGACTTGACGAGCCTAGCATGTACAGACATGGCCTCGGAACACAAGAGACCAAAAGGTCGAACATGAGTCGTATAGAAGATACGATCAACATGAAGATGTTCACCGATGATGACTAGTCCGTCTCACGTGATGATCGGACACGGCCTAGTTGACTCGAATCATGTATCACTTAGATGACTAGAGAGATGTCTATCTAAGTGGGAGTTCGTTAAATAATTTGATTAGATGAACTTAATTATCATGAACTTAGTCTTAAACTTTTGCAAAAATGTCTTGTAGATCAAATGTCCCACGCTCATGTCAACCTCAACTTCAACGCGTTCCTAGAGAAAACCAAGCTGAAAGACGATGGTAGCAACTATACGGACTGGGTCCGGAACTTGAGGATCATCCTCATAGCTGCCAAGAAAGCATATGTCCTAGAAGCACCGTTAGGTGAAGCACCCGTCCCAGCGAACCAAGACATTATGAACGCTTGGCAGTCGCGTGTTGATGATTACTCCCTGGTTCAGTGTGGTATGCTTTACAGCTTAGAACCGGGGCTCCAAAATCGTTTCGAGCAGCACGGAGCATATGAGATGTTCCAAGAGCTGAAAATGGGTTTCCATTCTCATGCCCGGGTTGAGAGATATGAAGTCTCCGACAAGTTCTACAGTTGTAAGATGGAGGAGAGTAGTTCTATCAGCGAGCACATACTCAAAGTGTCTGGGTTGCACAACCGCTTGTCTCAGCTGGACATTAACCTCCCTGATGAGGCGGTCATTTACAGAATCCTTCAGTCGCTCCCACCTAGGTACAAAAGCTTTGTGATGAACTACAATATGCAGGGGATGGTGAAAACCATTCCTGAGGTACTTTCAATGCTGAAATCAGCGGAGGTGGAGATTAAAAAGGAACATCAAGTGTTGATGGTCAATAAAACCACTAATTTCAAGAAAGGCAAAGGTAAGAAGAACTTCAAGAAGGACGGCAAGGGAGTTGCCGCGCCCGGTAAACCAGTTGCCAGGAAGAAGCCAAAGCGGGGACCCCAACCTGAGACTGAGTGCTTTTATTGGAAAGGGAACGGTCACTGGAAGCGGAACTGCCCCAAGTACTTAGCGGATAAGAAGGCCGGCAACACCAAAGGTATATGTGATATGCATGTTATTGATGTGTACATTACTAGTACTCGTAGTAGCTCCTGGGTATTTGATACCGGTGCGGTTTGCTCATATTTGTAACTCAAAACAGGAGCTGCGGAATAAGCGGAGACTGGCGAAGGACGAGGTGAGATGCGCGTCGAGAATGGTTCCAAGGTCGATGTGATCGCCGCCGGTACGCTACCTCTACATTTACCTACGGGATTAGTTTTAAACCTCAATAATTGTTATTTAGTGCCAGCTTTGAGCATGAACATTGTATCTGGATCTCGTTTAATACGAGATGGCTACTCATTTAAATCCGAGAATAATGGTTGTTCTATTTATATGAGAGATATGTTTTATGGTCATACCCCGCTGGTCAATGGTTTATTCTTAATGAATCTCGAACGTGATGTTACACATATTCATAATGTGAATACCAAAAGATGTAAGATTGATAATGATAGTCCCACATACCTGTGGCACTGCCGCCTTAGTCACATTGGTGTCAAACGCATAAAGAAGCTCCATGCAGATGGACTTTTGGAGTCTCTTGATTACGAATCATTTGACACGTGCGAACCATGCCTCATGGGCAAAATGACCAAGACTCCGTTCTCTGGAACAATGGAGCGAGCAACTAACTTATTGGAAATTATACATACTGATGTGTGTGGTCCAATGAGCGTTGAGGCTCGCGGTGGCTATCGTTATATTCTCACCCTCACTGATGACTTAAGTAGATATGGGTATGTCTACTTAATGAAACACAGGTCTGAGACCTTTGAAAAGTTCAAGGAATTTCAGAATGAGGTGGAGAATCAACGTGACAGAAAATAAAGTTCTTACAATCAGATCGTGGGGGAGAATATTTAAGTCACAAGTTTGGTAGACACTTAAGGAAATGTGGAATTGTTTCACAACTCACGCCGCCTGGAACACCTCAGCGTAACGGTGTGTCCAAACGTCGTAACCGCACTCTATTGGATATGGTGAGGTCTATGATGTCTCTTACCGATTTACCGCTATCATTTTGGGGATACGCTTTAGAGACAGCTACATTCACTTTAAATAGGGCACCGTTTAAATCTGTTGAGACGACACCGTATGAATCATGGTTTGGAAAGAAACCTAAGCAGTCATTTCTAAAAGTTTGGGGATGCGATGCTTATATCAAGAAACTTCAATCTGAAAAGCTCAAACCCAAGTCGGAAAAATGCGTCTTCACAGGATACCCTAAGGAAACCATTGGGTATACCTTCTACCTTAGATCCGAATGCAAGATCTTTGTTGCCAAGAACGGGTCCTTTCTGGAGAAAGAGTTCCTCTCGAAAGAAGTAAGTGGGAGGAAAGTGGAACTTGATGAAGTACTACCTCTTGAACCGGTAAGTAGCGCAGCTTAGGAAGATGTTACTGTGGTGCCTGCACCGAATAGAGAGGAAGTTAATGATGATGATCAAGGTACTTCGGATCAAGTTACTACTGAACTTCGTAGGTCCACAAGGACACATTCCACACCAGAATGGTATGGCAACCCTGTCCTGGAAATCATGTTGTTAGACAACGGAGAACCTTCAAACTATGAAGAAGTGATGGCGGGCCCAGATTCCAACAAATGGCTTGAAGCCATGCAATCCGAGATAGGATCCATGTATGAAAACAAAGTATGGACTTTGACAGACTTGCCCGATGATCGGCGAGCAATAGAAAATAAATGGATCTTTAAGAAGAAGACGGACGCGGATGGTAATGTTACCATCTATAAAGCTTGACTTGTCGCTAAGGGTTATTGACAAGTTCAAGGGGTTGACTACGATGATACTTTCTCTCCCGTAGCGAAGCTGAAGTCTGTTCGAATCATGTTAGCAATTGCCGCATACTATGATTATGAGATATGGCAAATGGACGTCAAAACGGCATTCCTTAACGGCTATCTTAAGGAAGATTTGTATATGATGCAGCCGGAAGGTTTTGTCGATCCTAAGAATGCTAACAAGGTATGCAAGCTCCAGCGATCCATCTATGGGCCGGTGCAAGCATCTCGGAGTTGGAACATTCGCTTTGATGAGATGATCAAAGCATTTGGGTTTATGCAGACTTATGGAGAAGCCTGCGTTTACAAGAAAGTGAGTGGGAGCTCTGTAGCATTTCTCATATTATATGTGGATGACATACTTATGATGGAAAATGATATAGAACTTTTGGACAGCATAAAGGCCTACTTGAATAAGTGTTCTTCAATGAAGGACCTTGGAGAAGCTGCTTATATATTAGGCATCAAGATCTATAGAGATAGATCGAGATGCCTCATAGGTCTTTCACAAAGCACATACCTTGATAAGATATTAAAGAAGTTCAATAAGGATCAGTCCAAGAAGGGGTTCTTGCCTGTGTTGCAAGGTGTGAAATTGAGCTCGGCTCAATCTCCGACCATGGCAGAAGATAAAGAAAAGATGAGTGTCATCCTCTATGCCTCGGCCATAGGGTCAATTATGTATGCCATGCTGTGTACTAGACCTGATGTAAACCTTGCCGTAAGTTTGGTAGCAAGATACCAAAGTAATCCCGGCATGGAACACTGGACAACTGTCAAGAATATCCTAAAGTACCTAAAAAGGACTAAGGATATGTGATACGTCTCCAATGTATCTATAATTTTTGATTGTTCCATGCTATTATATTACCTGTTTTGGATGTCAATGGGCTTTATTTTACACATTTATATCATTTTTAGACTAACCTACTAACCGGAGGCCCAGCCCGTATTGCTGTTTTTTTTGCCTATTTCAGTATTTCAAAGAAAAGGAATATCAAATGGAGTCCAAACGGAATGAAACCTTCGGGAGCGTGATTTTTGGAACGAACGTGATCCAGAGGACTTGGAGTGCAAGTCAAGAAGCAGCCGAGGCCTCCACGAGATAGGAGGGCCCCCCCTATAGGGCGCGCCCCCTGTCTCGTGGGCCCCTCGGGCACCCACCGACGTACTTCTTCCTCCTATATTAGCCTACGTACCCCGAAAACATCTAGGGAGCACCCGAAACACAATTTCCACCGCCGTAACCTTATGTATCCGTGAGATCTCATCTTGGAGCCTTCGCCTGCACTCTGCCGGAGGGGGAATAGACCACGGAGGGCTTCTACATCAACATCATAGCCCTTCCGATGAGTTGTGAGTAGTTTACCACAGACCTACGGGTCCATAGTTATTAGCTAGATGGTTTCTTCTCTCTTTTTGGATCTCAATACAATGTTCTCCCCCTCTCTTGTGGAGATCTATTTGATGTAATCTCTTTTTGCGGTGTGTTTGTCGAGATCCGATGAATTGTGGGTTTATGATCAAGTTTATCTATGGATAATATTTGAATCTTCTCTCAATTCTTTTATGTATGATTGAGTTATCTTTGCAAGTCTCTTCGAATTATCAGTTTGGTTTGGCCTACTAGATTGATCTTTCTTGCCATGGGAGAAGTGCTTAGCTTTGGGTTCAATCTTGTGGTGTCCTTACCCAGTGACAGAAAGGGTTGCAAGGCAAGTATTATATTGTTGCCATCGAGGATAAAAAGATGGGGTTTATATCATATTGCTTGAGTTTATCCCTCTACATCATGTCATCTTGCTTAATGTGTTGCTCTGTCCTTTGTGAACTTAATACTCTAGATGCAGGCAGGAGTCGGTCGATGTGTGGAGTAATATTAGTAGATGCAGGCAGGAGTCGGTCTACTTGTTGCGGACGTGATGCCTATATACATGATCATGCCTAGATAATCTCATAATTATTCGCTTTTCTATCAATTGCTCGACAGTAATTTGTTCACCCACCGTAATACTTATGCTATCTCGAGAGAAGCCTCTAGTGAAACCTATTGCCCCCGAGTCTATCTCTTATCATATTTGCTTGCAATCTACTTTTATTTGCATCTTTACTTTTTGCATCTATATTATAAAATACCAAAAATATATTTATCTTATCATACTATCTCTATCAGATCTCACTTTCGCAAGTGGCCGTGAAGGGATTGACAGCCCCTTTATTGCGTTGGTTGCGAGTTCTTTGTTTGTTTGTGTAGGTGCGTGGGTCTTTTGAGGAGCCTCCTACTGGATTGATACCTTGGTTCTCAAAAACTGAGGGAAATACTTATGCTACTCTGCTGCATCACCCTTTCCTCTTCAAGGATAACCAACGCAAGCTCAAGACTAGCAAGAAGGATTTCAAGCGCCGCTGCCGGGGAGGTCTTCGCTCAAGTCAAGACATACCAAGTACCCATCACAAACTCATCTACCTTGCATTTACATTATTTGCTATTTGCCTCTCGTTTTCCTCTCCCCCACCTCACCCTTGCCGTTTTATTTGCCCTCTCTTTCTCAATCTCCTCCTCTCTTTTCACTTGCCTTTTTTCCGTTACCTGTGTGTTTGCTCGTTTGCCTCGTCGATATGGCTAGTCCTCTTATCCTTATTATCACTCCCGAACAAGAAATTCTCAATTTTAAGCAAAGGGAGGGTGAAAATTTAAAAGATGCTTGGCATAGAATTTGCAATGCCCAATATAAATCCTCTAGGAAGCTTTCCACTTCCGTTCTTCTCCGTAATATTTATGTAGGCATTACTCCTTGGAATAGATGTGTTCTTGATATTGCTACCGGAGGTGTGTTCATGAGTAGCTATACGTTTGATGCTTATAATGCCATGTTGGATTTGTTTGGCCCACCACCTCTTTTGGTCAATGGAACTGTTTTAACTTTAGAACACGTTATGCAACGGCTTGAGATTATTGAAAATAAAATTGCCACTGTTGAGTTGATTGAAAATTTGGATAAAAAGATTCATAATCGCATCACCCAATATGGATCTAGGGTTGGAATTACTTTGAAAAATCTTAAAGAAAAAGAACCTATAGTAAATGAGAAAATAGATCTAGACTCTGCTAGAATCGGTAAACTTGAGGATATCATTACGAACTTAGGTTCCATTTTTTCCTCTATGAAAAACACTCCAAAACCCCCTACTAAAACTTCCAAGTTTATTTATGTTCCTAAAAATAAGGGTGAATCTTCTAGTAAGGGAGACGCGGATCTCAAATCCATAAGTGTTTATCCCAATTGTCTTTCTATCGTTAAGGAACCTTTTGCTACCACTGAATTTCTTGAATTTTTGCCTAAAGGTTTAGCCATTGCTAAAAGGGGAGAAATCCCTAGAGATCACAAGTGCTCTATTGATGAATCAAGTGCCAAAGATGGCACTACTTAGATCTGTCTTCACTTTTATGCCAAGCTAGAGGCGTTAAACGATAGTGCTAGTTGGGAGGCAACCCAATTTTCTTTGTTTTTTTGTTTTTGTTCCCGTCTAGCAATAATTTTGCATCTACTTTCTGTTTAGAGGTGTTTTTATCTTTTAATTAGTGTTTGTGCCAAGTAGAACCTATAGGATAAACTATGATGATAGTTGATTTGATTCTGCTGAAAAACAGAAACTTTGCGCTCACGAGAAAAAAGTCAATAAATCACAGAAACGTGATTTTGTGTTGATTCTTTTTGCTGCTGATCAATAAACAAATTTTCCAGTACGTCCTATTTTGGTAGGATTTTTAGAGTTATAGAACTTTGCATTAGTTACAGATTGCTACAGACTGTTCTGTTTTTGACAGATTCTGTTTTTCGTGTGTTGTTTGCTTATTTTGATGCATCTATGGCTAGTAAAATAGTTTATAAACCATAGAGAATTTGGAATACAGTAGGTTTAACACCAAAAAATAAATAAAGAATGAGTTCATTACAGTACCTTATGTGGTGGTTTTGTTTTCTTTCACTAACGGAGCTTATAAGATTTCCTGTTGAGTTTTGTGTTGTGAAGTTTTCAAGTTTTGGGTAAAGCTTTTTATGGACTATGGAATAAAGGGTGGCAAGAGCCTAAGCTTGGGGATGCCCAAGGCACCCCAATATATTCAAGGATATCCAAAAGCCTAAGCTTGGGGATGCCCCGGGAAGGCATCCCCTCTTTCGTCTTCGTTCATTGGTAACTTTACTTGGAGCTATATTTTTATTCGCCACATGATATGTGTTTTGCTTGGAGCGTCGTGTATTATATTAGTCTTTGCTATTTAGTTTACCACAATCATCCTTGATATACACACCTTTTGGGAGAAGCCTACTTGATTGAAATTTATTAGAATATGCTATGTGCTTCGCTTATATCTTTTGATCTTGATAGTTTTTGCTCTAGTGCTTCACTTATATCTTTTAGAGCATGGCGGTGGATTAATTTTGAAGAAATTGCTAGTATATCATGCTTCACTTATATTTTTTGAGAGTCTTTTAGAACTGCATGGTATTTTCTATGGTTACAAATTTGGTCCTAGAATGATGAGCATCCAAGTTGGTTATAATAAAAACTATCATAGAAAGTCCATTAAACACTAGGATCAATTTGATGCTTGATAATTGTTTTGAGATATAAAGGTAGTAATGTTAGGGTCATGCTAGTGGATAATTATGAAAATGGGAAATACTTTTGTTGAAGTTGGCAAGTCCTGTAGCATGCACGTATGGTAAAAGTTGTGTGACAAATTTGTTGCATGAGTTGCTCTTTTGATTGTCTTCCTTATGAGTGGCAGTCGGGGACGAGCGATGGTCTTTTCCTACCAATCTATCCCTCTAGGGGCATGCATAGTGTTACTTTGCTTCGAGGGCTAAGTAGATTTTTGCAATAAGTATATGAGTTCTTTATGACTAATGTGAGTCCATGGATATACGCACACTCATCCTTCCACCTTGCTAGCCTCTATTATGCCGTGCAACTTTTGCTGGTAGCATGTACCCATTATTTACCTTCCTCAAAACAGCCACCATACCTACCTATTATTGCATTTTCATAGCCATTCCGAGATATATTGCCATGCAACTTTTCACCGTTCCGTTTATTATGACACGTTTCATCATTGTCATATTGCTCTTTGCATGATCATGTAGTTGATATCGTATTTGTGGCAAGGCCACCTTCATAATTTTCATACATGTCGCTCTTGATTCATTGCATATCCCGGTACACCGCCGGAGGCATTCATATAGAGTCATATCTTGTTCTAGCTTTGAGTTGTAATTTTTGAGTTATAAATCAATAAAAGTGTGATGATCTTCATTATTAGAGCATTGTCCCAGTGAAGAAAGGATGATGAAGACTATGATTCCCCCACAAGTCAGGATGAGACTTCGGACTTTATAAAAATAAAAGAGGCCAAAGAAGGCCACCAAAAAGAAAAAAAAGAAAAAAATAAAAAAAGAAAAAAAGGAAAAAAGGAAAAGAAAAAAAGAGAAAGAAAAAAAAGAAGAAAAAAATAAAATGAGAGAAAAAGAGAGAAGGGACAATTGCTACTATCTCTTTTTCCACACTTGTGCTTCAAAAAATAGCACCATGATCTTCATGATAGAGAGTCTCTTATGTTGTCACTTTCATATACTAGTGGGAATTTTTCATTATAGAACTTGGCTTGTATATTCCAATGATGGGCTTCCTCAAAATGCCCTAGGTCTTCGTGAGCAAGCAAGTTGGATGCACACCCACTTAGTTTCTTTTGTTGAGCTTTCATACATTTATAGCTCTAGTGCATCCGTTGCATGGCAATCCCTACTCACTCACATTGATATCTATTGATGGGCATCTCCATAGCCCGTTGATACTCCTAGTTGATGTGAGACTATCTTCTCCCTCTTTTGTCCTCACAACCACCACAATAGACCACCATAGTGCTATGTCCATGGCTTGCGCTCATGTATTGCGTAAGAGTTGAAAAAATCTGAAGCACGTTAAAAAGTATGAACCAATTGCTCGGCGCGTCATCGGGGTTGTACATGATGGGAGTATTTTGTGTAATGAAAATGAAGCATGGCCTAACTATATGATTTTGTAGGGATAAGCTTTCTTTGGCTATGCTATTTTGATAGGACATGATTATTTGTTAGTATGCTTTGAAGCATTATTATTTTTATGTTTTATAAGCTTTTATCTTGAATCATTTGGATCTAAACCTTCATGCCACAATAAAGAAGATTACATTGAGAATTATGCTAGGTAGCATTCCACATCAAAAATTCTGTTTTTATCATTTACCTACTCGAGGACGAGCAGGAATTAAGCTTGGGGATGCTTGATACGTCTCCAACGTATCTATAATTTTTGATTGTTCCATGCTATTATATTACCTGTTTTGGATGTCTATGGGCTTTATTTTACACATTTATATCATTTTTGGGACTAACCTACTAACCGGAGGCCCAGCCCGTGTTGCTGTTTTTTGCCTATTTCAGTATTTTGAAGAAAAGGAATATCAAATGGAGTCCAAATGGAATGAAACCTTTGGGAGCGTCATTTTTGGAACGAACGTGATCCAGAGGACTTGGAGTGCAAGTCAAGAAGCAGCCGAGGCCTCCACGAGATAGGAGGGCGCCCCCCCTATAGGGCGCGCCCCTTGTCTCGTGGGCCCCTCGGGCGTCCACCAACGTACTTCTTCCTCCTATATAAGCCTACGTACCCCGAAAACATCTAGGGAGCACCCGAAACACAATTTCCACCGCCGTAACCTTCTGTATCCACGAGATCTCATCTTGGAGCCTTCGCCGGCACTCTGTCGGAGGCGGGATCGACCATGGAGGGCTTCTACATCAACATCATAGCCCTTCCAATGATTTGTGAGTAGTTTACCACAGACCTACGGGTCCATAGTTATTAGTTAGATGGCTTCTTCTCTCTTTTTGGATCTCAATACAATGTTCTCCCCCTCGCTTGTGGAGATCTATTTGATGTAATCTCTTTTTGCGGTGTGTTTGTCGAGATCCGATGAATTGTGAGTTTATGATCAAGTTTATCTATGAATAATATTTGAATCTTCTCTCAATTCTTTTATGTATGATTGAGTTATCTTTGCAAGTCTCTTCGAATTATCAGTTTGGTTTGGCCTACTAGATTGATCTTTCTTGCCATGGGAGAAGTGCTTAGCTTTGGGTTCAATCTTACGGTGTCCTTACCCAGTGACAGATAGGGTTGCAAGGCACGTATTGTATTGTTGCCATCGAGGATAAAAAGATGGGGTTTATATCATATTGCTTGAGTTTATCCCTCTAAATTATGTCATCTTGCTTAATGTGTTGCTCTGTTCTTTGTGAACTTAATACTCTAGATGCAGGCAGGAGTCAGTCGATGTGTGGAGTAATATTAGTAGATGCAGGCAGGAGTCGGTTTACTTGTTGCGGACGTGATGCCTATATACATGATCATGCCTAGATAATCTCATAATTATTCGCGTTTCTATCAATTGCTCGACAATAATTTGTTCACCCACCGTAATACTTATGCTATCTTGAGAGAAGCCTCTAGTGAAACCTATGGCCCCCGGGTCTATCTCTTATCATATTTGCTTCCAATCTACTTTTATTTGCATCTTTACTTTTTGCATCTATATTATAAAATACCAAAAATATATTTATCTTATCATACTATCTCTATCAGATCTCACTTTCGCAAGTGGCTATGAAGGGATTGACAACCCCTTTATTGCGTTGGTATTGAGTTCTTTGTTTGTTTGTGTAGGTGCGTGGGACTATTTAGGAGCCTCCTACTAGATTGATACCTTGGTTCTCAAAAACTGAGGGAAATACTTACGCTACTCTGCTGCATCACCCTTTCCTCTTCAAGGAAAACCAACGCAAGCTCAAGATGTAGCAATATGTTTCTCGTTTATGGAGGTGACGAAGGGCTCATCGTAAAGGGTTACATCGATGCTAGCTTCAACACAGATCTGGATTACTCCAAGTCACAAACCGGATACGTGTATATTTTGAATGGTGGGGCGGTAAGCTGGTGCAGCAGCAAGCAAAGCATCATCGCGGGATCTACATGTGAAGCGGAGTACATGGCAGCCTTGGAGGCAGCACATGAAGCAATCTGGATGAAGGAGTTCATCACCGATCTAGGAGTTATTCCCAATGCGTCGGGGCCGATCACTCTCTTCTGTGACAACACTGGAGTTATTGCCCTTGCCAAGGAGCCCAGGTTTCACAAGAAGACCAGGCACATCAAGCGTCGCTTCAACTCCATTCGTGAAAATGTTCAAGATGGAGACATAGATATTCGCAAAGTGCATACGGATCTGAATGTCGCAGATCCGTTGACTAAACCTCTTCCGCGAGCAAAACATGATCAACACCAGAACTCTATGGGTGTTCGATTCATCACAGTGTAACTAGATTATTGACTCTAGTGCAAGTGGGAGGCTGTTGCATTATGCCCTAGAGGCAATAATAAAATGATTATTATTATATTTCCTTGTTCATGATAATTTTCTATTGTTCATGTTGTAATTGTATTAACCGGAAACCGTGATACATGTGTGAATACATAGACCACAACATGTCCCTAGTGAGCCTCTAGTTGACTACCTCGTTGATCAACAGATGGTTATGGTTTCCTGACTATGGACATTTGTCACATCCCTAGCTTCTGGCAATGCACTAGTACTAGTCTTTGGTGATGCATCATGTTTACTTTTACAGAAAATTGAAATGGGGATTGTCCAAACCCTAGCATTAAAGGAATTCACTAGGTTCACCTAAAATATTTTCAGTCAATCCAAGTGGCTTTCAAAAATGTTCATCATTTTTGGAAAATGCTGGAAACAGTAACCAGAGATGATGCACATTTTTCCATGTCATTTTGGATCTTTGAACTAATACATATTGTATTTGAGTTGGAGCAAATATATGTTATAAATATATATAATGCTTCAATAATTCTGTTATTTTGTGAGGGGCTCTAGATTATTCCTTTCAGTCCCTGCAAAAATTGTCAGAAGAAACAAAAATGATTTAGTGCTTGAACTAAATCAAAACAGATTGAAACAAATAGAAAACAATAATTAAAATAGAAACAGAGCAGGAGGGAGTACCTGTAACTTACCTGGCCTCACTTGTGAAGCCCACCAGAGAGGCCAACCCACCCACGCGGCCCGCTACTGTGCAGCCCAGCTGCCAGTCATCTTCTCCACCGCGCCAGGAGGACGCGGGCGTGTGCCCGACGCGCGCCGGCCACCTCCTGCCTGCCTGCGTGCTCCCCCGATGCACTGGACGCCTCTGGCATTGCCACGCAGTCCCGTGTTCCCCTCAACCTCCCCCCCTCCTCGCAGCTCTCTCTCCCTCCCCTCTCTGCTCCCTTCCCGAGCGGAGCCCGTCGCCGCCGCCCATCGCCTGCGTAGCCACTGCCTCCCCCTCAACCCCTCGCCGTGCCAGCGAGCTCCGTCTCGACGTCCCCGACCTCCTCGACGACCCACGAGGCCCCGGACACGCTGCAACGCCGCCACCGAGGCTTTTCCCCTCCTCGGCCGCCGGAGATCGACCTCGCCGCCCCGCTCAGCTCCGGCCTTCCCCGAGCTCGTCGTCCGCACCGTTCCAACCGTCGTAAGCCTCTCCCTCGAACCCCCCTCTCTGTTGTCCTGTTTTCACACCGTGGCTCCTAGTTCACCGACGACCGAAGCCGCCGCCGCCATGGATGTTGAGCCACGCGCTCCCGAGCTTCGCTTACTCGCCCAATGGCACAGACGTGCTCCTGGTGACCCCACGACGCCGTCCATGCCCTTGGTTGAGCTCCTTGTGCTCTGCCTCGCCGCGCCCGTGCAAACCCGAGCTCCGGCCGCCGCCAAACACGTCGCCGGCGCCTTTTCCGGCGACCCCGAACCCAACTACCTGCACCACTCGCCGCGGCCCACTCCCAGCTATCCATAGAGCCCAACGGTGCCCCGAACGGTGCCCTGTACGTGAAACCCGCACCTGCACCGCCGCGTTTAGCCTCGCCGGTGGCTAAACGCCGGCGAGTTGACCCCGCCGACCAGGGGGTTTGACCCTCCCCTCTCTCTGACTGACGTGTGGGCCCAGCCCCCCTGTTTAATTAGTACCAGGTTAAGTTAGTGTTAACTAACTTAGTTAGGTAGATAGGACACTTACATGCGGGCCCAGGCTCTAATTAAACTTAGGTTAGTTAACTGTGTCACTGACGTGTGGTCCCCACACGTCAGGTTTGACCTGGACCCGCCCTGTTGACCTGATGACGTCAGGGTGAGGTCATGCTGACGCAATATTCATTTTCTGGAATTTAGTTTATTTTATTATATTCAGGAAATTCCAGAAAATAGCTAAAACTTCTAAAAATCATAGAAATTCAACCGTAACTCCAAATTAAATAATTTATATATGAAAAATTATCAGAAAAATTCAAGGAATCCATCTGTACCATTTTCATGCATGATAGAACAACTTATAGCTGCTGTTTAGCACAAATCAATTAAATGGCATTTGAATAATCACATATGGAGTTTAAATTTGAATCTTGTATTCAAACCAACTTGATTTAATCTGTTGCTAGTTGCATTAGCTCAAAACACATTCATATTGCCATGTCATGAGCATGCATCATATTGTGCATTGCATTGATTGTATTTCTTCCTTGTTGCCGGTATCTGTTCCCTCCCGGTAGACGATGTTCCGACGTTGTGATCGTTGACACTGATGAAGACTCAATGTTATCTTCAGAAGTGCCAGGCAAGCAAAACCCCCTTGTTCATTCCGATACAATCCTACTCTCTCGCTCCTGCTCTCTTTTACTGCATTAGGACAACACCGATTCATCTGTTACTTGCTGCGGTAGCTGAACCCCTTTATCCTTTGCATGACCTGTCATTGCCACAGTAAATAGATAAAACCCACTAGCATGAGTAGGAGTTGTTTGAGCCCTGTTGTGCCTACTCATTCATGTTTGTTTGTCATGCCTGCTACTGCTTAGAGTTGAGTCAGGTCTGATTCATCGGGGATGAATCAGAGGTGTGTGAACATGTCCTACTATGTGTGAGCTAAGTGTGTGAACACGATTTGGTAAAAGGTGTCGGTGAGAGGCCATGTAGGAGTACATGGTGGGTTGTCTCATTGAAGCCGTCCTTAGGAACTGAGTTCTGTGTTTGTGATCCATGATTCAGCTACTACCATGCATTGGGCCCTGAAATATGACCCCGCTCGACTTCTTATTCACCCTTGTCCTCTGTCCAGGAGTTGCACGTAGTTTCTGGTGTTTGTAGTATGCTGGAGGCCGTGGACAGCGCTGACCGTAGGGGTGGGCTGTGATGCGGTAGGCACGTGGCCGGGTATACCGGGCGCCCGTTTGGTGTCACGGAACCCTGTTCACATCGTTTGGGGCTGTGAGCGAAACTCCGGCCGGATCTCCTCATGGATGGAACCCGAATAGGCGATAAACCTGGACTAGAGACTTAGGTGTTTAGGTAGGTCGTGGTCTACACCCACGTCGGCTTTCGCTTGAAGTCTGCCGAGCACATGTCGTGTGCAGACGCTAAGTGGTGGAAACATGTATGAAGAAGTACACCCCTGCAGGGTTAACATCATCTATTCGAATAGCCGTGTCCGCGGTAAAGGACTTCTGGGTTGCTTATATCAGTTCATAGACAAGTGAAAGTGGATACTTTAAAATGCGCAAGATAAGCGTGAGTGCTATGGATGGCGTTCTCGTAGGGAGACGGGAGCGGATCCATAGTGGTGTATTGATATGGTGAATATGTGGACTCGTGTGCGCCACCTCAAAAGAGTCGCTTGCAGTCGTAGTTTAGGATAGCCACCGAGTCAAAGCTGGCTTGCTGCAGTTAAACCCCACCATCCCCTTGTTGAAAATGATGCATATGTAGTTAGTTCTGATGTAAGTCTTGCTGGGTACATTTGTACTCACATTTGCCTATTTTATGTTTTTGCAGAGAGACTTCAGTCTCACTAGTAGTTCCACGTGGACTTCGACGTTTAGCTTGTTACCTCAGCTACGATCTTGTGCCCTCGGCAGGATCTGATAGATAGTCAGGCTTCTCAGCCTTTTTCATTTATAGATGTCTGTACCCAGACATGATAGCTTCCGCTTGTGCTTTGACTTGTATGCTCTGATTGTTGGGTCATGAGACCCATGTTTGTAATATCTCGCTCCTCGGAGCCTAATGAATAAATTACTTGAGTCGTAGAGTCATGTTGTGATGCCATGTTGTATTTGCACATATCGAGCATATTGTGTGTATGCTATTGAAATGCTTGGTATGTGTGGGATCTGACCATCTAGTTGTTTATCTTTAGTAGCCTCTCTTACCGGGAAATGTCTCCTAGTGTTTCCACCGAGCCATGGTAGCTTGCTACTGCTCCGGAACACTTAGGCTGGCCGGCATGTGTCCTTCTTCGTTCCTGTGTCTGTCCCTTCGGGGAAATGTCACGCGATGAATATCGGAGTCCTGTTAGCCCGCTACAGCCCGGTTCACCAGAGTCCTGCTAGCCCAGTGCTACAGACTGGATTCACTCACTGATGACCGACACGTTCGATGCTGGGTCATGAATGCCTGTCCCTGTAAGTCTGTGCCACTTTGGGTTTACGACTAGCCATGTCAGCCCGGGCTCCTTATCATATGGATGCTAGCGACACCGTCATATACGTGTGCCAAAAGGCGCAAACGGTCCCGGGCTAAGGTAAGGCGACACCCGTGGGAATACCGTGCGTGAGGCCGCAAAGTGATATGAGGTGTTACATGCTAGATCGATGTGGCATTGAGTCGGGGTCCTGACAGCGTTGGTATCAGAGCTTGACTGCCTGTAGGATTACCAAGCCAAACTAGTCGAAGTTGAGTCTAGAAATTCCTTAGTTATATAAGGGAATTGATTGTGGGATGGAACGTAAGGCTCTTTTTACTCCTTATACTTTATGCCCTTCTGATCTGAGTCATCTTATCTTTCCTACGGGGATTAAGAACTAGGCTATCTCTTCTTTCTATCAGGATCACGTGTTACTAATCCGTAGACTTATAAGATTTTTGGACTTAAGCCTCTGTTCAGTTTTTACTGCTTCCATATGCTAATTGTTGATCTCGAAACCTTGATATTGTGCTTCTGAGTGGTTATGCCACCATTTTGTGAATGTCTCAAATCTCTTCTGAGCATTTACAGTCGTTATGCTGTCCGAGTCATCCCAGGTTTCTAAATAGTTTGAAGCAATTTGCAAATTCCTTCGTCCCGCCTCGATGTTCCTTTGGGCCAGATTAACCACACTAATCGGTGTGTTGAGATAATTATTGCCTCGACATATATGTTGGAATTATTATTATGACCCTAAGTGCTTAGGGGATCATCTAGTGGTCTAGCCATGATCTGTGTTCCCAGTGTGATGATTCTGGCCTTTATCCTCGAAAGCATTCCGTGATGCTACTTAGTAGTAGGTATTCTACTCCTGGGTTCTGAACCCGAGATTCACTCTACGTACTTCATGTTGATAGTAATTGCTAGTGCCTTTAGGATATTAGTAACCTTTGCGATAGTCCTCGAGGTTCGTGGTACATCCTTCTTCCAAATACCATGAACTACTTATGGCAGAAGTTCCTCGTTGAACTGAAATATCACAACAGGATTATTCTTGATGAGTTCTCCATTATATATTGTGGCTCTGCCAGTGCTATCTTTCTACATGGGTTATCCGGAAGAAATATGTTGAACTTCGTTCGACATGCTAATCCATGCATCCACAACTCAGAAAATCATATGTTCTTTTGAGTTGTCCCATCTTAGTTGTTTCCGACCCTCGCCTATCAATTGATAGTCAAGAGTATGCGTGCGTTCGTTTATCGATGCCTACTACTTTTGTGGTCCGTCAAGCCATTCTATCACGGAATGACTAGGAGAAACAAACTCCAGTACCTCATCCATATCTAGGATTGGATCAAAGTAGTTGTATTCCGCAGATCAAATGCCAATCCAGCTTTTGGTTCTGTTCTACCTTGGAGTATTACCATCTTTATATCGGGATTGTTATAGAAATTGCACACCATCCCATGAACTCTTGGTACAGTGATACTTCTTGCCATCACTGTTCATTCCTCGGTTCCTGTGTTATTGTAACCGGAATGCCGACAAGTGGATCGTGGTGTGTGAAATCAATACTCCCAGCAACCTCGTTGCTTGGTAGTTAAAGGACAATAATTTCATTCTTAGCGTGTTGGTTTTTGAATCATCCTTCTAAGATTGATCGTGCTACCTTGTCCATCTTCCTGGTGCACACTTCGATTGATGAGTTAGGATTTTGTCAAGTCCTCACTCATTAGATCATATCGTCTTGCCCTCAAAAGCGAGATTGTTCTCGAGCTCAGTAACATATCGGTGGTTCGTGATTTTCCGAATATCTTCTCGAAAGTATCACCAGGCTGTCACCTGACTGTTATGTTGAGCTCGTGATCAAGTTGGTTTCTTGTGAACCACCCTTTCTCCAAGAATCTGTGATGGATATCCGGAGCTAGTTGGTTAAGCTAGACAACAACTTGGAGAGTTGGAAGATAAAAGCTTGTCTGACTTAGTTCATGTTAAGGGATATCTTTCTGTGTATGTGTGTGTGTTGAAGAAAGATGATATCTTCATTAATTGGTCCTTGTGATCAGTTGTTGGACCTATTGTCTTACCCCATCTTTGATTTGAGTATGGGCTATCATCCAATCAGACCAGAACCAACGATATTCGTAATGTTGTCTTACTCGTGGTTGATCCCTCGAGCATACACCATTATATCTTTTGGGTCTGACCAATGCTATCACTTGTTCTCTTAACTATGGAATTCCTTTTAAAAGGAAACCAAGATGAATTGTTGTTGAGCCCATTGACAACATCCTTATCTCCTCCATGATTTTGTTGGACATTAAGCTAGTGTTGGAAACTTTTGAAAGCATTTTCTTCATGCTAGCTCATGAAGTATTTGTTGATGAAAGGAGTGACTTCCTTTTATACACGTGCATTTGGTGAAAGTTGCCGCCGTGAATTTGAGAAAGTTAGTTTTGCTTCCTCTGGAATCATCCCAAGTCAGTCATGCATACGTGCGAAGTATTCTGTGGTCTGGAGATTTGCAACCTCCATTCTATATGTATATCCTAGCACACCAAGCCACTGATTGAGTTGTTCAAAGATAAAGGAGTCTGTCCAAGGTGAACTCTTTGGACTTCCACGCGTGGAGACTTCGATGTCATTAATGATGGTTCCCCACCTGAACTCGGTAGTGTTTTATTATAAGACTACCACGTGGTCATGTTTGTCTGGGACAATGTGTTCACATGTTTGTAGCAGAACTAGCTCATGTTTTGGAGCTTACTATCGTAGTTCATCCCCCGAGAATCCCGCAACGTCATCTCGTCGATTTGTGTTGCAAGCTTCCGTTGTTCTTCCTAGACTCGATGAGTCTGGAATATCCTGACACCAACCAGATCTGAATCTCAGGCAGATATGATGGTTTGGAACATTTCCCAAGAACTATAATATCGGTCCCTCGAAAACCGGTAAAGTGGATGTCGTGGCCAACACACCCAGCCGGAAGACCTGTTATTATAATATCTTGATTGAGGAAGTTGGCCACCTCCCCATAGGGATTTCGTAGGATTTACTCCCTAGTTGCCCCTATGGATTTTGAGATCCCGAAGTCCGACCTTTTACTTGATGTTCTAGATATCAAACCATATCTATGAATAGGTTACGCTAGCACATCAAGGAGAACATTAGAAGCGGAGTGCTAAATGTCTCTCGGTCGATCGTCTAGATTTTGTTCCTTGGCTCACTAAGGTGAAATCTGAGAAAGTGTTATCCTCCTTTGCATCTGCATCATCCATCATCTTTCATCATGGTAGTAAGTTGTGTTGCCAGGATCCTTGACACGGATGTTGGAAAACCTTGATGATTGTGGAAAGGCTCAAGTTCTTGAGAGCACGCACAAGCGCTACGTATTATCATCGGCACTAGCTGGGTTTGCTCTCAGTTCCCTCGGCAATGCTATGACCTACTCAAACAGTGAATTCACTCTCTATTGTTGGGTTCTTCCCCAGTTACCAGAATCATTCCCAGCATTTGCATTTTGTTCCCAGCTTGCACCGTCAATGTGCCATTCTACCATGGGTCTCTTCCATTTCCGGTGGTAAGCAAGTTCATCCATTACGTTGTCTTCAACAAGGTAATCCACATCATCCAAGTCCGAGTATGCCATTCTACCGACCCCCTTCAAACGATCGCTCGAGAATTGCCTTAGGCTGGTTTTAAGAGTTACAATGATCCCTGAATCAAAGGTAATTCTTTTTGCCACTTAAGGGGATATTTCTACGAGTCACCTTCCCTAAGGTGCCTCGTTGTGGCTCCATGGCAACTCAACTCCTCGCTACGTGACAATCGTTTACCACATTCTTGAGTCTGAAATTGTGGTCTACCTAGTGAACCTTCGTCATCTGCTTCACTCCATTCCTATGGATGTGTGCTTCGCCTCTCAACTCGAGAGATGTTGCTATGTCTCATTCCGTGAGTTAATCCTGAGTTGTTCGATCTTCGAGAAGATCGACCCTTCTAGAGTCTCCTTCTTCCCTCCATGTCATGTTGACAGGATATCTCAGAGCAAGACTTCGAGACAAAGATGGTGATCGAATCAACGCTTTGATAAAGTGCACCCTGGATCGTGAAGATTGTGTTAGTTTGCGTCCCCCTTCCATCTTACCCTACGCTTGAATCTCGGGACGAGATTCTTGTTTAGTGGGGGTGAGCTGTCACATCCCTAGCTTCTGGCAATGCACTAGTACTAGTCTTTGGTGATGCATCATGTTTACTTTTACAGAAAATTGAAATGGGGATTGTCCAAACCCTAGCATTAAAGGAATTCACTAGGTTCACCTAAAATATTTTCAGTCAATCCAAGTGGCTTTCAAAAATGTTCATCATTTTTGGAAAATGCTGGAAACAGTAACCAGAGATGATGCACATTTTTCCATGTCATTTTGGATCTTTGAACTAATACATATTGTATTTGAGTTGGAGCAAATATATGTTATAAATATATATAATGCTTCAATAATTCTGTTATTTTGTGAGGGGCTCTAGATTATTCCTTTCAGTCCCTGCAAAAATTGTCAGAAGAAACAAAAATGATTTAGTGCTTGAACTAAATCAAAACAGATTGAAACAAATAGAAAACAATAATTAAAATAGAAACAGAGCAGGAGGGAGTACCTGTAACTTACCTGGCCTCACTTGTGAAGCCCACCAGAGAGGCCAACCCACCCACGCGGCCCGCTACTGTGCAGCCCAGCTGCCAGTCATCTTCTCCACCGCGCCAGGAGGACGCGGGCGTGTGCCCGACGCGCGCCGGCCACCTCCTGCCTGCCTGCGTGCTCCCCCGATGCACTGGACGCCTCTGGCATTGCCACGCAGTCCCGTGTTCCCCTCAACCTCCCCCCCCTCCTCGCAGCTCTCTCTCCCTCCCCTCTCTGCTCCCTTCCCGAGCGGAGCCCGTCGCCGCCGCTCATCGCCTGCGTAGCCACTGCCTCCCCCTCGACCCCTCGCCATGCCAGCGAGCTCCGTCTCGACGTCCCCGACCTCCTCGACGACCCACGAGGCCCCGGACACGCTGCAACGCCGCCACCGAGGCTTTTCCCCTCCTCGGCCGCCGGAGATCGACCTCGCCGCCCCGCTCAGCTCCGGCCTTCCCCGAGCTCGTCGTCCGCACCGTTGCAACCGTCGTAAGCCTCTCCCTCGAACCCCCCTCTCTGTTGTCCTGTTTTCACACCGTGGCTCCTAGTTCACCGACGACCGAAGCCGCCGCCGCCATGGACGTTGAGCCACGCGCTCCCGAGCTTCGCTTACTCGCCCAATGGCACAGACGTGCTCCTGGTGACCCCACGACGCCGTCCATGCCCTTGGTTGAGCTCCTTGTGCTCTGCCTCGCCGCGCCCGTGCAAACCCGAGCTCCGGCCGCCGCCAAACACGACGCCGGCGCCTTTTCCGGCGACCCCGAACCCAACTACCTGCACCACTCGCCGCGGCCCACTCCCAGCTATCCATAGAGCCCAACGGCGCCCCGAACGGTGCCCTGTACGTGAAACCCGCACCTGCACCGCCGCGTTTAGCCTCGCCGGCGGCTAAACGCCGGCGAGTTGACCCCGCCGACCAGGGGGTTTGACCCTCCCCTCTCTCTGACTGACGTGTGGGCCCAGCCCCCCTGTTTAATTAGTACCAGGTTAAGTTAGTGTTAACTAACTTAGTTAGGTAGATAGGACACTGACATGCGGGCCCAGGCTCTAATTAAACTTAGGTTAGTTAACTGTGTCACTGACGTGTGGTCCCCACACGTCAGGTTTGACCTGGACCCGCCCTGTTGACCTGATGACGTCAGGGTGAGGTCATGCTGACGCAATATTCATTTTCTGGAATTTAGTTTATTTTATTATATTCAGGAAATTCCAGAAAATAGCTAAAACTTCTAAAAATCATAGAAATTCAACCGTAACTCCAAATTAAATAATTTATATATGAAAAATTATCAGAAAAATTCAAGGAATCCATCTGTACCATTTTCATGCATGATAGAACAACTTATAGCTGCTGTTTAGCACAAATCAATTAAATGGCATTTGAATAATCACATATGGAGTTTAAATTTGAATCTTGTATTCAAACCAACTTGATTTAATCTGTTGCTAGTTGCATTAGCTCAAAACACATTCATATTGCCATGTCATGAGCATGCATCATATTGTGCATTGCATTGATTGTATTTCTTCCTTGTTGCCGGTATCTGTTCCCTCCCGGTAGACGATGTTCCGACGTTGTGATCGTTGACACTGATGAAGACTCAATGTTATCTTCAGAAGTGCCAGGCAAGCAAAACCCCCTTGTTCATTCCGATACAATCCTACTCTCTCGCTCCTGCTCTCTTTTACTGCATTAGGACAACACCGATTCATCTGTTACTTGCTGCGGTAGCTGAACCCCTTTATCCTTTGCATGACCTGTCATTGCCACAGTAAATAGATAAAACCCACTAGCATGAGTAGGAGTTGTTTGAGCCCTGTTGTGCCTACTCATTCATGTTTGTTTGTCATGCCTGCTACTGCTTAGAGTTGAGTCAGGTCTGATTCATCGGGGATGAATCAGAGGTGTGTGAACATGTCCTACTATGTGTGAGCTAAGTGTGTGAACACGATTTGGTAAAAGGTGTCGGTGAGAGGCCATGTAGGAGTACATGGTGGGTTGTCTCATTGAAGCCGTCCTTAGGAACTGAGTTCTGTGTTTGTGATCCATGATTCAGCTACTACCATGCATTGGGCCCTGAAATATGACCCCGCTCGACTTCTTATTCACCCTTGTCCTCTGTCCAGGAGTTGCACGTAGTTTCTGGTGTTTGTAGTATGCTGGAGGCCGTGGACAGCGCTGACCGTAGGGGTGGGCTGTGATGCGGTAGGCACGTGGCCGGGTATACCGGGCGCCCGTTTGGTGTCACGGAACCCTGTTCACATCGTTTGGGGCTGTGAGCGAAACTCCGGCCGGATCTCCTCATGGATGGAACCCGAATAGGCGATAAACCTGGACTAGAGACTTAGGTGTTTAGGTAGGTCGTGGTCTACACCCACGTCGGCTTTCGCTTGAAGTCTGCCGAGCACATGTCGTGTGCAGACGCTAAGTGGTGGAAACATGTATGAAGAAGTACACCCCTGCAGGGTTAACATCATCTATTCGAATAGCCGTGTCCACGGTAAAGGACTTCTGGGTTGCTTATATCAGTTCATAGACAAGTGAAAGTGGATACTTTAAAATGCGCAAGATAAGCGTGAGTGCTATGGATGGCGTTCTCGTAGGGAGACGAGAGCGGATCCATAGTGGTGTATTGACATGGTGAATAGTGGACTCGTGTGCGCCACCTCAAAAGAGTCGCTTACAGTCGTAGTTTAGGATAGCCACCGAGTCAAAGCTGGCTTGCTGCAGTTAAACCCCACCATCCCCTTGTTGAAAATGATGCATATGTAGTTAGTTCTGATGTAAGTCTTGCTGGGTACATTTGTACTCACGTTTGCCTATTTTATGTTTTTGCAGAGAGACTTCAGTCTCACTAGTAGTTCCACGTGGACTTTGACGTTTAGCTTGTTACCTCAGCTACGATCTTGTGCCCTCGGCAGGATCTGATAGATAGTCAGGCTTCTCAGCCTTTTTCATTTATAGATGTCTGTACTCAGACATGATAGCTTCCGCTTGTGCTTTGACTTGTATGCTCTGATTGTTGGGTCATGAGACCCATGTTTGTAATATCTCGCTCCTCGGAGCCTAATGAATAAATTACTTGAGTCGTAGAGTCATGTTGTGATGCCATGTTGTATTTGCACATATCGAGCATATTGTGTGTATGCTATTGAAATGCTTGGTATGTGTGGGATCTGACCATCTAGTTGTTTATCTTTAGTAGCCTCTCTTACCGGGAAATGTCTCCTAGTGTTTCCACCGAGCCATGGTAGCTTGCTACTGCTCCGGAACACTTAGGCTGGCCGGCATGTGTCCTTCTTCGTTCCTGTGTCTGTCCCTTCGGGGAAATGTCACGCGATGAATATCGGAGTCCTGTTAGCCCGCTACAGCCCGGTTCACCAGAGTCCTGCTAGCCCAGTGCTACAGCCTGGATTCACTCGCTGATGACCGACACGTTCGATGCTGGGTCATGAATGCCTGTCCCTGTAAGTCTGTGCCACTTTGGGTTTACGACTAGCCATGTCCGCCCGGGCTCCTTATCATATGGATGCTAGCGACACCGTCATATACGTGTGCCAAAAGGCGCAAACGGTCCCGGGCTAAGGTAAGGCGACACCCGTGGGAATACCGTGCGTGAGGCCGCAAAGTGATATGAGGTGTTACATGCTAGATCGATGTGGCATTGAGTCGGGGTCCTGACAACATTGGATGTCATTGATAACGAGATCACATCATTAGGAGAATGATGTGATGGACAAGACCCAATCCTAAGCATAGCACAAGATTGTGTAGTTCGTTTGCTAAAGCTTTTCTAATGTCAAGTATCACTTCCTTAGACCATGAGATTGTGTAACTCCCGGAAACTGTAGGAGTGCTTTGGTGTACCAAATGTCACAACGTAACTGGGTGACTATAAAGGTGCACTACAGGTATCTCCGAAAGTGTCTGTTGGGTTGGCACGAATTGAGACTGGAATTTGTCACTCCGTATGACGGAGAGGTATCTCTGGGCCCACTCGGTAATGCATCATCATAATGAGCTCAATGCGACTAAGTGGTTAGTCATGGGATCATGCATTATGTAACGAGTAAAGTGACTTGCCAGTAACGAGATTGAACGAGGTATTTTGATCCCGACGATCAAATCTCGGGCAAGTAACGTACCGATTGACAAAGGGAATTGCATACGGGATTACTTGAATTCATGACATCGTGGTTCATCCGATGAGATCATCATGGAACATGTGGGAGCCAACATGGGTATCCAGATCCCGCTGTTGGTTATTGGCTGGAGAGCTATATCGGTCATGTCTGCTTGATTCCCGAACCCGTAGGGTCTACACACTTAAGGTTCGATGACGCTAGGGTTATTAGGAAGACTTGTATGTGATTACTGAATGTTGTTCGGAGTCCCGGATGAGATCTGGGACGTCACGACGAGTTCCGGAATGGTCCGGAGGTGAAGACTTATATATGGGAAGTTGTCATACGGTCACCGGAAATGTTCGGGGGCATACCGGTATTGTACCGGGGCCACCGGAGGGGTTCCGGGGGTCCTCCGGGAGGGGCCACCTCTCCCGGAGGGCCTCATGGGCTGTAGAGGGAAGGGAACCAGACCTTGGAGGGCTGGGTGCCACCCTCCCTTGGGCCCATGCGCCTAGGGTTGGGGGGGGGACCCTAAAGGGGGCGCCCCCTTGCTTGGGGGGCAAGCCCCCTCCCCTTGCCCCCCCTCTAGATCTCATCTAGAGGGGGCCGGCCCCCTTGCCCCTTCTCCTATAAATAGAGGGGCGAGGGGAGGGCTGCAGCACCACATCCAAGGCGCAGCCCCTCCCCTCCCCAACACCTCTCCTTCTCCGTAAGAGCTTGGCGAAGCCCTGCCGGAGTACTGCCACTCCATCACCACCATGCCGTCGTGCTGCTGTTGTATCCCTCTTCCTCAACCTCTCCCTCCTCCTTGCTGGATAAAGGCGCGAGAGACGTCACCAGGCTGCACGTGTGTTGAACGCGGAGGTGCCGTTTTTCGGCGCTAAGATCGGAATCCACCGCGATCTAAATCCTTCGAATACGACTCCTTCGTCCGCGTTCTTGTAACGCTTCCGTCTCGCGATCTTCAAGGGTATGAATATGCACTCCCCTCTCTCTTGTTGCTAGTTACTCCATAGATTGATCTTGGTGATGCGTAGAAATTTTTTAATTTCTGCAACAATCCCCAACAACTGATGTGTAGCTAGCAAGGCCTCGTCACATGCTCGGTGAAAACTTTGTACATGGGGCGCCTTTCTTGCCATTGCCTAGTCGTGTCCAGTTTGCTTGTGCATCTCTACATTGCAAGCACTGCAGTAACAGTTCTATTCCTAGTTTGTCACTCGTTTGGTAAAAGAGCCAGTTCTCAGTAGTACTCCTACATACGTACTTAGTGCCTCCCCAAAACCCTGACCCGATGGCACGGTGCCCCGCGCCTGGCTCATGCTGCTTCTCCTTGTGTGTTTTGCCCTTGTCCAGAGCTCCTACAGGTCGAGACCATTCCCCCGGGTGCCGCAGAAGCCCGGGGTCCTATCACCGACGATGGTTCATGGGGCCGTCCAATCGGAACCACGCCGCCGCGGTGACGGGGCGGCCAAAATTCAGCCCACGACGGAGGAGGGTGCGACCGGTCATGATGGAGCAAACACTGATGGTAGTGGTGGTGTTGTTGCAACTTCGGCACTGACGGGCGGTGGTGCCGTGTCGTCGGAGCAGAGGAAGTGTTAGAATTGTGTCGAATATTATTGTACAAGTTAGGTTACAGTTGGACTTGGTTTTGGACTCTATGTAGACGTGGTAGGAGTTGTGTCCTAATAGGACACTTGTATCCTAGGCCTCTCATATATATTGGAGGCAGACACACGATGTAACCTATGCCAACATAATAGCACGGGCACGCGGGGAAGCCGGCGGCGTGTGCCGGCGCCCAGGCGGACGGGGTGCGGTATTGTAGTGGTGTCATGGGGAGGAGCACCCGTAGTCAGGCCCCGAGGATGTAGCCATGATGGTGAACCTCGTTAACAAATCTCGGTGTCGTGCTTGTGTGATTGCTTGGTCCTCGATAGATCATTGGAGCGCCTCGGATTTATTCTAACAAGTGGTATCGGAGCAAGGTTCGATTTGAGGCCGTGATGTTGATTTAGAGGAGGAGGAAAGCTCAACGTGGATTGATGTTGTCCGCACGGGAGGTCGTCAGAGATAGAAACGTGCTGGCTGGAATTTTCGATCTGGAGTCGGCGAGTACAAGAAGCTGTCAGAAAGTGGCATGCGGCGGCGTCAACGTGGAACTCGGCGGGATCCCGATCGGACTCGGAGGCTCGGGCGACATGTACGTGGAAGGTCTTCGTAAGCATGGATCGATGGTGGCCGCGACGAAACGTTAGCAGAGTTCTCGGCGAGATCGGGTCGAGCGTAGACCGCGTGAGGGCAGCGATGCAGTTCGGAGACCCAAGTGTGGGGGTGTGGCCCGTGCAGCCAGGCAGGCCGCAAGGCGCGGTGGATCGAGCATGCCAGCAGGCCGGTCCAGGTGGTGTTGTGCATGTGTGCACAAGGCCTAGCCGAGCATGCTGGGTGGACAGGGCGCTGACGTGCAGAGGGAGCCATGGAACAGCCTGTGAGCTGCAAAGCTGCCAGCCGGACATGCAGTATACGAGATTTGTTGGATGAAAAAAAGGAAGCTACGTAACAGGCTAAGGCTAGTCATCGGGAGGAAGAGATAGGAAGCCTAATGGACCTACAGCCTACAAGAGAACATGATGGAGTTGGAGATTTTGGATCTTTTGATCTTCACGGTTAAGTGCGTACAAGAAGGCTTATGTGGTGGATTTTGGCTTTATTTCTTCGTACACATGATGTGTATTGGGATGATAGCGTGAGGGTTTGTGGTGCGTGTGGCGACGTTGGTGACATGCGAATAACACTCGGAGGAGTCTGGAGCGCGCCTTGGCGGGGATCATGCAAACACATGGCGTCAAGCAATGCACGGAGATGTGCGGGCGGACACGGCGCAGGGTGGAGCATGGTTGCAGTCCGATAATTTTGGCTGGGTCAGACTGGACGGTTTGATGGATCGACATGGATGTTGGTCAAAAACAGAAGACGGTGGTGATTTCAGCGACGACGACATAGGAGCGTGATGCTGATAGTGGCTGGCTTCTGGGGCGTGGAAACACGTGGTGCAGGCCTGAGGGCTTGTGCGGCTTCGACAGACTATGGCGCGGGGTTGATTCAAGATGGTGCACATGAGAGCTTGGAGTCGACAGGGCGCGGGAGGGTGGCACGTACAACCACCATGGAGTCATGGTGAAGGTGGAGCTGGAGTCTGATGGAGGACTACACCCTGTGCTGATGGAGGGGCTACGACGTAAGTTAACGGAGAGTCGAAGCCTATTTCAGCGAGAAAGCGAGAGACACATGGATTGGACTGGGTACCAGTGGTCTGACGGAGACGTGATACTCGGCATCGGTCGGTGATGATCGGTGATTCTCTGCAGTGGGGGTTGAGGCAGTGTGGTCTAGCTATCCGAAAGACTCGACCAGGACAGCAGAGGCTCGACGTGGTGATAGCGACGAGGCGTGCGGTAAGCACGGGACATAGCGATAGACCGAGGCACTAATTGTGTGATATGTGGTCAGACAAAGTGTGCAGGGGGTGCTGAAGCAGTGTTGACGAGTACCAGATTCATGTTGGTGACTGGGTCTATCAGTGCCAGAAGATGGACATGAGTTGACCATGGAGAATCTGAGAAAGTGGCGGAGAGTCTGAAATTGTCAAAAGCTAAGAGAGTACACGGCCGTATATTCTGTGGTGTTCAATGCACATGGCAAAGTGCAGATGACAAGTACAGAAGGAGGTGGAGTGCTATAGGTGTGGGACATGTCAGGGACTATCCAAAAAAGGATGAGACAACTACGGATTTTACTCAGGTGATGAGGGTGACGGTGAAATTCCTTCAAGTTTCAGACAGACAGTCAAGGAGAGCGATGCTACGTCTTGAGCTTGCGTTGGTTTTCCTTGAAGAGGAGAGGGTGATGCAGCAAAATGTAGCGTAAGTATTTCCCTCAGTTTTGATAACTAAGGTATCAATCCAGTAGGAGGCTCCTCAAAAGTCCCACGCACCTACACAAAGAACTGAGAACTCGCAACCAACGCAATAAAGGGGTTGTCAATCCCTTCACGGCCACTCGAGAAAGTGAGATCTGATAGAGAGATAATAATATATTTGGTATTTTATAAGATAGATGCAAAAAGTAAAGATGCAAATAAAGATAGATTGAAAGCAAATATGATAAGAGATAGGCCCGGGGGCCATAGGTTTCACTAGAGGCTTCTCTCGAGATAGCATAAGTATTACGGTGGGTGAACAAATTACTGTCGAGCAATTGATAGAAAAGGCATAGTTATGAGATTATCTAGGCATGATCATGTATATAGGCATCATGTCCATAACAAGTAGACCGACTCCTGCCTGCATCTACTACTATTACTCCACACATCGACCGACTCCTGCCTGCATCTAGAGTATTAAGTTCATAAGAACAGAGTAACACCTTAAGCAAGATGACATGATGTAGAGGGATAAACACATGCAATATGATATAAACCCCATCTTGTTATCCTCGATGGCAACAATACAATACGTGTCTTGCAACCCTTTCTGTCACTGGGTAAGAACACCGCAAGATTGAACCCAAAGCTAAGCACTTCTCCCATGGCTAGAAAGATCAATCTAGTAGGCCAAACCAAACTGATAATTCGAAGAGACTTGCAAAGATAACTCAATCATACATAAAAGAATTGAGAGAAGATTCAAATATTATTCATAGATAAACTTGATCATAAACCCACAATTCATCGGATCTCGACAAACACATCGCAAAAAGAGATTACATCGAATAGATTTCCACAAGAGAGGGGTAGAACATAGTATTGAGATCCAAAAAGAGAGAAGAACCCATCTAGCTAATAATTATGGACCCATAGGTCTGTGGTAAACTACTCACAACTCATCGGAGGGGCTATGGTGTTGATGTAGAAGCCCTCCGTGGTCGATTCTCCCTCCCGCGGAGTGCCGGCAAAGGCTCCAAGATGGGATTTCGCGGATACAGAAGGTTACGGCAGTGGAAATTGTGTTTCGTGGTGATCCTGGATGTTTTCGAGGTCCGTAGGTATATATAGGAGGAAGAAGTACGTCGGTGGACGCCCGAGGGGCCCACGAGACAGGGGGTGCGCCCTACAGGGGGGGCGTGGCCCCCTATCTCCTGGGGCCCTCGGGAGCTTCTTGACTTGCACTCCAAGCTCTCCGGATCAGATTTGTTCCAAAAATCACGCTCCCGAAGGTTTCATTCCGTTTGGACTCCGTTTGATATTCCTTTTCTTCGAAATACTGAAATAGGCAAAAAACAACAATACGGGTTGGGCCTCCGGTTAGTAGGTTAGTCCCAAAAATGATATAAATATGTAAAATAAAGCCCATAAACATCCAAAAGGGGTAATATAATAGCATGGAACAATCAAAAATTATAGATACGTTGGAGATGTATCAAGCATCCCCAAGCTTAATTCCTGCTCGTCCTCGAGTAGGTAAATGATAAAAAGAGAATTTTTGATGTGGAATGCTACCTAGCATAATTCATAATGTAATTTTCTTCATTGTGGCATGAATGTTCAGATACAAATGAATACAAAATAAAAGTTCATATTGACATAAGAAATAGTAATACTTCAAGCATACTAATCAAAGTAATCATGTCTTCTCAAAATAACATAGCTAAAGAAAGTTATCCCGACAAAATCATATAGTCTGGCTGTTGCTCTATCTTCATCACACAAAGTATTTAATCATGCACAACCCCGATGACAAGCCAAGCAATTGTTTCATACTTTAATAGTCTCAAACTCTTTCAACTTTCACGCAATACATGAGCGTGAGCCATGGACATAGCACTATATGTGGAATAGAATGGTGGTTGTGGAGAAGACAAAAAGGAGAAGATAGTCTCACATCAACTAGGCGTATCAACAGACTATGGAGATGCCCATTAATAGATATCAATGTGAGTGAGTAGGGATTGCCATGCAACGATGCACTAGAGCTATAAATATATGAAAGCTCAACAAAAGAAACTAAGTGGGTGTGCATCCAACTCGCTTGCTCACGAAGACCTAGGGCACTTTTGAGGAAGCCCATCATTGGAATATACAAGCCAAATTATAGAATGAAAAATTCCCACTAGTATATGAAAGTGACAACATATGAGACTTTCTATCATGAAGATCATGGTGCTATTTTGAAGCACAAGTGTGGAAAAAGAGATAGTAGCATTGTCCCTTCTCTCTTTTTCTCTCATTTTCTTTTTTTCTTTTTCTTTTTTTCTTTTTTTTTCTTTGGCCTTCTTCTCTTGTTTTTCTTTTTTTTGGTAAAGTCCGAAGTCTCATCCCGACTTGTGGGGGAATCATAGCCTTCATCATCCTTTCCTCACGAGGACAATGCTCTAATAATGAAGATCATCACACTTTTATGGATTTATAACTCAAAGCTAGAACAAGATATGACTCTATATGGATGCCTCCGGCGGTGTACCGGGATATGCAATGAATCAAGGGCGACATGTATGAAAATTATGAAGGTGGCCTTGCCACAAATATGATGTCAACTACATGATCATGCAAAGAGCAATATGACAAAAGTAATGTGTGTCATATGAACGGAACGGTGGAAAGTTGCATGGCAATGTATCTCGGAATGGCTATGGAAATGCCATAATAGGTAGGTATGGTGGCTGTTTTGAGGAAGGAGTATGGTGGGTGTATGGTACCGGAGAAAATTGCGCGGCACAAGAGAGGCTAGCAATGGTGGAAGGGTGAAAGGGTGCATATAATCCATGGACTCAACATTAATCAAGAGAACTCATGTACTTATTGCAAAAATTTAGAAGTCATCAAAAACCAAAGCACTACGCACATGCTCCTAGGGGGATACATTGGTAGGAAAAGACCATCGCTCGTCCCCGACCGCCACTCATAAGGAAGACAATCAATAAATAAAATTATGCTCCAACTTCATCACAAAGGGGTTCACCATACGTGCATGCTACGGGAATCACAAACTTCAACACAAGCATTCTTTGAATTTATAATCACCCAACTAGCATAACTTTAATATCACTACCTCCATATCTCAAAACAATTATCAAGTATCAAGTTGATCATAGCATCCAATTCACTTCCCATGATAGTTTTTATTATACCCAACTTGGATGCTCATCATTCTAGGACCAACTTTATGATAATAGCAAATACCATGCTGTTCTAAAAGACTCTCAAAATAATATAAGTGAATCATGAGATACTAGCAATTTCTTCAAAATTAAGACACCATCGTGCTCTAAAAGATATAAGTGAAGCACGAGAGCAAAAACTATCAAGCTCAAAAGATATAAGTGAAGCACATAGAGTATTCTAGCAAATTCTAATCAAATATGCTTCTCCCAAAAGGTGTGTATAGCAAGGATGACTGTGGTAAACTAAAAAGCAAAAACTAGTATAATACACGACGCTCCAAGCAAAACACATATCATGTGGCGAATAAAAATATAGCTCCAAATAAAGTTACCAATGAAGAAAGACGAAAGAGGGGATGCCTTCCCGGGGCATCCCCAAGCTTAGGCTTTTGGCTATTCTTGAATATCTTGGGGTGCCATGGGCATCCCCAAGTTTAGGCTCTTGCCACCCTTTATTCCATAGTCCATAAAAGCTTTACCCAAAACTTGAAAACTTCACAACACAAAACTCAACAGGAAATCTTATAAGCTCTGTCAGTGAACGAAAATAAAACCACCACATAAGGTACTGCAATGAACTCATTCTTTATTTATTTTAGTTTTAAACCTACTTTATTCCAACTTCTTTATGGTTCATAAACTAATTTACTAGACATAGATGCATTGAAATAAGCAAACAACACACGAAAAACAGAATCTGTCAAAAACAGAACAGTATGTAGCAATCTGTAACTAAAGCAAACTTCTGGCAGTCTAAAAATCCTACCAAAATTGGAAGTCCTGGACAATTTGTCTATTGAACAGCAGAAAAAAGAATCAACGCAAAAGCATGTTCCTGTGATTTAAAAAAATTATATTCGTGCGCGCAAAGTTTCTGTTTTTCAGCAGAATCAAATCAACTATCATCGTAGGTTATCCTATAGGTTCTACTTGGCACAAACACTAATTAAAAGATAAAAACACATCTAAACAGAAAGTAGATGCAAGATTTATTCCTAAACAGGAGCAAAAACAAAAAACATAAAGAGAATTGGGTTGCCTCCCAACTAGCGCTATCGTTTAACGCCCCTAGCTAGGCATAAAAAGCAAGGACAGATTTAACTAGTGCCATCTTTGGCACTAGATTCATAAGTAGCACGCATGATAGATTCATAGGATAATTTGACTTTCTTTCTTGGAAAGTGCTCCATGCCTTTCTTTAAAGGAAATTGGAATCTAATGTTCCCTCCCTTCATATCAATAATCGCACCAATCGTTCTAAAGAAAGGTCTACCAAGAATAATAGGGCAAGAAAGATTGCAATCTATGTCAAGAACGATAAAATCTACGAGCAAAAAAATTTCTATTTGCAACAATAAGAACATCATTGATCCTTCCCATAGGCTTTTTAATGGTGGAATCCTGTCGGGGGTTGGGTACGACATATGCCAAAGGATGGCTTATCATGGTGGGAGCGAGTAGAACGTCGCCGGTGCCCGAAAGCGGGATGAGGTGAAGACATGCACGCCGGCGGATCTTACCCAGTTTCAGGGCTCTCCGAGGAGATAACACCCCTACTGCTGCTCTGCGGGGTCTCCATATGGTCACTATGGCAAAGTGAATACAATGGTGCTCCTAGAGCTGTTTCTGGAGGTAGGAGAGGGCAAGGCTAGCTCTCTCCTTCATATGTGATCGGTCTAATGCTAAAGAGGCTATCCCCATTGCATGGGTGCCCCGGGGTCTTATATAGGCCTGCCCCCCAGGGATACAATGGTAATCCGGCTGGGCGCGGGTCCCAGCCGTCTGTCTCTCAGGCCGCCGTCTTCTCCGCCGACTTCTGGGGGCCACCGACTGGCCGGCCCCGTGGACAGGCCTGGTACTGTAGCGGTGCTTCTGATGACACTGGCTTGGTCACGGGGTCATGGCAACAGTGCCGCCGTCTGGTGGGCGATCACTGTCGCCATTCCCCGTCTTGTCTGATTAATGGCGTGCGGGGCCCGTGGGAGGGGCCGGCCGACTCCGGGGGCCGACTCCCACGGGGCCGTCTTCGTGGCGCTCTCGCCGTCTTTGGTACTCCCGCTGACGGGCGGGTCCCGCCGTCTCTGAGCCGTACAGGAGGCCGTCGTGGGCACAGTGTGCCGCCCATGGGGGCTGTGGTCAGGGCAGGCATGGTAACAGTGCTGCACCACGATGGAGATTTCCAGCGATACGGCGCACTGTAGCCATGCCAGCCCCTCGTAAGCGGGGTAGAGACGGCCATGCTGCGACCATACTCCGCCCCGTCCATCGTGGCGAAGGGAGGACGTGGTTGGAGTCACGTGTCGACTCCCATAGTCGTCTTCATTTGAAGTCGTCAGCTAAGAGTCGGCCCATCTGGAAGCCGGCACCCAAGAGTCGGCTTAATTCGAACTCGACCCTGGAACTCGGCCGTGAGGGACAGTTGCTGCCAACTCCCAGGAGGCGGCTCTTCATCGTGGAGTCTTGAGGGGCGCAGTCTGCCCCGATGTTTTGAAAGGTTCTGGGGCTCGGGTGAGCCTACCCGTGGCCCATTACTCCGACAGTAGTCCCAGAAGATGGGGAGGCGCCGCGGGAGACGCGTCGGGGAGCCTCAACAGTTTCATCTCTCCGGGGGTGGAATCTTGGCCTCGCTCGCCGTCCTCCTCCAGGCCGACTCGCTGGAGTTGGACTCGTAGAAGGCCGTCTTGCCTTCTAGAGGGTTCAAACATCGCGGCGTGATCCAGGCGGCGTGCCTGATAAGCTTCCGGGCAGCCGCCCGTTGCGGGCCCGTCGCGCGGCACCATGTGGCGGGGTCAGTCTGCCCACCCACGCGCGCGACGGGCAGGACCTCAGGCGGGGCCCGCCACTACCGTGCCTCGGCACGCAAGCAGATTTGCTGCGGCCGTGCGGATGGTTGGGTTTCCCACGCTGTAACTGCACGCAGTTACTGCGTGTGGTAAATCGTGGGGGGCGTGGGGGCCGAGGCGCAGTTAATCCCACGCCCGCCCCAGCGGCTTCTCAGCCCCATGAGCCTATAAGTAGGCGGGAGGAGAGGAGCGGCGAAGCACGCACGCCCATCTCCCCCACTCCCCTTGCTTCCCTCTTGCTTCTTCTTCCTCTCGCCGCCGCCGTACCGAGCTACGCCACACTTGCGACGATGAGCTCTTCCTCCGCCGCCGCACCTGCTGTCGTGCGCTCCGGCGTGTGGGACGGTTCCGAGGTGGACGATGACATCATCGAGTTCCTCCGCAAGACGCGTTGCCTCCCCAGCGCGGACCTGGTGTGAGCCCGTGCCGCGCCGGAGAGGGAGATAGTGCCGGCGCCGGAGGAGGGCGAGCGGGTCGTGTTCCGCTCGCACCTTATGCGTGGCTTGGGGCTGCCAGTGAGCGGCTTCTTCCGTTCCTTCTTGGAGTTCCATGGGCTCCAGCCGCACCACCTCACCCCGAACACGGTGGTGCTGCTAGCTGCCTTCGCCACCTTGTTCGAAGGCTTCCTTGGTGTTCTCCCCACAATCAAACTGTGGGGAGAGTTCTTTTAGTCCAACTCGGCACGCACGTTGCCGGCGTGCCGGCCCAGTGCGGCGCCTTCATCGCGATGCGGAGATCAACGGCCGACAATCCGTTTCCCGCCATCCCGCTGATCAAGTCGGTGAAGATGTGGCAGCGTTCTTACTTCTATGTGAAGAACGTCGCCGCAGACGGCGACTGGGTCAACCTGCTGCCTTTCGAAGCCGGCGCACCGGCTGGGAGGCTCCCCAGCTGGTCCCACCGGGTCAAGACGCTGACTCCCGCTGGTGCCGCCGTCGTCGCGTGACTCCGAGATCTGATGCAGTCGGAGGGTCTGACTGGGTCTGACTTGCTGGCGCGCCGAGTCCTCCCGCTCCAAGGCCGACCTCATCTGATTTGTCAGATGAGCGGCCACCGGGATCCGAGTCGGCTCTGCTCCAAGGACATGCCCCACGCGGAGGTGGCGGACATGGTGAACCATATTTCAAACTGTAACCTCGCGGTGACTTGGCAGTTCGGCAAGGAGCCGTACTCACGCGCCAACCCCCCGCCTGTTGTAAGTCGTCTTTCTTCTTCTTTTGTCTTCTTTGCAGCCGAATCCGTCTTCTAATCTTTTTGGTTTTTCTTAAGTCAGAACCCCCTCATTCAGCCTTCAGCCGGCACCACGGGCTCGGCCCACCAGTTCGTCTCCAACCGGGCGGAGAGCGACATCGATGACCCTGACTTGGGGGCAGCAGCGATGGAGGCCGACGTCGAAGGAGGTGGAGGAGGAGGCTTCAGGCCGTCGGCCACCTTTGACGACTGGCCTGATGACGATGCCGAGGGGGAAGTCGTCCCACGCCGTCAACCGAGGGTCGGCCATCCGGGTGCGGGCTCCTCCGCCGGCTTGGACGGCCAAGGCGGCGCGAAGAGGCGCCGGGCCGGGCCGAGCTTGCTTGGCGGCCGGTCGAAGAAGTTCAAGGGGGCGGCCGCCGCGACCAAGCGGGAAGAGGCGCTCGCGAAGGCCAACCGCTTTCGCAAGGAAGTGAAGAAGCCGCCGCTGGTCTCCGCGTAAGTGCCTCCGCCCTTGACTCGTTTTGCTCTTGGTGGATTTTTGTCCAAATCTTTTACATGCTTTCTTTGCCTCAGGGCTCCCCTCACCTTCGAGAGGGTCGCCGCCGCCTCTGTCATGGGGTCGGCGGAGACTTCCGCCAATACTCGGCGGATTGATCCCGCCGCCGACCTTCGGGAGGCGACGGAGCGGAGCGCGCAGGAGAAGCGCGACGAGGACGAAGCCGCCCGTCTGGAGAAGGCAGAGGCCGAGAAGGCGGCTGCCTCCGCCCAGAGGAAGCTGGACGAGGCCGAAGCCGCCATGGTGGCAAGGCAGCGAGCTGAGGAGGCGGCACGTCGCCAATCGGCGCAGCTTGTTATCCCGCTGAACTCCGCGCCGCCACCCCCGGAGTTCACGGGGCAGACTGGGAAGCCGGCGGCGAGCACCCTATCATGGAGAGGGAGAGCGGCGAGGCCTCCATGTCAGACACGGCCGCTCCACCTCCGCCGCCCCCGCCGCCGTCTGTGAGCGCACGAGGTAAATAGCCGGCGGGCCCGCCGGCGCCCCCAACTACAGATGAGTCCGAGGCGAGGCTGCTCCTTCAAGTCGCCTCGCCAGTGCGCCGCCGCCTTGAGAAGGCGACTTCGGCGCCACGCCCGTTGGAGACCGGTGCCGCCAGCTCGGCCATCCCAGACGCCGAGGCGACGAGCGCCGCGCCTGTTGGGTGGGTGTGAGGAGGCGGCACGGGTCCGCTGAGCCAGGCGCTTCTGGATGTTCAGACGAAGCTGCGAGCCGAGGGCGACGCCATCCAGGCCTGCACCAAGGCGCATCTGGCATCGCGTGTAGCCGTCCGGGTATGCTTCATTTTTGACTTTGCTTTTCTTTGTCCTTCTCTGTGGGGGCGCGCCAGCGCACCCACTGGGTGTAGTCCCCGAGTTTCGGGCCGGCTGCTGAGCAGGCGGCTCGGAACTCCTTCTGGCGAGTTCCGATACTTATCTTCGTCTAGAAATTCTTGTTGCAGGAGTACCAGAACCTCCGCGTCACTGCCTTCAACCGCAATGTTGAGGAGTTGAGCAAGCGGACCGCCGACTTGTCAAAGATTCGGAGTGAGTCTTCCTTCTTCTTCGCGGGGGCGCGCTGGCGCACCCGCGAGCTGTAGTCCCCGAGATTCGGGCCGACTGCTGAGCAGTCGGGCCGGATCTTCTCAGCGACTTTCTTTGTTGATGACTTAACGTCTTTATTTTTTATTCTTCAGAGGCCAATGCCACTCTTCAGCAGCAGCTGGGCGAGGCCAACACCGCCTTGCACGCCAAGGGGGAAGAGTGCAACAAGCTTGTCGCGGAGCGTGATCTGCTGGCCGTGCAGCTGGCGGAGCAAAAGGAGCTGCTCAAGAAGGCGCAGGAGGAGGCAGATAAGAAAGAGGCTGCGCTCATGGCCGAGTTCGAGAGCGAGCGCTCTTCCTGGACCGACAAGGAGGCGCAGCTGACTTCCGGCTTCCATGAGATTGAGGACAGCATCAACGGTGAGTTTCTTTACTTTCTTTGAGCCGCCGGCTGCGGGTCGGGCGACTCCTGATTCTGACTTGCTTCTTTTTTGTCTTGGTAGACTTCTTCCCTGGCCACTCGCAGGCGGCCACTCAAGCCATCAAGGTAGATCGCGAGGCGCGGAGGGCAGATGGTGTGGAGATTGACGCCAGCGCCCCACGGACCCTTGACGAGAAGCTTCTGAGCATCGAGGCTCGTCTGCGGCCGGCCCGTCGGATGCTGCACCGGCTTCAGCGTGCCGGCGCCCAGGCCATTGCCGCCCTGTGGCCAGACATGCCGGTTCTGCGCACTGCCAGTCGGACTGTCGACTGGCTGGAGGTCGCAGCCGGTCGTCTTGAGGCTTGGAAGGGTTCCTCGGCCCGGGCTGGAGCGCGCCGGGCCTTGGAATTTGTCAAGGCGTGGTATCCAGGGCTGGACCTGGACCGTCTGGCCGCGTTCCAGTCAAAGGCCCAGGCAGAGCTGGTAGCTATGGAAGACGCCCTCGTTGCTCGTGCTGCGGTAATCGCTGACTATGCCGACACCAGCATTTTCGTCCCTGATCGGGCTGAAGACGGCAGGGAGGCGCCGCCGGAGTGGTTTGGGATGAACCCCGATTACGACGAGGACTCGGCGGAGGTCATTCTTCCAGCGCCGAGGAGGAAGGCGAGGTGGAGGACGAAGGTGAGACGGAGGCGCCAGAAGATGGGACGGGGGACCAGCCTCAGCTCGACCGCGCCTCCAGCAACGAGCCGCGTCCGGAGAAGGCGGCTGCCGCCAGAGACGACCAAGCCGAGACTGGCCAGCCGGCCGCCCCGGCACGTGACGCCGTCGTCTCCTCCGACCCTCCAAACCCGGATGCCGCCTCCTAGGATGCCGTCTTTGCTTTCACTTTATCTGCCTTAGTAGTCTTTGAAAAACTTTGTTAATTCGAACAATTCCACCCACGGGGTGTATTTTGAACTTCTACTTGAAGATTCGGCCAAGGGCCTATGTCATGTAAATATTTATCCAAGTTCTATCTTTCCTTGCTCATTGCTCTTTTGGCTTTTTCCTTTGCTGCCTTCCCTTAGTTGCCGCCTTGCCAGTCAGACAATCGCTCTGCGGACTGCCACTGGATCAAACACTTGGCTACTTTGGGAAGGCAAGTACTTGGCCATTTTAGAGTCTTTTTAACAAGTCGGATAGAAAGCGGTAAGCTGACTACTTACGAGTCGGCTTTTCTTAAGAGAGGCCAAAAGAAAGCGGCAAGCCGACTACTCATGAGTCGGCTTTTGCTTGAAAGAGGCTGGAAGCCGTCTTAAGCTATGTTTGTGCTTTGGGTCCTTAGCCATTTTTTGTGTGGGCGCCCGTTCTTCCTTACTCCTGCCTACCAAACAGTCGCTCTGCAAGCTGCGACTTCTGGCAGGAGACGGCTTAGGCGCCACACACTACTTGTCTGACTGCGGGAAGCACTTCATAGCGCGAGGCGGCGAGTCCCCGGGCCGACTAGTCGAGCCCGGTGCCAAGCGGCATTAACAAAGAGTAATATACTCGAAGGCATAATTCTTATCATACAAATAACAAAAAAGGGCAGTCCCCGAGCTCGTCTCGGGGGGGCCGAAGTCTTGGTACTTTAATATAAAGGGTAGTGTGATACATACTGCATCAACTGTAAAATCGTCGGAGAAGATTTGCATTCCATGGGCGCTCTGTCTCTTTGCCGGAGTCGTCCCTCTTGCGTGCTCGAGGCTTCTGAGCGTCGACCAGGTAGTAGGAGTTGTTTCCCAGCACCTGCTGATAATGAAGGGGCCTTCCCAAGGCGCCGACAGCTTGTGCTGGCCGGCTGTTTGCTGGATCAGCCGGAGCACAAGGTCGCCCTCTTGGAAAGATCTCGGCCTGACCTTCCTGTTGTAGTATCGGCGCAGGCTCTGCTGGTAGATGCTGGACCGGTTGAGTGCCAACAGCCGGCCCTCTTCCAGCAGATCGACACCGTCTTGACGTGCTTCTTCTGCTTCTTCCTCGGTATACATGGTGACTCGCGGAGAGTCGAACTCTATGTCCGTTGGGATGACGGCTTCAGCACCCTAGACGAGGAAGAAGGGTGTGAAGCCGGTTGACTTGTTTGGAGTCGTGCGCAGACTCCAGAGGACGGCTGGCAACTCGTCAAGCCAACAGCCGGCCGAACGCTCCAGTGGTTCGACCAGTCGAGGCTTGATGCCAGACAGGATGAGGCCATTTGCTCGCTCTACTTGGCCGTTTGACTGCGGATGGGCAAGGGACGCTAAGTCCAGTCGGATGCCCTGAGTCACGCAGAAACGGGCCAAGGCACCTTTGGCAAAATTTGTGCCATTGTCGGTGATGATGTTGTGCGGTACGCCGTACCGAGTCGTGATGTCGGCGATGAAAGTCACTGCAGTCGGACCATTCAACTTCTTGATGGGCTTCACTTCTATCCACTTGGTGAACTTGTCCACCGCGACAAGTAAGTGAGTTAGGCCACCCCGTGCTGTTTTGAATGGTCCCACCATGTCCAGGCCCCAAACCGCAAAGGGCCAGGCAATGGGGATAGTCTTGAGTGCGGAAGCCAGCTGATGTGGCTTGGAGCGGAACATCTAGCACCCCTTGCACTTTTGAACTAATTCTTTGGCCTCTTCCAGGGCAGTTGGCCAGAAGAAACCATGTCGGAAGGCTTTGGCGACGAGTGCTCTCGAAGTCGCATGGTGGCCGCACTCACCTTCATGGATGTCTTCGAGAATTGCTTGGCCTTGCTCTGGCTCGACGCAGCGCTGGTAGACGCCAGTGACACTGCGCCTGACCAGCTCTCTGTTGACTATGGTGTAGACTGCCGCTTGGCGTTGTACTTGCCGAGCCAAGGTTTCATCAATCGGCAGTTTTCTGTTCACCAGGAACTTGAGGATGGGCTGTGCCCATGAGGGTGCTGCTATTTCTTCGACTACCAGTACTGCAACTTGGAGGAGGGCGGCTGGGCTGGGAGGCGGCGGGTTGGAGTCCGCAGCCGCTTGCTGGATTGATGAAGTCCCCGGGCCGACTGGAACAGTCCCCGGGCCGAGTTCTGGAGTCATTCGTTTGGTCGCCACAGTCCCCGAGCCGAGTTCTGAAGTCCCTGGGCCGGCTTTGACTGGAGCGCTCTTGGAGTCGGATCCGACTTCTTCGGGTGGAGCCGGCACAAAGATGGAGTCTGATTCTGGTGAAGGTTTGACAGATGGCTTGAGGAGGCGCCGAAGGGCGACGCCGGATGGTATTGCTTGGTGGGTGGAGCCGATTCATGCCAAGGCGTCTGCTTGGTCATTGTCGTTTCTTGGCACGTGGAGGAACTCGCACCCCTCGAAGTATTCGTTGAGTTGCTGCACAAGGAAGTGGTAGCTCGCCATGTTTGCGTCCTTGGTGTCCCAATTGCCAGATGACTGCTGGACCACCAAGTCAGAGTCGCCATAACACAGGATCCGGCGAATGCCGAGTTCTTTGGAAAGCTGGAGCCCGTGAATGAGCGCCTCGTACTTGGCGACATTGTTGGAGGCGGCAAAATGGATCTATAGCGCATATATGAGCTTGTCTCCCTTGGGGGAAGTGAGGACGACACCGGCTCCCAAGCCGATGCGCATCTTGGAGCCATCTAAATGCATCCACCAATGGGTGGAGTCAGGCGCTGGTGGCAGGTACTGGGTCTCGGCCCAGTCGACGAGGAAGTCGGCCAGTGCTTGCGACTTGATGGCGGTGCGGGGCTGGTAGTAGATGGTGTAGGGAGCCAGATCGATGGCCCATTTGGCCACTCGTCCAGAAGCATCTCGGCTTCCGATGATCTCGGCAAGTGGGGCTGTGCAGACCACAGTGATTGGATGCTCCTGAAAGTAAGGCTTCAATTTCTTGGCGGCAAAGTGCACGCCGTAGCACATCTTCTGGTAGTGGGGGTAGTTCTGCTTGGAGGCCGACAGTACTTCGCTTAGGTAATATACCGGTCTCTGGATAGGTAGCGCCTCGCCTTCCTCCTTGCGCTCAACTACAATGACTGTGCTGACTATCCGGCAGGTGGCGGCAATTTATAGGAGCATGGGCTCTTTGGGAGTCGGGGCCGCCAGCACAGGGGGCGTAGTCAACATTTTCTTCAGTTGGAGAAAAGCTTCGTCCGCCTTGGGAGTCCACTCAAAAAAGGTCGTCTTTTTCATGAGCTGATATAAGGGGAGAGCCTTCTCGCCCAGCCGACTGATGAATCGGCTGATGGACGCCAAACAGCCGGTGAACTTTTGCACATCTAGCAGTTGTCTGGGTGCCTCCATCCTCTTGATGGCCTTGATCTTCACAGGGTTGCACTCTATGCCGCGTTCAGAGACCAGGAAACCAAGGAGTTGGCCGGCTCGTACTCCGAAGACGCACTTCTCGGGGTTGAGCTTGATCTGGAATTGGCACAGATTCTCAAAGGTTTCCTTGAGGTCTTCCAACAGTGTTCCACGCTTTTCCGTCTTCACCACCACGTCATCCACGTAGACGTGGGCATTTCTGCCGAGTTGCTTGAGGAGGCACTTCTGCATGCAACGCTGAAAGGTGGCGCCGGCATTCCTCAAGCCGAACGTCATGGTCAGGTAGCAGAAGGCACCAAATGGCGTGATGAAGGCGGTCTTCAGTCTGTCAGCCGGGTTTAGCTTGATCTGGTGATATCCAGAATATGCATCTAAGAAACTCAACAGCTCGCATCCGGCTGTGGAGTCTATCACCTGATCAATTCTCGGCAGAGCGAATGGATCCTTGGGGCAGGCTTTGTTGAGGCTTATGTAGTCAATACACATCCTCCACTTCTTGTTCTTCTTCAGCGCCAGGACAGGGTTTGCAAACCACTCTGGGAAAAATACTTCCATAGTGAAGCCGGCTGCCAGGAGCCGGGCTATCTCTTCTCCAACAACTCTTCTCTTCTCTTCTGACAGGCGGCGCAAGGGCTGCCTGACGGGCTTCACATCAGACCGGACATGTAACTTGTGCTCGGCGAATTCCGTCGGTACACCTGGCATGTCTTTAGGGGACCATGCAAAGATGTCTCGATTCTCACGGAGGAAATCGACAAGCTCGCCTTCCTATTTGCTGTCAAGGTTTGTACCCATGACAGCGTACCTCTCTGGGTGCTCCGGGTCCAAAGGTATCTTCTTTGTTTCTCTGGCCGGCTTGAATGATCCTTCTGCTTCCGACTCCTTGGGGTCGGGCAACATCTCGGGCTGCTTGCCGGCCATCGCCACAACCCGATCAAGAAGCCGCTTCTCAGCCGCGATCACCAAGGACTCGGCCAGCCGACTGCTTTCGGTCGTGCAAGCAGACGACTTTCTGTAGTCGCCGGCCACGGTTAGAATTCCCTTGGAACTCGGCATCTTCAACTTGAGGTAGGCGTAGTGGGGAACTGCCATGAACTTGGCCAAAGCAGGTCGGCCAAGCAACGCATGGTACGGGCTTTCGAGGTCCACCACTTCAAACCAAACTGGCTCTCGGCGGAAATGATCTTTGTCCCCAAAGAAGACATCTATCAGGATCTTGCCGATTGGTGAGCAGGAAAGGCCAGGAACAATGCCGTGGAACACAGTCCGGCTGCTCTGAAGCTGTCTTCCCTTGATTCCTAACTTCTCCATCGTATCCTTGTACAGGATGTTGATACTGCTGCCTCCGTCTATCAGCACTCGCGAAAAACGAGTGGCCCGCCTATCTGTGGCGAGTGTGGCGCCTAAGACCAGGGTGTAGGAGCCCGGATTCGGCATCACCTCTGGGTGATCAGCTCTGCTCCAACTGATAGGCCTTTCGGAACAGTGCATGAACTCTGGAGTGCTTGACGCGACTGCGTTCACCTCTTGCTGTTGCTGGTGCCTACTGCGTCGATCGTCAGCCACACTTGTGAGCACCACATAGGCTCCGTGCTCATCTGGGAACTCCTCTTGTATCGCGCCGACTGGCCTGACAGCCAGCTGCTGGGGCGGCGATGGAGGAGGCGGCCCAGCAGGCGGGGGAGGGAGTAGGCTGTCTCCCTTGGCGATTCTGGTCAGCCAGTGGCATTTCCGGGTGGTGTGGTTTGACGGCTTCGCGCCGCTGTGGAACTTGCAGGGGGCATCTAGAGTCTGCTCGTAGGAGAAGACCAGCAACCAGTTGGACTTGCCGCCTTTCTGTCGCTTGGTCGGAGGCTGTCCCTCCGGCTGTTGGTCTTCGACTGTCGCCACTTGCCGGCTGTTGGAAGCCGGCTGTGGGGCCTTGCGCTTGTGGTCGCTTTGCTGCTGCCGCCGACTGGTGTCCCCAGACGGAGTTCTTGGAGCCTGAGGGGCGACTTTGCCAGTCGCACTAACTTGATTCTCTGCCTTCATGGAGGAGTCGGCTGTGGCGTACTTGTCTGCTGTGATCAGCAGCTCATCGAGGGTCTCCGGCTCGTCGCAGAGGAGCTTGTGCTTGAGGAGGGTGCCTTCCCTGCACCCCGCAGTAAAGTACTCGATAGCCTGCACCTCGTGCACGCCCTCGCAGGAGTTCCGAAGCTCGGCCCAGTGCGTGAGGTAGTCGCGAGTGGACTCGTCGGGGCCTTGCACGCACAAGGAGAGTTGGCGAGGCTTGGGAGGTCGCTTGTACGTGCTCGTGAAGTTGCGGACGAAGGCCTCGGTGAAGTCGACCCAGCTGTTTATGCTACGGGGCTTCAGACTGTTCAACCATGTCCGGGCCGTGCCCTGGAGCATGAGTGGAACATACTTCATGGCAACACGCTTGTTGCCATTCGCTATGTTGACGGCCATAGAGTAGTCAACTAGCCAATCTTCCGGCTTCACGGAGCCGGTGTACTTGGGTGTATCTCGGGGGAGCGTGAACCCTTTGGGGAAGGGCTCATCTCGGATGCGGGGCCCAAAACAGGGAGGACCCAACTCGTCTTCTTCTTCCAGCACCAGGGATCGGTGGAGTCAGTCGATCCGGTGGCGGGCGTCATTTTCTCCGACTCCCTCTCGGCGGCCAAGGCGGTCGCCGAGAGTCGGATGCTCTACGGGTGGCGGGGAGACTCGCCTTTCTCTGCGAGGAGGGGGAGGCAGATAGTCGTCCCGCCGTTCCACCGCTTTGGGGCAGTCGTCTTGGTCACGCTCGATGGTGATGCGAGTCCGACTGTGGCTGACAGCCGGATCCTTGTCTTTTCTTCCGCGGACACCGCCTGTTGGTGTCCGAGACGTTGCGCCTTGATCTCGGCGGGGAGGCAAGTCGTCGTTTTGTCGCTGCGGCGCCTCCGTGCGGCAGCCGACTTCGTTCTGCATGGCAGCCGCGTCAAGGAGCTGCTGAACTCGCTCCGTCATCAGGCGGCGCTCTTCACCTTCGAAGTTGTCCAGGTCATCCGCCGCCGCCTGGGCAGCGCGGATGTTCTCCGCAGGCGTGGCGTACACAGGGCGACTGGCCCCGAACAGGCTGGCGATTGTCGCGCCACGCTGCTGGACCGCGCCTAGGCGGCTAGGCCCAGTCGGAGCCGGCGAGCCGCCCACAGCGCGATCCATCTCACGCTGGTAGGCTTCTGACAAGCGTCTCATGCTTGCCAGCTTCTTCGCGCCCTCGACGAGCTGGAGGCGGCGTGCCTCCAGCGTCTCGGCGTCCGCGTCTCCCGGAATGGGCGCGGTCAGGTCTTGCAGAGCCGCGTCGAGCGGGTCGTGAGCTCCCTCCACTAGTAGAAAAAGGGTCAAATGTGAAGCACAATAGTGCCGGTTGGAATTTCAGCCGGCATTAATGTGTACACTAGTGCCGGTTCGTGGCGGCGATCAATAGCACCGGTTGTGGCGAACCTTTAGTACCGGTTCATGCCACGAACCGGTACTAAAGAGGCTGTGTCAGCCTGCGGTCAGGCTATGGCCCCACCACCACCATTTAGTGCCGGTTCGTACCACGAACCGGTACTAATGAGGTTATGGCAAGCTATTTTTTAGTCCCACCTCGCGAAGTGAGAGGGACTAGGAGCGGTTTATAAGCCCTGAGTGTAGAGACGATGAAGAAGAGGCTCAATGCTCACGTTGCTTAGCTTCAAGCCTTCAGGAATACGGTAGACTGCATGGAGCTATGCGCAGTGCAGTTTACACTATTCCGAATGGCTTGAAGCAAATTAACGAGCATTGCACCTCTTTTTTATTTTTAATAACTTATTACAACTCCGGACTTCTTCTGTTATGGCAAAAACTAATTGCACGTCGACATTTCTTTTTTTTAAGTTATAACTCCAGACTTTGACCATCAAGTTTTGCAGAAAAGAAAAAATAGCAGAAAAGAAGAAAAACTATAGCTGAAAAGAAAAAAAACAAAATAAAAAAACTACTCAGAAATAAATAGAAGAAAATAAATATAGCAGAAAAGAAAAAACTATTCAGAAATAAATAGAAGAAAAAATAAAGCAGAAAAGAAAAAAAAATATTTGCTATTTTTCAATCGTTTAGAAAATGACCATGAAATTGAAAATCAATACAAAATAAACTCTGAAAATGTTGAATTTTGGCAAACTAGATGAAAAACTACTCACAAATAAATAGAAGAAAATAAATATAACACAAAAGAAAAAACTATACAAAAAACTACGCAGAAATAAGAAGAAGAAGAAGAAGAAGGAGAAGAAGAAGAAGAAGAAGAAGAAGAGGAGGAGCAAGA